>NC_138297.1:69960000-70042500 GCF_965601325.2 Salmo salar
CTCCCTCCTCTCTGTCCTCTCCCTCCCTCTCTGTCCTCTCCCTCCCTCTCTGTCCTCTCCCTCCTCTCTGTCCTCTCCCTCCCTCTCCCTCCTCTCTGTCTTCTCCCTCCTCTCTGTCTTCTCCCTCCTCTCTGTCTTCTCCCTCCTCTCTGTCTTCTCTGTCCCCTCCCTCCCCTCCCTCCTATCTGTCCTCTCCCTCCTCTCTGTCTTCTCCCTCCTCTCTGTCTTCTCCCTCCTCTCTGTCTTCTCTGTCCCCTCCCTCCCCTCCCTCCTATCTGTCCTCTCCCTCCTATCTGTCCTCTCCCTCCTCTCTGTCCTCTCCCTCCTATCTGTCCCCTTCCTTCTCTCTGTACCCCTGTCTCACACACTCTCTGGTTGTCATGTCTCTCCACCAACCATAATGTGTGCTCCCAGAATGCTGAAGTATTTCATTTATAAAATGGCTCTTGACAACAATGAGTTTTTGTGGAGCCTGGAGTGTTGCTCATATCGTCTACAGCACTATGTTTTAGCACAGTTTGCCAGTCATCCATAAATCATATTCCTACTTATTCCTATTGGCTGGTTCCTTTAATAATTCATGGTGCTGACTGACTGACTGACTGTGTGTAGCTAGCTTGTAAACAGGCCCAGGGCAGCACAGTGCTGGGACTAGCCTCCTAGTCTTATTAGGCCCAGGGCAGCACAGTGCTGGGACTAGCCTCCCAGTCTTATTAGGCCCAGGGCAGCACAGTGCTGGGACTAGCCTCCCAGTCTTATTAGGCACAGGGCAGCACAGTGCTGGGACTAGCCTCCCAGTCTTATTAGGCCCAGGGCAGCACAGTGCTGGGACTAGCCTCCTAGTCTTATTAGGCCCAGGGCAGCACAGTGCTGGGACTAGCCTCCCAGTCTTATTAGGCCCAGGGCAGCACAGTGCTGGGACTAGCCTCCTAGTCTTATTAGGCCCAGGGCAGCACAGTGCTGGGACTAGCCTCCTAGTCTTATTAGGCCCAGGGCAGCACAGTGCTGGGACTAGCCTCCTAGTCTTATTAGGCACAGGGCAGCACAGTGCTGGGACTAGCCTCCTAGTCTTATTAGGCCCAGGGCAGCACAGTGCTGGGACTAGCCTCCTAGTCTTATTAGGCCCAGGGCAGCACAGTGCTGGGACTAGCCTCCTAGTCTTATTAGGCCCAGGGCAGCACAGTGCTGGGACTAGCCTCCTAGTCTTATTAGGCCCAGGGCAGCACAGTGCTGGGACTAGCCTCCTAGTCTTATTAGGCCCAGGGCAGCACAGTGCTGGGACTAGCCTCCCAGTCTTATTAGGCCCAGGGCAGCACAGTGCTGGGACTAGCCTCCCAGTCTGTGATGAGTGTATCTCTGTCAAACTTCACAGGTCAAATGTCATTGGAAGGATTTGAGGTTAGGCAGTGATAATGTCTTGACCTGGAACAACCATGTGATGACAGTAGTGTTTGTGGTAGTCAGGTGGTCGTTCTAGACTGGTGGATGAGCTGTGTATAACCTGTGTTTGAGATGTTTGTGTTTTCTACCAGCTAATGTGCATATCTGACATGGTCACAATGCTTACAGAAGCATTTAACTCTTTCATTCTCTGTAATAACTACTGCTAGACTGTGTTAAGTCTCTAACCTCACACCACCACCACCCTTTGACCTTTACAGGAAGTGATGATGAGTACAGCGACGACGACGACATGAGCTGGAAGGTTCGCCGTGCGGCCGCCAAGTGTCTGGACGCCGTGGTCAGCACACGCCACGAGATGCTGCCAGAGTTCTACCGGACCGTGTCGCCCGCGCTCATCGCCCGCTTCAAGGCACACACACACACACACACTACCCCCGTGTTCCTCTAGGTCTACATCTTCCAGGGAGTTTTACCTAGCCGTTGGGCATCTGTTTTGTGTTTTTGTTTGCTCTCTGAGTCTAGGCTGGGTTACTAAGAAGTAAAAGCACTTTAATATCAACAGTTGTCACAAAAGGGCTTTATCAATACATTTGATTGATTGACTGATGTATTGGCTGATGTATTGATTGCTGGATTGTAGGAGCGGGAGGAGAACGTGAAGGCTGACGTGTTCCATGCCTACCTGTCGCTGCTGAAACAGACACGTCCTGCTCAGAGCTGGCTGTGTGACCCAGATGCCATGGAACAGGGAGAGACTCCACTCACCATGCTGCAGAACCAGGTAAAACACACAGAGGGAGAGGCACTGCCCAGACCAGTGTGATATTTCAGAATACACAATTTCAGTCTAGTTTGGCACGTTCCCTGCTAGCCTGGTCTTAAAAGTACTACCTGGTTACCTGTATTAACTTCTATGGGCTAGGTGGGACGTTAGCGTCCCACTCTATTCAACAGCCAGTGGAATCACGTGGCGTGAGATACAAATACCTCAAAAATGCAATAATTTAAATATTTCAAACATATGACTATTTTACACCATTTGAAAGATAAGACTCTCGTTAATCTAACCACATTGTCCGATTTTCAAAAAAGCTTTACAGCGAAAGCAAAACATTAGATTATGTTAGGAGAGTACATAGCCACAAATAATCACAGCCATTTTTCAAACTAGCATATATGTCACAAAAACCAAAACCACAGCTAAATGCAGCACTAACCTTTGATGATCTTCATCAGATGACACTCCTAGGACATTATGTTATAAAATACATGCATGTTTTGTTCAATCAAGTTCATATTTATATCAAAAAACTGCTTTTTACATTAGCATGTGATGTTCAGAACTAGCATTCCCACCCAAAACTTCCGGTGAATTGACTAAATTACTCATGATAAACGTTGACAAAATACATTAAGAATTATAGATACAGAACTCATTTATGCAACCGCTATGTCAGATTTTAAAATAGCTTTTCGGCAAAAGCACATTTTGCAATATTCTGAGTACATAGCTCAGCCATCACGGCTAGCTAATTTGACACCCGCCAAGTTCGAGGCAACCTAAACTCAGAATTACTATTAGAAAAATTGGATTACCTTTGCTGTTCTTCGTCAGAATGCACTCCCAGGACTGCTACTTCCACAACAAATGTTGTTTTTGTTCCAAATAATCCATAGTTATGTGCAAATACCCCCGTTTTGTTCGTGCGTTCAGGTCACTATCCAAAGGGTAACGTGCGAATGCATTTCGAGACCAAAAATTTCAAAATGTTTCATTACCGTACTTAGAAGCATGTCAAACGCTGTTTAAAATACATTTTTATGGTATTTTTCTCGTAAAATAGCGATAATATTCCAACCGGACAATACTGTATTCATTCAAAGAGGAAAATAAAAAATGGCGAGGTCTCGTGAACGCGCATTTCCATTCCCTTTGTCCTCAGGCAGACCACTGACAAACTGAGTTACTATACTTTGCCCAGAGATAGGAGATGCCCCAATCCGCTTTCTGGCGGCTTTAGAGAGCCAATGGAAGCCTTAGAAAGTGCAACACAACCCCATGGATACTGTAGTTTCGATAGACAAGCAAAAGGACAACTACAAAATCGCAGACAGGCCACTTCTTACTTGGAATTGTCTCAGGTTTTTGCCTGCCATATGAGTTCTGTTATACTCACAGACACCATTCAAACAGTTTTAGATACTTTAGAGTGTTTTCTATCCAAATCTACTAATAATATGCATATTCTCGTTTCTGGGCAAGAGTAGTAACCAGTTTAAATCAGGTACGTTTTTTTATCCAGCCATGAAAATACTGCCCCCTAGCCCAGACAGGTTAATGCATCACACCAATGTAATACTCCTATGTTAATACACACACACACACAGAGGGTAGAGAGAGTTGTATGTCTATTTCTCCTTCCTAGTGGTAGTTCTAGTATGTATTAGTCAGTAGTATGTCTGATATTTCTCCTAGTGGTAGTTGTAGTATGTATTAGTCAGTAGTATGTCTGATATTTCTCCTAGTGGTAGTTGTAGTATGTATTAGTCAGTAGTATGTCTGATATTTCTCCTAGTGGTAGTTCTAGTATGTATTAGTCAGTAGTATGTCTGATATTTCTCCTAGTGGTAGTTCTAGTATGTATTAGTCAGTAGTATGTCTGATATTTCTCCTAGTGGTAGTTCTAGTATGTATTAGTTAGTAGTATGTCTGATATTTCTCCTAGTGGTAGTTGTAGTATGTATTAGTTAGTAGTATGTCTGATATTTCTCCTAGTGGTAGTTGTAGTATGTATTAGTCAGTAGTATGTCTGATATTTCTCCTAGTGGTAGTTCTAGTATGTATTAGTCAGTAGTATGTCTGATATTTCTCCTAGTGGTAGTTGTAGTATGTATTAGTCAGTAGTATGTCTGATATTTCTCCTAGTGGTAGTTCTAGTATGTATTAGTCAGTAGTATGTCTGATATTTCTCCTAGTGGTAGTTGTAGTATGTATTAGTCAGTAGTATGTCTGATATTTCTCCTAGTGGTAGTTCTAGTATGTATTAGTCAGTAGTATGTCTGATATTTCTCCTAGTGGTAGTTGTAGTATGTATTAGTCAGTAGTATGTCTGATATATCTCCTAGTGGTAGTTGTAGTATGTATTAGTCAGTAGTATGTCTGATATTTCTCCTAGTGGTAGTTGTAGTATGTATTAGTCAGTAGTATGTCTGATATTTCTCCTAGTGGTAGTTGTAGTCTGTATTAGTCAGTAGTATGTCTGATATTTCTCCTAGTGGTAGTTGTAGTATGTATTAGTCAGTAGTATATCTGATATTTCTCCTAGTGGTAGTTGTAGTCTGGATTAGTCAGTAGTATGTCTGATATTTCTCCTAGTGGTAGTTGTAGTATGTATTAGTCAGTAGTATGTCTGATATTTCTCCTAGTGGTAGTTGTAGTATGTATTAGTCAGTAGTATGTCTGATATTTCTCCTAGTGGTAGTTGTAGTATGTATTAGTCAGTAGTATGTCTGATATTTCTCCTAGTGGTAGTTGTAGTATGTATTAGTCAGTAGTATGTCTGATATTTCTCCTAGTGGTAGTTGTAGTATGTATTAGTCAGTAGTATGTCTGATATTTCTCCTAGTGGTAGTATGTATTAGTCAGTAGTATGTCTGATATTTCTCCTAGTGGTAGTATGTATTAGTCAGTAGTATGTCTGATATTTCTCCTAGTGGTAGTATGTATTAGTCAGTAGTATGTCTGATATTTCTCCTAGTTGTAGTATGTATTAGTCAGTAGTATGTCTGATATTTCTCCTAGTGGTAGTTCTAGTATGTATTAGTCAGTAGTATGTCTGATATTTCTCCTAGTGGTAGTTCTAGTATGTATTAGTCAGTAGTATGTCTGATATTTCTCCTAGTGGTAGTTCTAGTATGTATTAGTTAGTAGTATGTCTGATATTTCTCCTAGTGGTAGTTCTAGTATGTATTAGTCAGTAGTATGTCTGATATATCTCCTAGTGGTAGTTCTAGTATGTATTAGTCAGTAGTATGTCTGATATTTCTCCCTCCCGCCGGGTGCTGCTGCAGGTGCCAATGATCGTTAAGGCCCTGCATAAGCAGATGAAGGAGAAAAGTGTCAAGACACGGCAGTGCTGCTTCAACATGCTGACGGAGCTGGTCAACGTGCTGCCTGGGGCCCTCACACTACATATCCCTGTCCTCGTACCAGGTAGGTTACTACCCTACCCTCACACTACATATCCCTGTCCTCGTACCAGGTAGGTTACTACCCTACCCTCACACTACATATCCCTGTCCTCGTACCAGGTAGGTTACTACCCTACCCTCACACTACATATCCCTGTCCTCGTACCAGGTAGGTTACTACCCTACCCTCACACTACATATCCCTGTCCTCGTACCAGGTAGGTTACTACCCTACCCTCACACTACATATCCCTGTCCTCGTACCAGGTAGGTTACTACCCTACCCTCACACTACATATCCCTGTCCTCGTACCAGGTAGGTTACTACCCTACCCTCACACTACATATCCCTGTCCTCGTACCAGGTAGGTTACTACCCTACCCTCACACTACATATCCCTGTCCTCGTACCAGTTATGTACAATATAACTTGCACTCAGTGGGCAGTTTATTAGCTACACTACCCCGTTCAGAAAACATGTTTTGCTTCTACAGACAGTGAGTCGTGTGGCTGTGGCTTGCTATATAAAGCAGGCAGACAGGCATCAAGGCATTCAGTTACTGTTCCATTAGAATGGGTAACCTAAGGTGTGACGGTTCCACTATCTCAGAAACGGCCTCCTGGAATTTTGACGCACGACAGTGTCTAGGGTTTACAGAGAATGGTGTGACAAACAAAACACGTCCAGTCAGCAGCAGTGCTGTGGGTGAAAACAGCTCGTTGATGAGAGAGGTTGAAGGAGAATGGAAAGAATGGTGCAAGCTAACAGGTGGAACACAAACAGGCAAATAACGGCTCAGCACAGCGTCTCGGAACTCACAACTCGTGGGTCCTTGTCACGGATTGGCTATTGTAGCAGACGACCACCCTGGGTTCCTATCAGCTAAAAACAAGAAGAAGATGCTCCAGTGGGCAGGCCATCACCAACACTGGGTTCCTATCAGCTAAAAACAAGAAGAAGTGGCTCCAGTGGGCAGGCCATCACCAACACTGGGTTCCTATCAGCTAAAAACAAGAAGAAGATGCTCCAGTGGGCAGGCCATCACCAACACTGGGTTCCTATTAGCTAAAAACAAGAAGAAGATGCTCCAGTGGGCAGGCCATCACCAACACTGGGTTCCTATCAGCTAAAAACAAGAAGAAGATGCTCCAGTGGGCAGGCCATCACCAACACTGGGTTCCTATCAGCTAAAAACAAGAAGAAGATGCTCCAGTGGGCAGGCCATCACCAACACTGGGTTCCTATCAGCTAAAAACAAGAAGAAGATGCTCCAGTGGGCAGGCCATCACCAACACTGGGTTCCTATCAGCTAAAAACAAGAAGAAGAGGCTCCAGTGGGCAGGCCATCACCAACACTGGGTTCCTATCAGCTAAAAACAAGAAGAAGATGCTCCAGTGGGCAGGCCATCACCAACACTGGGTTCCTATCAGCTAAAAACAAGAAGAAGTGGCTCCAGTGGGCAGGCCATCACCAACACTGGGTTCCTATCAGCTAAAAACAAGAAGAAGATGCTCCAGTGGGCAGGCCATGACCAACACTGGGTTCCTACCAGCTAAAAACAAGAAGAAGTGGCTCCAGTGGGCAGGCCATCACCAACACTGGGTTCCTATCAGCTAAAAACAAGAAGAAGTGGCTCCAGTGGGCAGGCCATCACCAACACTGGGTTCCTATCAGCTAAAAACAAGAAGAAGTGGCTCCAGTGGGCAGGCCATCACCAACACTGGGTTCCTATCAGCTAAAAACAAGAAGAAGATGCTCCAGTGGGCAGGCCATCACCAACACTGGGTTCCTATCAGCTAAAAACAAGGAGAAGCAGCTCCAGTGGGCAGGCCATCACCAACACTGGGTTCCTATCAGCTAAAAACAAGAAGAAGTGGCTCCAGTGGGCAGGCCATCACCAACACTGGGTTCCTATCAGCTAAAAACAAGAAGAAGATGCTCCAGTGGGCAGGCCATCACCAACACTGGGTTCCTATCAGCTAAAAACAAGAAGAAGATGCTCCAGTGGGCAGGCCATCACCAACACTGGGTTCCTATCAGCTAAAAACAAGAAGAAGATGCTCCAGTGGCCAGGCCATCACCAACACTGGGTTCCTATCAGCTAAAAACAAGAAGAAGATGCTCCAGTGGCCAGGCCATCACCAACACTGGGTTCCTATCAGCTAAAAACAAGAAGAAGATGCTCCAGTGGGCAGGCCATCACCAACACTGGGTTCCTATCAGCTAAAAACAAGAAGAAGTGGCTCCAGTGGGCAGGCCATCACCAACACTGGGTTCCTATCAGCTAAAAACAAGAAGAAGATGCTCCAGTGGGCAGGCCATCACCAACACTGGGTTCCTACCAGCTAAAAACAAGGAGAAGATGCTCCAGTGGGCAGGCCATCACCAACACTGGACAACTGAGGAGTAGGAAAACATTGCCTTGTCCGACAAATCTCCTGGTCCGACAAATCCTTACATAAGTCAGGATTTGGCATAAGCAGCAAGAGTCCATGGTCCCATCCTGCCTGGTGTGAACGGTACAGGCTGGTGACGGTGGTATAATGGTGTGGGGAATGTTTTCCCGTCACACGTTCAGTCACTTGATACCAATTTCAGCAATGTTTCAGTGCCCTGAAGAATTCAGGCTGTTCTGGAGGCAATGGGGGGGGGTCTGACCCGGTACTACATGGGTGTACCGAATGTGAATCTGAAATTTGTCCCCCAGACACACACACACACACACACACACACACACACACACACACACACACACACACACACACACACACGAGAGGCTGGAAGCAGCGTTGGATCAGCTACAGAGCTACATTTCCCCTGGAGCATCCCTTGCTCAAGGGCACAATGGCAGTAGTTGGCACCCCGAGATTCTGATCTCACTCCTGCCAGACTTTTACCCCGGGCTAGCCTGGGCTCTCACCCAACATCTCTGTGCCGGTCCCAGGAACAAGGCTCCCGCCCTGGGCACGTTCTTCAGCCTCATCCATCTGGTCTGGAGGTCACTCTCTCTGACGGAGGCTGACTGACTTATGAAACTATGACATTAAATGCCTTTCACGTTTTAGTGGAATGAGAGTTATTGAGTTGACAGGAAAGATGCTGAAGTAGAAAATGAATTATTTGACCTAGTCAACGTGTTACCCTAGAGGAATGGATGGATTGGTACTTTTGCATGTTGTTATTGCAGGTTGCAGCCATAGTGTCTCCTTTCCCTTTAGGCAAATACAAGTGATTTTATTAGGGCTTGTTCAGAGTTAAATGGCATACCTCGAAAGGCAACAGAGAAGGTTTAATATCTTGTTCTGTCCTTTCTAAATGACTTTGGGGTGAAACCAGTTTTTCTAGTTTCCCCAATATGCTCCTCCAAACTCCATTCTACAGTACCACTGCACTGCTTCAGTACCCCACCGCTGATACAATGGGATTATTTAGGATACATTACAATGAGAAGCTATCTGGTTATTTTGTGTTTTCCACCAGGGGAGTGGAGGATCTGAAAGAAGGCTGATCATCAGCCTTGTTGTATTGACTCTTACTGTAAACCTTCCTGTGGTCGTATTGACTCGTACTGTAAACCTTCCTGTGGTCGCATTGACTCGTACTGTAAACCTTCCTGTGGTCGTATTGACTCGTACTGGAAACCTTCCTGTGGTCGCATTGACTCGTACTGGAAACCTTCCTGTGGTCGCATTGACTCGTACTGGAAACCTTCCTGTGGTCGCATTGACTCGTACTGTAAACCTTCCTGTGGTCGTATTGACTCGTACTGTAAACCTTCCTGTGGTCGTATTGACTCGTACTGTAAACCTTCCTGTGGTCGCATTGACTCGTACTGTAAACCTTCCTGTGGTCGTATTGACTCGTACTGGAAACCTTCCTGTGGTCGTATTGACTCGTACTGGAAACCTTCCTGTGGTCGCATTGACTCGTACTGGAAACCTTCCTGTGGTCGTATTGACTCGTACTGGAAACCTTCCTGTGGTCGCATTGACTCGTACTGGAAACCTTCCTGTGGTCGCATTGACTCGTACTGGAAACCTTCCTGTGGTCGTATTGACTCGTACTGGAAACCTTCCTGTGGTCGTATTGACTCGTACTGGAAACCTTCCTGTGGTCGCATTGACTCGTACTGGAAACCTTCCTGTGGTCGCATTGACTCGTACTGGAAACCTTCCTGTGGTCGCATTGACTCGTACTGGAAACCTTCCTGTGGTCGCATTGACTCGTACTGGAAACCTTCCTGTGGTCGCATTGACTCGTACTGGAAACCTTCCTGTGGTCGCATTGACTCGTACTGGAAACCTTCCTGTGGTCGCATTGACTCGTACTGGAAACCTTCCTGTGGTCGCATTGACTCGTACTGGAAACCTTCCTGTGGTCGCATTGACTCGTACTGGAAACCTTATATTTTTAGTAATTAAGCTCTCTGTTTCCCTCATTTTTATTTTCTGTTCCCTGAAACACGTGTCAGGTTTCTGACCTCACCAGCACCGCTTCTCTCAGCTGTTTCTCTTCTTTCCTTTTAATATTCTAATTCATTGGGCCGGTTTCCCAGACACACATTCCACCCAGTCCTGGACTGAAAAGCACTTTCAATGGAGGAACTATTCTAGGAATAGACTTAATCTGTGTCCGGGAAACCCTCCCTAAATGTTCATATTGACTAAACTAACCTAATCTCCTCTCTCCCAACAGGAATCATCTTCTCTCTCAACGACAAGTCCAGCTCGTCCAACCTGAAGATCGATGCCCTGTCCTGTCTGTATGTGGTCCTATGTAACCACCAGCCTCAAGTCTTCCACCCCCATGTCCAGGTTGGATAATAGGACTGATGTTGATGATATCATGGATTATCAGTGCTTTTAAAATAGTCTCAGAAATCTCACTGACTGGTCCATTCACCATTTTTTTAAATGTATCTGTAAAATGTCTTGTCAATTGTGAAGTGACACTTGAATGAACTTGTCTAACCTTTGACCTCCACAGGCCCTGGTGCCGCCCGTGGTGGCGTGTGTAGGAGACCCCTTCTATAAAATCACCTCTGAGGCCCTGCTGGTCAGCCAACAGCTGGTCAAGGTCATCAGGTAAGGTTATCTGGTCTATTCTAATACACCTGTATTGATGTGTTCTCTTGTTTAGTAGAATAACTACCTGGTTTACCAGAGGTAACTTCAGGTGAGTGTTGCTGTTCTTTTCATTCCGTCTGTACGTTTTTTGTTTTAATCTGCTGCAACCTCGTGACACGGTTTGGGAAAATGAAGCTTTTGTCAATGTGAAACCTCTCAGACCTCTGGACCAGCCGGAGAGAGACACCTTCGATGCTTCTCCCTACATCACGGACCTCTTCACCTGCACCATCAAACGCCTCAAGGCTGCCGACATCGACCAGGAAGTGAAAGAGAGGGCCATTTCCTGTATGGGTCAGATCATCTGTAACCTAGGAGACAGCCTGGGGGACGACCTCCCTGGGACGCTGCACATCTTCCTGGAGCGCCTGAAGAATGAGATTACCAGACTGACGACGGTCAAGGCCCTCACGCTCATCGCAGGTTGGGAGGGGATGATGTTGGAGTCCATACGGCCAATTTTCAGAATCTGTTGATGAGGGCAGATTTTTTTAAATGGCTTAACAAGTTGTTACTAATAAATCAGTTTCCCTGCTAGATAAGAGAGAGTGTGTGTGTGTGTGTATATTATTTTCATACTTGCTATCATCCCTAATCACAGGCTCCACGCTGAAGATCGACCTTCGACCTATCCTTGACGAGGCAGTGCCCATCCTGGCGTCGTTCCTGCGTAAGAACCAGCGGGCGCTGAAACTGAGCACCCTGGCAGCGCTGGACATCCTGGTGAAGAACTACAGCGACAGCGTGACTCCGGCCATGATCGACGCGGTGCTGGCCGAACTGCCTCCGCTGATCAGCGAGAGCGACATGCATGTGTCTCAGATGGTCATCAGCTTCCTGACCACCCTGGCCCGGGTCCACCCTCTCTCCCTGGCTAAGATCGGGGGGTCATCCATCCTCTCAGAGCTCATCTCTCTGGTCAGGTCTCCTCTGCTGCAGGGAGGGGCCCTCAGTGCCATGCTAGAGTTCTTCCAGGTACGCATGGTTACCAGTTCCAGTTTCAACAGATAAGGGAATGCTATCTAAATGTCTAGGACAGCGGGTGGGTGAGTTCAATTGAGGTACTGTGTTGTAAAATAGTTTGTGAACCGCTTGTAAAATCCGCTAATAGATGATCAGGTGTTTCGGGCCTACTTTGTCCCTAATAGATGATCAGGGAGTTAGGGCCTACTTTGTCCCTAATAGATGATCAGGGAGTTAGGGCCTACTTTGTCCCTAATAGATGATCAGGGAGTTAGGGCCTACTTTGTCCCTATAGATGATCAGGTAGTTAGGGCCTACTTTGTCCCTAATAGATGATCAGGTGTTTTGGGCCTACTTTGTCCCTAATAGATGATCAGGTGTTTCGGGCCTACTTTGTCCCTAATAGATGATCAGGTAGTTAGGGCCTACTTTGTCCCTAATAGATGATCAGGGAGTTAGGGCCTACTTTGTCCCTAATAGATGATCAGGTAGTTAGGGCCTACTTTGTCCCTAATAGATGATCAGGGAGTTAGGGCCTACTTTGTCCCTATAGATGATCAGGTAGTTAGGGCCTACTTTGTCCCTAATAGATGATCAGGTGTTTCGGGCCTACTTTGTCCCTAATAGATGATCAGGTGTTTCGGGCCTACTTTGTCCCTAATAGATGATCAGGTAGTTAGGGCCTACTTTGTCCCTAATAGATGATCAGGGAGTTAGGGCCTACTTTGTCCCTAATAGATGATCAGGGAGTTAGGGCCTACTTTGTCCCTAATAGATGATCAGGGAGTTAGGGCCTACTTTGTCCCTAATAGATGATCAGGTAGTTAGGGCCTACTTTGTCCCTAATAGATGATCAGGGAGTTAGGGCCTACTTTGTCCCTAATAGAAGATGTTCTATAGATGTTCAACTTCATATCTAGAAGTGTCACTGCTCAATGTTAATTTATTAAACACCCCTCTCTGACCCAGCAGTATTGTAGCACTCAGTAAATTGTATTCTGTTCTTCTATATTCAGGCTCTGGTGGGTACAGGGACATCCTCTCTGGGTTAGGGTTGTATTAAAAGCTGTATTATTGTGTCCTCTCCCAGGCTCTGGTGGGTACAGGGACATCCTCTCTGGGTTACATGGACCTGCTCCGTATGCTGACCGGTCCAGTCTACGCCCAGAGTGCTGCTCTGACACACAAACAGTCCTACTACTCTATCGCTAAATGTGTGGCCGCCCTGACCCGCGCCTGTCCTGATGTGGGTTCACTGTTCTACTGACCTTTAGACATACTTCCTGTGTTATGTTTGTATTCATGTTCTCCTGGAGGACTTTAAGATCTCCTTCCTGTGTTCTGTTATCCTGGAGGACTTTCAGACCTCCTTCCCGTGTTCTCCTGGAGGACTTTCAGACCTCCTTCCTATGTTCTGTTATCCTGGAGGACTTTTAGATGCCCTTCCTGTGTTCTGTTCTCCTGGAGGACTTTCAGACCTCCTTCCCGTGTTCTCCTGGAGGACTTTCAGACCTCCTTCCTATGTTCTGTTATCCTGGAGGACTTTTAGATGCCCTTCCTGTGTTCTCCTGGAGGACTTTCAGACCTCCTTCCTGTGTTCTGTTATCCTGGAGGACTTTCAGACCTCCTTCCTGTGTTCTGTTCTCCTGGAGGACTTTCAGACCTCCTTCCCGTGTTCTGTTCTCCTGGAGGACTTTCAGACCTCCTTCCTGTGTTCTGTTCTCCTGGAGGACTTTCAGACCTCCTTCCCGTGTTCTGTTCTCCTGGAGGACTTTCAGACCTCCTTCCTGTGTTCTGTTCTCCTGGAGGACTTTCAGACCTCCTTCCTGTGTTCTGTTCTCCTGGAGGACTTTTAGATGCCCTTCCCGTGTTCTGTTCTCCTGGAGGACTTTCAGACCTCCTTCCTGTGTTCTGTTCTCCTGGAGGACTTTCAGACCTCCTTCCTGTGTTCTGTTATCCTGGAGGACTTTTAGATGTCCTTCCTGTGTTCTCCTGGAGGACTTTCAGACCTCCTTCCTGTGTTCTGTTCTCCTGGAGGACTTTTAGATGTCCTTCCTGTGTTCTCCTGGAGGACTTTCAGACCTCCTTCCTGTGTTCTGTTCTCCTGGAGGACTTTCAGACCTCCTTCCCGTGTTCTGTTCTCCTGGAGGACTTTCAGACCTCCTTCCTGTGTTCTGTTCTCCTGGAGGACTTTCAGACCTCCTTCCCGTGTTCTGTTCTCCTGGAGGACTTTCAGACCTCCTTCCTGTGTTCTGTTCTCCTGGAGGACTTTCAGACCTCCTTCCTGTGTTCTGTTATCCTGGAGGACTTTTAGATGTCCTTCCTGTGTTCTGTTCTCCTGGAGGACTTTCAGACCTCCTTCCTGTGTTCTGTTCTCCTGGAGGACTTTCAGACCTCCTTCCTGTGTTCTGTTCTCCTGGAGGACTTTCAGACCTCCTTCCTGTGTTCTGTTCTCCTGGAGGACTTTCAGACCTCCTTCCCGTGTTCTGTTCTCCTGGAGGACTTTCAGACCTCCTTCCTGTGTTCTGTTCTCCTGGAGGACTTTCAGACCTCCTTCCTGTGTTCTGTTCTCCTGGAGGACTTTTAGATGTCCTTCCTGTGTTCTCCTGGAGGACTTTCAGACCTCCTTCCTGTGTTCTGTTCTCCTGGAGGACTTTTATTGTCTATTTTGTTTTGGTGTTTTTTTCAATCTCAGATTTTTGGTTTGACTATTTCCTCTTTTGTTTCTTTGTTTGTTCATTATCTTAACAGAATGTTTTATAATGTGATCACTAGGGGTGGGGTGCCCTAAAGGCTTTTTCCGTATTTAATGCATTTGAAATAAAGTTTGGTTTGTATTTGTAGGAGGGTCCTGCCGTGGTCGGCCAGTTCATCCAGGATGTGAAGAACTCTCGGTCGACAGACTCCATCAGGCTGCTGGCCCTGCTGTCACTGGGAGAGGTGGGTCACCCTTTGAAATACAACTATTCAAATAAACAGAAGGTGTGTGTGCATGTCCAAGTCATTTTATAGTTGTGGGCCTCCCGAGTGGCGCAGTGGTCTAAGGCACTGCATCGCAGTGCTAGCTGTGTCACTAGAGATTCTGGGTTCGAGTCCAGGCTCTGTCGCAGCCGGCCGAGACCGGGAGACCCATGGGGCGGAGCACAATTGGCCCAGCGTTGTCTGGGTTAGGGGAGGGTTTGGCTGGCAGGGATGTCCTTGTCCCATCGCGCACTAGCGACTCCTGTGGCAGGCCGGGCACAGTGCACGCTGACAAGGTGGCCAGGTGTACGGTGTTTCCTCCAACACATTGGTACAGCTGGCTTCCGGGTTAAGTGGGCATTGTGTCAAGAAGCAGTGCGGCTTGGTTGGGTTGTGTTTCAGAGGATGCACGGCTCTCGACCTTCACCTCTCCTGAGTCCGTACGGGAGTTGCAGCGAAGAGACAAGACTGTAACTACCAATTGGATACCATGAAATTGGGGAGAAAAAGGGGTACAAAAATTGTAGTTTTATTGCTGCTGGTAGTGGTTTTACTGGTAGTGGGACTAATAGGGGTTTTACTGGTAGTGGGACTAATAGGGGTTTTGCTGGTAGTGGGACTAATAGGGGTTTTGCTGGGAGTGGGACTAATAGGGGTTTTACTGGTAGTGGGACTAATAGGGGTTTTACTGGTAGTGGGACTAATAGGGGTTTTACTGGTAGTGGGACTAATAGGGGTTTTGCTGGTAGTGGGACTAACAGGGGTTTTGCTGGTAGTGGGACTAACAGGGGTTTTGCTGGTAGTGGGACTAACAGGGGTTTTGCTGGTAGTGGGACTAACAGGGGTTTTGCTGGTAGTGGGACTAACAGGGGTTTTGCTGGTAGTGGGACTAACAGGGGTTTTGCTGGTAGTGGGACTAACAGGGGTTTTGCTGGTAGTGGGACTAACAGGGGTTTTGCTGGTAGTGGGACTAATAGGGGTTTTGCTGGTAGTTGGACTAATAGGGGTTTTGCTGGTAGTGGGACTAACAGGGGTTTTGCTGGTAGTGGGACTAACAGTGGTTTTGCTGGTAGTGGGACTAACAGTGGTTTTGCTGGTAGTGGGACTAACAGGGGTTTTGCTGGTAGTGGGACTAACAGGGGTTTTGCTGGTAGTGGGACTAACAGGGGTTTTGCTGGTAGTGGGACTAACAGGGGTTTTGCTGGTAGTGGGACTAACAGGGGTTTTGCTGGTAGTGGGACTAACAGGGGTTTTGCTGGTAGTGGGACTAACAGGGGTTTTGCTGGTAGTGGGACTAACAGGGGTTTTGCTGGTAGTGGGACTAACAGGGGTTTTGCTGGTAGTGGGACTAACAGGGGTTTTGCTGGTAGTTGGACTAATAGGGGTTTTGCTGGTAGTGGGACTAACAGGGGTTTTGCTGGTAGTGGGACTAACAGTGGTTTTGCTGGTAGTGGGACTAACAGTGGTTTTGCTGGTAGTGGGACTAACAGTGGTTTTGCTGGTAGTGGGACTAACAGTGGTTTTGCTGGTAGTGGGACTAACAGTGGTTTTGCTGGTAGTGGGACTAATAGGGGTTTTGCTGGTAGTGGGACTAATAGGGGTTTTGCTGGTAGTGGGACTAATAGGGGTTTTGCTGGTAGTGGGACTAATAGGGATTTTGCTGGTAGTGGGCTAGTATCTGATGTCGTGGGCTAGTATCTGATGTCGTGGGCTAGTATCTGATGTCGTGGGCTAGTATCTGATGTCGTGGGCTAGTATCTGATGTCGTGGGCTAGTATCTGATGTCGTGGGCTAGTGTCTGATGTCGTGGGCTAGTGTCTGATGTCGTGGGCTAGTGTCTGATGTCGTGGGCTAGTGTCTGATGTCGTGGGCTAGTGTCTGATGTCGTGGGCTAGTGTCTGATGTCGTGGGCTAGTATCTGATGTCGTGGGCTAGTATCTGATGTCGTGGGCTAGTATCTGATGTCGTGGGCTAGTATCTGATGTCGTGGGCTAGTATCTGATGTCGTGGGCTAGTATCTGATGTCGTGGGCTAGTATCTGATGTCGTGGGCTAGTATCAGATGTCGTGGGCTAGTATCAGTAGTGAGGGAATCATTAATATCTGTCTCTGTGGTAGGTGGGACACCACGTAGACCTGAGCGGCCAACCAGAGCTCAAGACGGTCATCCTGGACGCCTTCTCTTCCTCCTCTGAAGAGGTCAAGTCTGCCGCATCGTACGCCCTAGGATCCATCGCCGTGGGCAACCTGCCGGAATACCTGCCCTTCGTTCTGGGGGAGATCTCAGGACAGCCCAAGAGGCAGTATCTGCTGCTACACTCGCTCAAAGAGATCATCAGGTAGGATAGTCCAGCGGTTAGAGAGGTGGAACCCGAAAGGTTGCTGGTTCAAGTCCCGGGTCGGGTGACTGAACTGGCTAATTGCGGGTTGCTGTTTTCACCTTGTAACCAAATAGTATCTGTTCTGTTCTCTCCAGCTCGGCGTCTGTGACGGGTCTGAAACCTTACGTAGAGGGCGTATGGACCCTGCTGTTGAAGCACTGTGAGTGTGCAGAGGAGGGCACCAGGAACGTGGTAGCAGAATGTCTGGGGAAACTCACCCTCATAGACCCAGAAACCCTGCTGCCCAGGCTTAAAGGATACTTGCTCTCAGGTGGGGAACAGGAACACCCTGCAGGTTTTGATTGGCAAGACTTGATTTAAATAAAATAAATACAGTTGGTTCATTGTGCATGATATGAATCATTCATGTAAAGAAATATGACCTGGGTATTAATTTACTCTGCTATTGCAGGTATGTGATGTGAAATATGACCTGGGTATTAATTTACTCTGCTATTGCAGGAATGTGATGTGAAATATGACCTGGGTATTAATTTACTCTGCTATTGCAGGTATGTGATGTGAAATATGAATGTTTTCTGTCTCCAGGATCATCTTACGCCAGAAGCTCAGTGGTGACAGCAGTGAAGTTCACCATCTCAGACCACCCACAGACAATAGACCCTCTCCTGAAAAACTGCATAGGTGTTTTATCTATACTATTTCATCTATCCATAGCTATCTACTGCTAACCTATCCTCTTTGTGACTAATGCTATGGTATCTATCGGTATTTATATCAGGCAGACTGGTATGGTTTCTAATGACAAACTGACCCTTGCCCCCAGCACAGACTATTACAGCATAAATACAGCGCATTCAGAAAGTTTTCAGACCCCTTGACTTTTTCCACATTTTGTTACGTTACAGACTTATTCTAAAATTGATTAAATTGTAGTTTTTCCCCCCTCATCAATCTACACACAATACCCCATAATGACAAAGCAAAAACAGGTTTTTAGGCATTTTTACAAATGTATACAAAATAAAAACCGGCAATATTACATTTACATAAGTATTCAGACCCTTCACTCAGTACTTTGTTGAAGCACCTTTGGCAGCAATTATAGCCTCGAGTCTTCTTGGGTATGACGCTACAAGCTTGGCACACCTGTATTTGGGGAGTTTCTCCCATTCTTCTCTGCAGATCCTCTCAAGCTCTGTCAGGTTGGATGGGGAGCGTCGCTGCACAGCTATTTTCAGGTCTCCAGAGATGTTTCGATCGGGTTCAAGTCCGGGCTCTGGCTGGGCCAATCAAGGACATTCAGACACTTGTCCTGAAGCCACTCCTGCGTTGTCTTGGCTGTGTGGTTAGGGTCATTGTCCTGTTGGAAGGTGAACCTTCGCCCCAGTCTGAGGTCCTAAGTACTCTGAAGCAGGTTTTCATCAAGGATCTCTTTACTTTGCTCCGCTCATCTTTGCCTCGATCCTGACTAGTCTCCCAGGCCCTGCTGCTGAAAACCATCCCCACAGCATGATGCTGCCAACACCATGCTTCACCCTAGGGATAGTGCCAGGTTTCCTCCAGATGTGACGCTTGACATTCAGGCCATAGAGTTCAATCTTGGTTTAATCAGACCAGAGAATCTTGTTTCTCATGGTCTGAGAGACCTTTAGGGGCCTTTTGGCAAACTCCAACCAGCCTGTCATGTGCCTTTTTACTAAGGAGTGGTTTCCATCTGGCCACTCTACCATAAAGGCCTGATTGGTGGAGCGCTGCAGAGATTGTTGTCCTTCTGGAAGGCTCTCCCATCTCCACAGAGGAACTCTGGAGTTCTGTCAGAGTGATCATCGGGTTCTTGATCACCTCCCTGACCAGGGCCCTTCTCCCCCTGATTGTTCAGTTTGTCCGGGCGGCCAGCTCTAGGAAGAGTCTTGGTGGTTCCAAACTTCTTCCATTTAAGAATGATGGAGAATGCTGCAGAAATCGTACCCTTTCCCAGATCTGTGCCTCGACACTCCTGTCTCAGAGCTCTACGGACAATTCCATCGACCTCATGGCTTGGTTTTTGCTCTATCAAATGTTGGACCTTATAAAGACAGGCGTGTGCCTGTCCAATCAATTGAATTGACCACAGGTGAACTCCAATCAAGTTGTAGAAACATCTCAAGGATGATCAATGGAAACAGGATGCACCTGAGCGCAATTTTGAGTCTTATAGTAAAGGGTCTCAATACTTATGTAAATAAGGTATTTCTGTTTTTTATTTGTAATAAATTAGCTAAAATTTGTAAACCTGTTTTCGCTTTGTCATTATGGGGTATTGTGTATAGATTGATAAGAGAAAACATTTATTTCATCCATTTTAGAATAACGCTGTAACGTAACAAAATGTGGAAAAGGGGAAGGGGTCTGAATACTTTCATTATTCACTGTACTGGAGACTGAGACTGTTTTTACTGAGACAGACTGAGGAAATATAGACTAGAGATGTGTATATGTCTATTGACTAGAGGAGCTTTTCATTTGACTTGTCATATATTGATGTTAATTGTATATGTGAAAGGTTCATGATGACTGACTGACTGTTGTTCTGTATTCCAGGTGACTTCTTGAAGACGTTGGAGGACCCGGACCTGAACGTGCGGCGGGTTGCCCTGGTAACCTTCAACTCAGCAGCCCATAATAAGCCCTCTCTCATCAGAGACTTACTGGATACGGTCCTGCCACACCTCTACAACGAGACCAAAGTCCGCAAGGAACTCATCAGAGAGGTACAGGATAAACCAAGCTGATTTCCCTCTCCTTTTCTGCTTGTGTTCACACGTTCTGTCATTCTTCATCTACTCTTCCCTTGTTTTCTGTTATCCCTAGTTTGACATGTCATTCATTGGTGCTTCACCTCCTTTTTCCTTCCTTCCTTCCTTCCTTCCTTCCTTCCTTCCTTCCTTCCTTCCTTCCTTCCTTCCTTCCTTCCTTCCTTCCTTCCTTCCTTCCTTCCTTCCTACCTTTGTCTGTTATCCTCCTTTCATTCTTCATTCACTCACATCTTCCTTTCTTGTTTTTTTTAAGGTTTTAAGTTTTATTGACAAAGGATTTACTTGCAATTGTTGTCCTCTGTAGTCGTTCTACCTCCATTTTTAGTTGAGTTACTTTAGATAAGAGGGTCGTCTAAATGACGTCAGGGTTTTTGTCTTCTCCCCCCAGGTTGAGATGGGTCCCTTTAAACACACAGTGGATGATGGTCTGGACATCCGGAAGGCAGCGTTTGAGTGCATGTACACACTCCTGGACAGCTGTCTAGACAGACTAGACATCTTTGAGTTCCTCAACCACGTAGAAGACGGACTCAAGGATCATTATGACATCAAGGTATTCTGAACAACTTCCTGACAGGACTCCGTTACAGGACCATTGTTGTCCTACTCATGAATATGAACAATAGCCTGCCTGGAGAGAGAGAAAGGTAGTCTGTATGAAGATCAGACAACAGGAGAGAGAGAGAGGTAGTCTGTATGAAGATCAGACAACAGGAGAGAGAGAGGTAGTCTGTATGAAGATCAGACAACAGGAGAGAGAGAGGTAGTCTGTATGAAGATCAGACAACAGGAGAGAGAGACAGGTAGTCTGTATGAAGATCAGACACCAGGAGAGAGAGAGAGAGAGAGAGGTAGTCTGTATGAAGATCAGACAACAGGAGAGAGAGAGAGAGAGAGGTAGTCTGTATGAAGATCAGACAACAGGAGAGAGAGAGAGAGAGAGGTAGTCTGTATGAAGATCAGACAACAGGAGAGAGAGAGAGAGAGAGGTAGTCTGTATGAAGATCAGACAACAGGAGAGAGAGAGAGAGAGAGGTAGTCTGTATGAAGATCAGACAACAGGAGAGAGAGAGAGGTAGTCTGTATGAAGATCAGACAACAGGAGAGAGAGGTAGTCTGTATGAAGATCAGACAACAGGAGAGAGAGACAGGTAGTCTGTATGAAGATCAGACAACAGGAGAGAGAGAGAGAGGTAGTCTGTATGAAGATCAGACAACAGGAGAGAGAGACAGGTAGTCTGTATGAAGATCAGACAACAGGAGAGAGAGAGGTAGTCTGTATGAAGATCAGACAACAGGAGAGAGAGAGACAGGTAGTCTGTATGAAGATCAGACAACAGGAGAGAGAGAGAGAGGTAGTCTGTATGAAGATCAGACAACAGGAGAGAGAGAGAGAGGTAGTCTGTATGAAGATCAGACTACAGGAGAGAGAGAGAGAGAGAGGTAGTCTGTATGAAGATCAGACAACAGGAGAGAGAGAGGTAGTCTGTATGAAGATCAGACAACAGGAGAGAGAGAGGTAGTCTGTATGAAGATCAGACAACAGGAGAGAGAGAGGTAGTCTGTATGAAGATCAGACAACAGGAGAGAGAGGTAGTCTGTATGAAGATCAGACAACAGGAGAGAGAGAGAGGTAGTCTGTATGAAGATCAGACAACAGGAGAGAGAGAGAGAGGTAGTCTGTATGAAGATCAGACAACAGGAGAAAGAGAGGTAGTCTGTATGATTTAAAGGCCAGACTGCATAATGCATCATAGGGCCTGTATTGAGGAGGAGTGTTGGTTTCTGGAGCTGGAGGATAATGGGGATGTTGTTTATCTGATCAGATGCTGACGTTCCTGATGCTGGCTAGACTCTCCACTCTGTGTCCCAGTGCTGTGCTACAGAGGCTGGACAGGCTGGTTGAGCCGCTACGTGCCACCTGCACCACCAAGGTGAGACCAGACACACTGTCCCTGGTATAGTACCATTCACACTGTCCCTGGTATAGTACCATTCACACTGTCCCTGGTATAGTACCATTCACACTGTCCCTGGTATAGGACCATTCACACTGTCCCTGGTATAGTACCATTCACACTGTCCCTGGTATAGTACCATTCACACTGTCCCTGGTATAGGACCATTCACACTGTCCCTGGTATAGTACCATTCACACTGTCCCTGGTATAGTACCATTCACACTGTCCCTGGTATAGGACCATTCACACTGTCCCTGGTATAGTACCATTCACACTGTCCCTGGTATAGGACCATTCACACTGTCCCTGGTATAGTACCATTCACACTGTCCCTGGTATAGTACCATTCACACTGTCCCTGGTATAGTACCATTCACACTGTCCCTGGTATAGGACCATTCACACTGTCCCTGGTATAGTACCATTCACACTGTCCCTGGTATAGGACCATTCACACTGTCCCTGGTATAGTACCATTCACACTGTCCCTGGTATAGGACCATTCACACTGTCCCTGGTATAGTACCATTCACACTGTCCCTGGTATAGGACCATTCACACTGTCCCTGGTATAGTACCATTCACACTGTCCCTGGTATAGTACCATTCACACTGTCCCTGGTATAGTACCATTCACACTGTCCCTGGTATAGTACCATTCACACTGTCCCTGGTATAGTACCATTCACACTGTCCCTGGTATAGTACCATTCACACTGTCCCTGGTATAGGACCATTCACACTGTCCCTGGTATAGTACCATTCACACTGTCCCTGGTATAGGACCATTCACACTGTCCCTGGTATAGTACCATTCACACTGTCCCTGGTATAGTACCATTCACACTGTCCCTGGTATAGTACCATTCACACTGTCCCTGGTATAGTACCATTCACACTGTCCCTGGTATAGGACCATTCACACTGTCCCTGGTATAGTACCATTCACACTGTCCCTGGTATAGTACCATTCACACTGTCCCTGGTATAGTACCATTCACACTGTCCCTGGTATAGTACCATTCACACTGTCCCTGGTATAGTACCATTCACACTGTCCCTGGTATAGTACCATTCACACTGTCCCTGGTATAGGACCATTCACACTGTCCCTGGTATAGGACCATTCACACTGTCCCTGGTATAGGACCATTCACACTGTCCCTGGTATAGGACCATTCACACTGTCCCTGGTATAGTACCATTCACACTGTCCCTGGTATAGGACCATTCACACTGTCCCTGGTATAGGACCATTCACACTGTCCCTGGTATAGTACCATTCACACTGTCCCTGGTATAGTACCATTCACACTGTCCCTGGTATAGTACCATTCACACTGTCCCTGGTATAGTACCATTCACACTGTCCCTGGTATAGTACCATTCACACTGTCCCTGGTATAGTACCATTCACACTGTCCCTGGTATAGTACCATTCACACTGTCCCTGGTATAGTACCATTCACAGAGACCAGACACAACGCTGTCCCTGGTATAGGACCATTCACAGAGACCAGACAGAATAGGTCAATATACTGTTTCCAGACATCCCATGCAGATGGCTTTATCAATATTTAATTTTGTCTGAAGTTAATTTGCCATGGAAATGTACCTCTGACTGTCAATAGCCTCCTTTGTTTTCACTGGGTGGCGTGATAAGAGTCCCATCTCTCTCCATCAACCACATACAGTATGTCAACCCTACTTTCTCTCTCGCTCCCCCCAGGTGAAGGCCAACTCAGTGAAGCAGGAGTTTGAGAAGCAGGATGAGTTGAAGCGTTCAGCCATGCGGGCGGTGGTCGCCCTCCTCACCATCCCCGAGGCAGAGAAGAGTCCCCTGATGAGTGAGTTCCAGTCCCAGATCTCCTCCAACCCCGAGCTGGCTGCCATCTTTGAAAGCATCCAGAGGGACTCGTCCTCCGCTAACATGGAGTCCATGGACACCAGCTAAACTATGACTCTCCCACAATTCCCCTCTTCTTCCTTTCATTCCCAAAACAACATGATGCCGCAACAACAAAAAATACCTGGGGGGACCCTTTTATCAATCGTTCCATGATGCATTGCACTGAATCAGCAACAGTTATAGGAGAAAAGAAAAATAATTGAACTTTAAAACAACAAAAAAATGTTAAATGTAAAAAAATACAAGTAAAAGGAAGGTTCGCTTTTAAGCTCATCACATTTCTCATTTAATTTTTTCTAAAGAAAACACAAAATAAATCCGTTTTTGGTTTGTTCCATCGTTCCTTTTTTTTTGGTTGGGTTTTCTAATAATTCCTGAATTCGACAGGTACCTCCATGCAGATTTTGGATGCTGCTTCAGAGTGACTGTTTTTGCTGAGATGATGACATATGAACTGACTTAAATGGAAACGGACTGACTGCCTACAGCTTAACTCTACGAACGATGGGATATATATATATATATACATACACACTGCTCCTAACATACAAGACAGGAGACTTGACTAACATGGGATCTACAGGGGTTAAATCAATAAAATGATAGCATATTGAGTTTAATGGTTTCTGGACCATCACTTTGAGTTTTTGTTACCATGTTTCTTATCAGATTGGGTTGAATTGAATGGGGGGAGGGTTTATTTTTGGTTTTTGTAAGAATTGAATGTCCATCTCTGTTATTATCGTTTTTTTTGTTTGTCTTGTCGGCTGTTGGTTAGGACAAAGGTTTGGGGGAAGGGATTCAAGCAATCAGAAGAGGTGATGTTTAAGACTGTTCATAAATCTTCTATTAAAGAGGTGTGAGAGACATGTTCAGGACAGGGTGTTCTGTTGAATAAGTGGATAAATATTTACAATATTTTTGCCCTAATTTTAATTTGTACATGTCTCTTGCATCGACTAGTGGTAGTGTGCAGACGGTATTTGACCTTTGACTCCATTAGCATGTTCAAAACAACCCAATAAGGGAAGGAACGTGTCTTCTACAAGGCAGCACGTACCTTGGTGAAAGCCCAGCATTAGGAACAGGCATCTGTATATGGACAGAAGTACATTTTGTGAATAAAAGAGTGAACTGATTTTTTTTTTAGCCTCAGATCCAGGATCATCAAATTGTATTGGTCACATGTCCCTAATACAACGATGTAGACAGTGAAATGCTTACTGACAGGCCTCGTTATGTATTCCTTGGTATAGTCTCTACCCTCAGCTGATGTAGAGAGGTTATGAGTAAACACAAAGTTAAAACAGCCAATAACCTGGACCTGATGTTACTGCTCCCTTCCTTATCCTGTCAGGCTGGGTCACAAATGGCTTCCTATTCCCTATATAGTGCATTGCTTTTGAGTGGGAAGAAACGTTAACCTTTTTCAGGACGCTCTCTTATCTGTTTCA
The DNA here is from genome assembly GCF_965601325.2 of Salmo salar. Classification (NCBI taxonomy): domain Eukaryota; kingdom Metazoa; phylum Chordata; class Actinopteri; order Salmoniformes; family Salmonidae; genus Salmo; species Salmo salar. The sequence goes on from NC_138297.1 coordinate 69,985,112, forward strand.
ACAAAATGACCATCAGTCTGATGTCCCCCACTGAGAGGCAGTCCTTCCATCAGTCTGATGTCCCCCACTGAGAGGCAGTCCTTCCGTCAGTCTGATGTCCCCCACTGAGAGGCAGTCCTTCCGTCAGTCTGATGTCCCCCACTGAGAGGCAGTCCTTCCGTCAGTCTGATGTCCCCCACTGAGAGGCAGTCCTTCCATCAGTCTGATGTCCCCCACTGAGAGGCAGTCCTTCCGTCAGTCTGATGTCCCCCACTGAGAGGCAGTCCTTCCGTCAGTCTGATGTCCCCCACTGAGAGGCAGTCCTTCCGTCAGTCTGATGTCCCCCACTGAGAGGCAGTCCTTCCGTCAGTCTGATGTCCCCCACTGAGAGGCAGTCCTTCCGTCAGTCTGATGTCCCCCACTGAGAGGCAGTCCTTCCGTCAGTCTGATGTCCCCCACTGAGAGGCAGTCCTTCCGTCAGTCTGATGTCCCCCACTGAGAGGCAGTCCTTCCGTCAGTCTGATGTCCCCCACTGAGAGGCAGTCCTTCCGTCAGTCTGATGTCCCCCACTGAGAGGCAGTCCTTCCGTCAGTCTGATGTCCCCCACTGAGAGGCAGTCCTTCCGTCAGTCTGATGTCCCCCACTGAGAGGCAGTCCTTCCGTCAGTCTGATGTCCCCCACTGAGAGGCAGTCCTTCCGTCAGTCTGATGTCCCCCACTGAGAGGCAGTCCTTCCGTCAGTCTGATGTCCCCCACTGAGAGACAGTCCTTCCGTCTGTCTGATGTCCCCCACTGAGAGGCAGTCCTTCCGTCAGGCTGATGTCCCCCACTGAGAGGCAGTCCTTCCGTCAGTCTGATGTCCCCCACTGAGAGGCAGTCCTTCCGTCAGTCTGATGTCCCCCACTGAGAGGCAGTCCTTCCGTCAGTCTGATGTCCCCCACTGAGAGGCAGTCCTTCCGTCAGTCTGATGTCCCCCACTGAGAGGCAGTCCTTCCGTCAGTCTGATGTCCCCCACTGAGAGGCAGTCCTTCCGTCAGTCTGATGTCCCCCACTGAGAGGCAGTCCTTCCGTCAGTCTGATGTCCCCCACTGAGAGGCAGTCCTTCCGTCAGTCTGATGTCCCCCACTGAGAGGCAGTCCTTCCGTCAGTCTGATGTCCCCCACTGAGAGGCAGTCCTTCCATCAGTCTGATGTCCCCCACTGAGAGGCAGTCCTTCCATCAGTCTGATGTCCCCCACTGAGAGGCAGTCCTTCCGTCAGTCTGATGTCCCCCACTGAGAGGCAGTCCTTCCGTCAGTCTGATGTCCCCCACTGAGAGGCAGTCCTTCCGTCAGTCTGATGTCCCCCACTGAGAGGCAGTCCTTCCGTCAGTCTGATGTCCCCCACTGAGAGGCAGTCCTTCCGTCAGTCTGATGTCCCCCACTGAGAGGCAGTCCTTCCGTCAGTCTGATGTCCCCCACTGAGAGGCAGTCCTTCCGTCAGTCTGATGTCCCCCACTGAGAGGCAGTCCTTCCATCAGTCTGATGTCCCCCACTGAGAGGCAGTCCTTCCATCAGTCTGATGTCCCCCACTGAGAGGCAGTCCTTCCTGAAGGAACTGAGAAATGGAACCTTAACAGTATGGATTTGGACGTAGCTGCTGTTGACTTGAGCTTCATGTGCAGGAGTATAGCTTATACACTGACTACAGGTTTATATGTATAGATATATAAAGCTATAGGTTTATATGTATAGATATATAAAGCTATAGGTTTATATGTATAGATACAGTTGAAGTGGGAAGTTTACATACACCTTAGCCAAATACATTTAAACTCAGTTTTTCACAATTCCTGACATTTAATCCTAGTAAATATTCCCTGTTTCAGGTCAGTTAGGATCAACACTTCATTTTAAGAATGTGAAATGTCAGAATAATAGAGAATTATTTCTTTCAGCTTTTATTTCTTTCATCACATTCCCAGTGGGTCAGAAGTTTACATACACTCAATTAGTATTTGGTAGCATTGCCTTTAAATTGTTTAAGTTGGGTCAAATGTTTTGGGTAGCCTTCCACAAGCTTCCTACAATAAGTTGGGTGAATTTTGGCCCATTCCTCCTGACAGAGCTGGTGTAATGGAGTCAGGTTTGTAGGCCTCATTGCTCGCATACACTTTTTCAGTTCTGCCCACAAATTTTCTATAGGATTGAGTGATGGCCACTCCAATACCTTGATTTTTCTGTCCGTAAAGCCATTTTTCCACAACTTTGGAAGTATGCTTGGGGTCATTGTCCATTTGCGACCAAGCTTTAAATTCTTGACTGATGTCTTGAGATGTTGCTTCAATATATCCACATAATTTTCCTTCTCATGATGCCATCTATTTTGTGAAGTGCACCAGTACCTCCTGCAGCAAAGCACCCCCACAATATGATGCTGCCACCCCCGTGTTTCACGGTTGGGATGGTGTTCTTCGGCTTGCTAGCCTCCCCCTTTTTCTTCCAAACATAACGATGGTCATTATGGCCAAACGGTTCCATTTTTGTTTCATCAGACCAGAGGACATTTCTCCAAAAAGTACAATCTTTGTCCCCATGTGCAGTTGCAAACCGTAGTCTGGCTTTTTTATGGCAGTTTTGGAGCAGTGGCTTCTTCCTTGCTGAGCGGCCTTTCAGGTTATGTCGATATAGGACTTGTTTTACTGTGGGTATAGATACTTTTGTACCCGTTTCCTCCAGCATCTTCACAAGGTCCATTGCTGTTGTTCTGGGATTGATTTGCACTTTTCGCACCAAAGTACGTTCATCTCTAGGAGACAGAACACGTCTCCTTCCTGAGCGGTATGACGGCTGCGTGGTCCCATGGTGTTTATACTTGCATACTATTGTTTGTACAGATTAACGTGGTACCTTCAGGCATTTGGAAATTGCTCCCAAGGATGAATCAGACTTGTGGAGGTTTTTTCTGAGGTCTTGGCTGATTTCTTTTGATTTTCCCATGATGTCAAGCAAAGAGGCACTGAGTTTGAAGGTAGGCCTTGAAGTACACCTCCAATTGACTCAGGCTAATTGACATTTATCAGAAGCTTCTAAAGCAATCACATTTTCTGGAATTTTCCAAGCTGTTTAAATGCACAGTCAACTTAGTGTATGTAAACTTCTGACCCACTGGAATTGTGATGCAGTGAATTATAAGTGAAATAATCTGTCTGTAAACAATTGTTGGAAAAATTACTTTTGTTATGCACAAAGTAATGTCCTAACCAACTTGCCAAAACTAGTTTGTTAACAAGACATTTGTGGAGTGGTTGAAAAACAAGTTTTAATGACTCCAACCTAAGTGTATGTAAACTTCTGGCTTCAACTGTATATAAAGCTCAGTATTTCATGCTCTTGAGAGTTAAGGTGTGATGAGGTATGGTAAATAATCCATCTATGGAAAAATGCCCAAATAAAGAGGTCAATTTCTGCCTGAATTAATGCTGTCATTCATGATAGGCACATTTGATGGGGGCCACAAAAAATCTGAACACATGAGGGGCCGCAGTGGGTCTGCGTACCCAGATATGCAGCCAGAGCCGGCCCTAGCCTTTTGGGGGCCCTATCCATACCCGGAAATGCAGCCAGAGCCGGCCCTAGCCTTTTGGGGGCCCTATCCATACCCAGACATGCAGCCAGAGCCAGCCCTACTCATTTTGGGGGCCCTATCCATACCCGGACATGTAGCCAGAGCCGGCCCTAGCCTTTTGGGGGCCCTATCCATACCCGGACATGCAGCCAGAGCCGATGTTGTTGCAGTTACAAGTGTGTGACCATGGTTGTGTTTGGCCTCCAAGCGGCAGGCCAGTACCATAATGCTACCCTCCAAGCGGCAGGCCAGTACCATAATTCTACCCTCCAAGCAGCAGGCCAGTACCATAATGCTACCTTCCAAGCAGCAGGCCAGTTCCATAATGCTACCTTCCAAGCAGCTGGCCAGTTCCATAATGCTACCCTCCAAGCAGCAGGGCCAGTTACCATAATGCTACCATTCCAAGCAGCAGGCCAGTTCCATAATGCTACCCTTCCAAGCAGGCAGGCCAGTTCCATAATGCTACCCTTCCAAGCAGGCAGGCCAGTACCATAATTCTACCCTCCAAGCAGCAGGCCAGTTCCATAATGCTGCCCTCCAAGCAGCAGGCCAGTACCGTAATGCTATCCTCCAAGCAGCAGGCCAATACTCACCAATCATTCTAAAGATGGTAAAAGACGTGCCGATTCTCTTCAAAAAACCAAACCTTTGCTGTGTTAACTGACTGCAGTGAGCCTCATAACCCAACATCGATAATACGTTCAGTTGATGAAAACCAAACCTTTAAAGATCACGTTCATCATAGAAAATCAATTTCTGCAAAGGTCACTAGCTACTCAACCCTAAACGACTGGTCCGTGTCTGTTCACTTTTATAGTCCTAACAAGTACATCTATCAGCACGTATACGTGTCAAAGATGGCAGGGACACCCCACATCATCAAAATAATAATGTTTTATTGTCACATACACCAGATAGGTCAGTGAAATGTGTGGTTTTACAGGGTTTAGCCATAGTAGTATGGTACCCCTAGAGCAAATTAGGATTAAGTGCCTTGCTCAAGGGCACATCGTCTGCTCAAGTATTCGAACCAGCAACTTTTTAGTTACTGAACCAACACTTTAACCGCTAGTCTACATGCCACTTCAGAATCAGAAATTAACTTCTGTAAAGTTACTCAACGTATGCCTCACTTGTCCCCATTTTGTTGCTGATCAGATGAAAATGGTGTCTAATGTTCCACGCTAGCAAGTAAGCTAATTAATTAATTAACGTGAAGGGTCAATTAGAGGGCTGCTAATAAGCTTTGGAAGGTTGAAGGGTAATTTAGTTAGCTCATTAAGGAGGAGAAAACTGGAGTGGACATCTATACCTCAGGTTGTGTCCCCATTCTCCACCCTTCTCCTGAAGTATGCAGGTTTACACTGGTATACACACTTCCAGGGGAAGGATGGTCAATTCGGACGTAGCCTTTGACTCCGTTGAGGTCCTTGGACTTACTTCATTCTGCCATTTACCAGTAGGGAGCAGTGGTCATCAGTAAATATTATAGATTAAAACCAAACAACATTTCTGAACTGGTTTTATTTAACCACTAGGCTACCTGGGGCAGCAGGTAGCCTAGTGGTTACAACATCGAGCCAGTAACCGAAAGGTTGCTGGATCGAATCCCCGAGCTGACAAGGTAAAAATCTGTTCTTCTGCCCTTGGACAGTTCCCCGGTAGTCCATCATTGTAAATAAGAATTTGTTCTTAACTGACTTGCCTAGTTAAATAAAGGTACAAATTATTTCTCTCCAAACAACATTAAGTGAACTGGTTTATTTCTCTCCAAACAACATTAACTTATCTCTGAAACTGCAAAAAAATAAAAAAATAAACAATGACAGAAAGACTATCAGGTATTTAGGTCCCACTTCATTGGATAGTTCCCTGTAAATGGTCTATATATGCTGGAACTAACAACAACAGCTCAATGCTTGGTGAGTGTGTGCTCTGTGTGGATTATGTGAGGGAGCTAATGATTGTAGTGTCTGGAATGTGTGTGATGCTGGTGTGGTCTGTTAGGAGAGCTCTCCTCTGGGAGACATCACAGTAGGAGGTGGTTAGACCCTCTGGTGTGGCCTGTTAGGAGAGCTCTCCTCTGGGAGACATCACAGTAGGAGGTGGTTAGTCCCTCTGGTGTGGCCTGTTAGGAGAGCTCTCCTCTGGGAGACATCACAGTAGGAGGTGGTTAGACCCTCTGGTGTGGCCTGTTAGGAGAGCTCTCCTCTGGGAGACATCACAGTAGGAGGTGGTTAGACCCTCTGGTGTGGTCTGTTAGGAGAGCTCTCCTCTGGGAGACATCACAGTAGGAGGTGGTTAGTCCCTCTGGTGTGGCCTGTTAGGAGAGCTCTCCTCTGGGAGACATCACAGTAGGAGGTGGTTAGACCCTCTGGTGTGGCCTGTTAGGAGAGCTCTCCTCTGGGAGACATCACAGTAGGAGGTGGTTAGTCCCTCTGGTGTGGCCTGTTAGGAGAGCTCTCCTCTGGGAGACATCACAGTAGGAGGTGGTTAGACCCTCTGGTGTGGCCTGTTAGGAGAGCTCTCCTCTGGGAGACATCACAGTAGGAGGTGGTTAGACCCTCTGGTGTGGCCTGTTAGGAGAGCTCTCCTCTGGGAGACATCACAGTAGGAGGTGGTTAGTCCCTCTGGTGTGGCCTGTTAGGAGAGCTCTCCTCTGGGAGACATCACAGTAGGAGGTGGTTAGACCCTCTGGTGTGGCCTGTTAGGAGAGCTCTCCTCTGGGAGACATCACAGTAGGAGGTGGTTAGTCCCTCTGGTGTGGCCTGTTAGGAGAGCTCTCCTCTGGGAGACATCACAGTAGGAGGTGGTTAGTCCCTCTGGTGTGGCCTGTTAGGAGAGCTCTCCTCTGGGAGACATCACAGTAGGAGGTGGTTAGACCCTCTGGTGTGGCCTGTTAGGAGAGCTCTCCTCTGGGAGACATCACAGTAGGAGGTGGTTAGACCCTCTGGTGTGGCCTGTTAGGAGAGCTCTCCTCTGGGAGACATCACAGTAGGAGGTGGTTAGACCCTCTGGTGTGGTCTGTTAGGAGAGCTCTCCTCTGGGAGACATCACAGTAGGAGGTGGTTAGACCCTCTGGTGTGGTCTGTTAGGAGAGCTCTCCTCTGGGAGACATCACAGTAGGAGGTGGTTAGACCCTCTGGTGTGGCCTGTTAGGAGAGCTCTCCTCTGGGAGACATCACAGTAGGAGGTGGTTAGTCCCTCTGGTGTGGCCTGTTAGGAGATACTTTCTACATTGTCCAGGCTGGTCCTCTCTGTTATCTCCTCTTCTACGCTGGTCCTCTCTGTTATCTCCTCTTCTACAGTATCCAGGTTGGTCCTCTCTGTTATCTCCTCTTCTACAGTATCCAGGCTGGTCCTCTCTGTTATCTCCTCTTCTACATTGTTCAGGCTGGTCCTCTCTGTTATCTCCTCTTCTACAGTATCCAGGCTGGTCCTCTCTGTTATCTCCTCTTCTACATTGTCCAGGCTGGTCCTCTCTGTTACTTCCTCTTCTACTAGAAAGGAGGTAACAGAGAGGACCAGCCTGGTAGGTAACAGAAGTATGCAGGCTGGTCCTCTCAGTCCCTCTCTGTGTCTGTGCTGACAGGAATGTTCACAGTCCACTGAGCCTCGTCTAAAGCCGTGTTTCTCAACCCTCCCTTCGGGGTCTCCCAGACGTTTCACAATGTTGTTGTAGTTCTCAACAAGCTCACCTGATTCACCTATTCAAGGGCTTGGTGATTAGTTGACAAGTTGAATCAGGTGGGGGTCCCCGATGCAACTAGAGTTTAATATCTAATCACAAACACAGGGCTCAACTCACATATCTCTCAAACACAGGGCTCAACTTACATATCTCTCAAACACAGGGTTCAAATCACAGATCTCACAAACACAAGGCTCAAGTCAAAGGTCTCCTCTTAAACACAGGGCTCAGCTCAAATATCTCTCAAACACAGGGCTCGGCTCACAGATCTCTCAAACACAGGGGTAAACTCACAGATCTCTCAAACACAGGGCTCAACTCAGGATACCAGTCAGAGGAAATAAGTTCATAGTTTAAGGTAATGTTTTGTTCTGTTAATCAGTGATAATGGTATACCTGGAAAAAAAGCACATACTGTAAGGGCAAAATCATTTCAACCCTCAAGGTAAAATCCTATAAATCTAGATGATGGTAGCCTAAATCTATTATGATACAATCAACTGTGGTAATGTCTTACAGTAATAGGTCTAACAGGTCACACTACGTCTGTTATATCAGGTTCACCTCACAGCGTTACAGTACTGAGTACTCCCTGTATTACTCAGAAACTCACTACAGAATAATTAGAATAGAGAGTCCCTTTGGAATGGACTTTAGACGGAGTGGTCCCTGTTCCTTCAGACGGAGTGGTCCCTGTTCCTTTAGACGGAGTGGTCCCTGTTCCTTCAGACGGAGCGGTCCCTGTTCCTTCAGACGGAGCGGTCCCTGTTCCTTCAGACGGAGTGGTCCCTGTTCCTTCAGACGGAGTGGTCCCTGTTCCTTCAGACGGAGTGGTCCCTGTTCCTTCAGACGGAGTGGTCCCTGTTCCTTCAGACGGAGTGGTCCCTGTTCCTTCAGACGGAGTGGTCCCTGTTCCTTCAGACGGAGTGGTCCCTGTTCCTTCAGACGGAGTGGTCCCTGTTCCTTCAGACGGAGCGGTCCCTGTTCCTTCAGACGGAGCGGTCCCTGTTCCTTCAGACGGAGTAGTCCTGTTCCTTTAGACGGAGTGGTCCCTGTTCCTTTAGACGGAGTGGTCCCTGTTCCTTCGGACGGAGCGGTCCCTGTTCCTTCGGACGGAGCGGTCCCTGTTCCTTCGGACGGAGCGGTCCCTGTTCCTTCGGACGGAGCGGTCCCTGTTCCTTCGGACGGAGCGGTCCCTGTTCCTTCGGACGGAGCGGTCCCTGTTCCTTCGGACGGAGCGGTCCCTGTTCCTTCGGACGGAGCGGTCCCTGTTCCTTCGGACGGAGCGGTCCCTGTTCCTTCGGACGGAGCGGTCCCTGTTCCTTCGGACGGAGCGGTCCCTGTTCCTTCGAACGGAGCGGTCCCTGTTCCTTCAGACTGAGTCGTCCCTGTTTTGTGTGGGGTCTTATTAAAGGAGTACGGCCAGCCCCTAGCCCTGATATGGCTAGCTTAGGATGTCATAGACAGCTACACTCTTAGGGGGAAAAAAAGGTTCCAAAAGTTTTATTTGGCTGTCCCCATAGAAGAACCAATCAGCAGCAGTGGGGTGGCTTAATAACTGGGACTTTAGAGCTGACCTATCCCCTCAGTGTTAGTTCACGGTGTTCTCTGCAAGAGGTAGGAGGGGGCAGGCAGCAAGAGCCTCAACACTTTACCTCCCACTATCCACCCTGCTCAACGGCTGACATGACCAGCACTCAGGTACGTCTCACTACTGAACTTTACACAGTAACTTAACTCAGTGTCTTTAAGGTAGATGTATGCTATAGCTTTATTCTGCAGAAATGCTAAGCACATTTGAGTTTGTTCTTCAACTCAAGAAAGAGCTTTGTCACACGCCAGACATCTGATTTTTTCTGAATACTCAGAATTATCATGAGGTTATAGGCAGCATTCCCTAGTTCATGTGAGGGTTAAGGACCACTTGAAATGACTTGACGGAGTATTTTCAAGGTTGTGTTTTGGGAGAGAGACGGGAGAGGACCAGATACAACCGGTTATTTCATGGCAAATTTTAAACTTAATCAACAATTTACCTTTAAAAACACAAACTGGGTTAATTTAAAAGACTTCTCTTGAATCAGTTTGTCAGATTAACACCCAAGCAATCATTAAACATGTTTTCCTCTGCCCAGAGCTGGAATTAATGCAGCAAAATGCTATTTATATGCAAATAGCTTTCCGCACTAATAGAATCTTACCGGTGCTGCTGGCTTGGGTTGAAAGAATGAATAATTACCACAACAAAAAGACTCATTCTAATGAATAGGAATGTTTAGATTAATTCTCAGTTTGGAAACGTAATTTAAAGGTTTTTAAGCTATTTTCTGTCTCCCGGCTCTTCTACAGTAGATATGAGGACAACAGCAGCATCCTGAGCTGACAAAGAAACACTTCATGGAAGGAACAAGAGGCTGGTGAGTGTGTTTCCAATATATATAAATTGATGCAAAAAAAGTTTGAAGTTATGAGTTTGTATGTCTCTGAAGAAGTTGTCCAATATCAGGATTGGATATACGTTGACGATAAACAACGTTTCTTTATCTCTAGGGAAGTTGTACACACACTACACAATATCAGGATTGGATATACTTTGATGCTGCAGACAGTTTCAAGTTGTGACATTGTTTATTTCTAGAAAAGTTGTACAACGTAGCTTCATAGGTACCAACGATATATATATATAACCCTGTTTCCTTGTCCATTCTGAGGAAACATCCATGTCTCTTGTGGACAGGCCCTCTGATCAGCAGTACTTCCTTAAGATGCACCTCCCCAGGATCAAGAAGAGAACCCAGTCACCCCACAGAGAGACCGTTTCCCCTGTCCTCTCATACTACTCAGAGCCAGCCTACCTGCAGCACCGTAAGGTAAAGTACAGGAAGCAGCAGCTAGTAAGTCATCTTCATACAGATACTATCCTCTCTTCTAACACTCTGGAATAGGGTTTAGGGAAAGCACAGACTTCTTGAAATGATCAATACACAGTGGTTGATTGTTAGATCTCAAATTGACCCCCAGTCTTCGACCCTCTACGCCCTTCCTGTAGATCTGGAAAGGTCAGATAGGGTTTTCAGACAGAGCATCATATGAACACAACCCCCACCCCCACTGTGTTTTCATTTTGTTCAGGATGTGACTAGAGATCTGGCCCCGCTGCCTGGTGGAACGAGAAGAGGAGCGCTGGAGGAGGAAGACCAGGAAGAGACGCTGAGCCTACGGAGCATGCCCAGTATGAGAAGCACCCTGAGTCACGCCTCAAAGGTGAAAAGGTCACGGGGGTTCCCGAAGAGACACACCATCCCCGAGCTCAGACTGCCCCCTGTTACTAAGATTCATCCTGACCCCAGGTACTTCCTCACTTCTTTTATTGACATGTTTCTATCAAGACCACTCCTCGACATGCAACACTTCCTGTCCCTGAGGGAAAATGCTTTGGATTGAACTGGAGTCTATATAACCCCATGTCTATATGAGTCAATATAACCCCATGTCTATATGAGTCAATATAACCCCATGTCTATATAACCCCATGTCTATATGAGTCTATATAACCCCATGTCTATATGAGTCTATATAACCCCATGTCTATATGAGTCTATATAACCCCATGTCTATATGAGTCAATATAACCATATGTCTATATGAGTCTATATAACCCCATGTCTATATGAGTCTATATAACCCCATGTCGATATGAGTCAATATAACCCCATGTCTATATGAGTCTATATAACCCCATGTCTATATGAGTCTATATAACCCCATGTCTATATGAGTCTATATAACCCCATGTCTATATGAGTCTATATAACCCCATGTCTATATGAGTCTATATAACCCCATGTCGATATGAGTCAATATAACCCCATGTCTATATGAGTCTATATAACCCCATGTCTATATGAGTCTATATAACCCCATGTCTATATGAGTCTATATAACCCCATGTCTATATAACCCCATGTCTATATGAGTCAATATTACCCCATGTCTATATGAGTCAATATAACCCCATGTCTATATGTGTCAATATAACCCCATGTCTATATGAGTCTATATAACCCCATGTCTATATAACCCCATGTCTATATGAGTCAATATAACCCCATGTCTATATGAGTCTATATAACCCCATGTCTATATGAGTCAATATTACCCCATGTCTATATGAGTCTATATAACCCCATGTCTATATAACCCCATGTCTATATGAGTCTATATAACCCCATGTCTATATGAGTCAATATAACCCCATGCCTATATGAGTCAATATAACCCCATGTCTATATGAGTCTATATAACCCCATGTCTATATGAGTCTATATAACCCCATGTCTATATGAGTCTATATAACCCCATGTCTATATGAGTCTATATAACCCCATGTCTATATGAGTCTATATAACCCCATGTCTATATGAGTCTATATAACCCCATGTCTATATGAGTCTATATAACCCCATGTCTATATGAGTCTATATAACCCCATGTCTAAATGAGTCTATATAACCTCATGTCTATGAGTCTATATAACCCCATGTCTATATGAGTCTATATAACCCCATGTCTATATGAGTCAATATAACCCCATGTCTATATAACCCCATGTCTATATGAGTCTATATAACCCCATGTCTATATGAGTCTATATAACCCCATGTCTATATGAGTCTATATAACCCCATGTCTATATGAGTCAATATAACCATATGTCTATATGAGTCTATATAACCCCATGTCTATATGAGTCTATATAACCCCATGTCTATATGAGTCAATATAACCCCATGTCTATATGAGTCTATATAACCCCATGTCTATATGAGTCAATATAACCCCATGTCTATATGAGTCAATATAACCCCATGTCTATATGAGTCTATATAACCCCATGTCTATATGAGTCTATATAACCCCATGTCTATATGAGTCTATATAACCCCATGTCGATATGAGTCAATATAACCCCATGTCTATATGAGTCTATATAACCCCATGTCTATATGAGTCTATATAACCCCATGTCTATATGAGTCTATATAACCCCATGTCTATATAACCCCATGTCTATATGAGTCAATATTACCCCATGTCTATATGAGTCAATATAACCCCATGTCTATATGTGTCAATATAACCCCATGTCTATATGAGTCTATATAACCCCATGTCTATATAACCCCATGTCTATATGAGTCAATATAACCCCATGTCTATATGAGTCTATATAACCCCATGTCTATATGAGTCAATATTACCCCATGTCTATATGAGTCTATATAACCCCATGTCTATATAACCCCATGTCTATATGAGTCTATATAACCCCATGTCTATATAACCCCATGTCTATATGAGTCTATATAACCCCATGTCTATATGAGTCAATATAACCCCATGTCTATATGAGTCTATATAACCCCATGTCTATATGAGTCTATATAACCCCATGTCTATATGAGTCTATATAACCCCATGTCTATATGAGTCTATATAACCCCATGTCTATATGAGTCTATATAACCCCATGTCTATATGAGTCTATATAACCCCATGTCTATATGAGTCTATATAACCCCATGTCTATATGAGTCTATATAACCCCATGTCGATATGAGTCAATATAACCCCATGTCTATATGAGTCTATATAACCCCATGTCTATATGAGTCTATATAACCCCATGTCTATATGAGTCTATATAACCCCATGTCTATATAACCCCATGTCTATATGAGTCAATATTACCCCATGTCTATATGAGTCAATATAACCCCATGTCTATATGTGTCAATATAACCCCATGTCTATATGAGTCTATATAACCCCATGTCTATATGAGTCAATATAACCCCATGTCTATATGAGTCAATATAACCCCATGTCTATATGAGTCTATATAACCCCATGTCTATATGAGTCTATATAACCCCATGTCTATATGAGTCAATATAACCCCATGTCTATATGAGTCTATATAACCCCATGTCTAAATGAGTCTATATAACCTCATGTCTATGAGTCTATATAACCCCATGTCTATATGAGTCTATATAACCCCATGTCTATATGAGTCTATATAACCCCATGTCTATATGAGTCTATATAACCCCATGTCTATATGAGTATATAACCCCATGTCTATATGAGTCTATATAACCCCATGTCTATATGAGTCAATATAACCCCATGTCTATATGAGTCTATATAACCCCATGTCTATATGAGTCTATATAACCCCATGTCTATATGAGTCTATATAACCCCATGTCTATATGAGTCTATATAACCCCATGTCTATATGAGTATATAACCCCATGTCTATATAACCCCATGTCTATATAACCCCATGTCTATATGAGTCAATATAACCCCATGTCTATACACTTAGTATACCAAACATTAGGAACACCTTAATATTGAGTTGCACCCCTCCCCCTTTTGCACTCAGAACAGCCTCAATTCGTTGGGGCATGAACTCTACAAGGTGTCGAATGCGTTCCACAGGGATGCTGGTCCATGTTGACTCTGATGCTTCCCACAGTTGTGTCCAGTTGACTGGATGTCCTTTGGGTGGTGGACCATTCTTGATACACACAGGAAACTTTTGAGTGTGTAAAAACCCAGCAGCGTTGCAGTTCTTGACACAAACCGGTGCACCTGGCACCTACTACCACACCCTGTTCAAAGGCACTAAAATATGTTATGTTGCCCATTCACCCTCTGAATGGGACACATACACAATCCATGTCTCAATTGTCTCAAAGCTTAAAAATCATTTTTATACCTGTCTCCTCCCCTTCATCTACACTGATTGAAGTGGATTTAACAAGTGACATCAATAAGGGATCATAGCTTTCACCTGGAATCACCTGGTCAGTCTACAGTATGTAATGGAAAGAGCAGGTGTTCCTAATGTTTTAATACTCAGTGGATGTGTCTTTATGTTTGTCATAGAGCCAGTCTGGAATTGAGGGGAACTGGCTACCTGGGATGTTCCAGACTTCCACCCATCATCAAATCTACCAGAACCCATGAGCCTCTGCACCAGGAGAGACCCCCAGGTCCAGCTGGGTACAGGTTCGATACCTTTCTCCATGTAGGTTCTAACTAATTACTCACAACCCAATGTGAGGGAGAGGAGCTACTCACACAGTAAATCTACAGGGGCGTCAGGACACAGGACCCCGCCTCAGTACTGCTAATAATGGAGTCTCACGCTTCTCCCTCCCCAGGTATAGTCTACATACAGCAATCATCCCTCCCCAGGTATAGTCTACATACAGCAATCATCCCTCCCCAGGTATAGTCTACATACAGCAATCATCCCTCCCCAGGTATAGTCTACATACAGCAATCATCCCTCCCCAGGTATAGTCTATATACAGCAATCATCCCTCCCCAGGTATAGTCTATATACAGCAATCATCCCTCCCCAGGTATAGTCTATATACAGCAATCATCCCTCCCCAGGTATAGTCTACATTCGTACAGCAATCATCCCTTCCCAGGTATAGTCTACATACGTACAGCAATCATCCCTCCCCAGGTATAGTCTATATACAGCAATCATCCCTTCCCAGGTATAGTCTATATACAGCAATCATCCCTTCCCAGGTATAGTCTACATTCATACAGCAATCATCCCTTCCCAGGTATAGTCTATATACAGCAATCATCCCTTCCCAGGTATAGTCTACATTCATACAGCAATCATCCCTCCCCAGGTATCGTCTACATACATACATACATACATACATACATACATACATACATACATACATACATACATACATACAGCAATCATCCCTCCCCAGCTGTAGTCTACGTACAGTAATCAGTTTTTCACAGCTTTAGCTCCTCTAAATATGAGTGGCTTGTTGGTTAAATTCACGGCATCAAATGAAAGAGAGGTGAAGAGGAGAAAGAAGTGCCTAGTCAATATCTCCGGCAGCAGACATATGCAGTTTCATTTTCTGCTTATTAATGATTTAAAGGCTGGTTAGTCTGCTGCCTGAGGCAGGAGGAGAAGGGGGAAGCAGGGCGGAAAGAGGGGGAGGCAGGGGGAGAGGAGCTCTGCAACATTCATTTGTCTATCTGGTGAGAGAAAGAGGGAGAGAGCAGTTGGAGAGAGAGGTTAAGAGCCTGAGCGAAACTGGAGAGTTGTGAGGGCCATGCAGTTTACACAAACACACACACACACACACACACACACACACACACACACACACACACACACACACACACACACACACACACACACACACACACACACACCACAATCACTTCTAGCATGGAACCCAGTTGGACTAATAAAATGGGCGTAAAGTGGCTCAATATGAAATGAAAAGGAAGTGCTTCTGGAATGCAAACAGCCAATACGGAGGGCGAGCTTTCTGTCAAACAGCCAATACGGAGGGCTAGCTTTCTGTCAAACAGCCAATACGGAGGGCTAGCTTTCTGTCAAACAGCCAATACGGAGGGCTAGCTTTCTGTCGAACAGCCAATACGGAGGGCTAGCTTTCTGTCAAACAGCCAATACGGAGGGCTAGCTTTCTGTCAAACAGCCAATACGGAGGGCTAGCTTTCTGTCAAACAGCCAATACGGAGGGCTAGCTTTCTGTCAAACAGCCAATACGGAGGGCTAGCTTTCTGTCAAACAGCCAATACGGAGGGCTAGCTTTCTGTCAAACAGCCAATACGGAGGGCCAGCTTTCTGTCAAACAGCCAATACGGAGGGCCAGCTTTCTGTCAAACAGCCAATACGGAGGGCTAGCTTTCTGTCAAACAGCCAATACGGAGGGCTAGCTTTCTGTCAAACAGCCAATACGGAGGGCTAGCTTTCTGTCAAACAGCCAATACGGAGGGCTAGCTTTCTGTCAAACAGCCAATACGGAGGGCTAGCTTTCTGTCAAACAGCCAATACGGAGGGCTAGCTTTCTGTCAAACAGCCAATACGGAGGGCTAGCTTTCTGTCAAACAGCCAATACGGAGGGCTAGCTTTCTGTCAAACAGCCAATACGGAGGGCTAGCTTTCTGTCAAACAGCCAATACGGAGGGCCAGCTTTCTGTCAAACAGCCAATACGGAGGGCTAGCTTTCTGTCAAACAGCCAATACGGAGGGCTAGCTTTCTGTCAAACAGCCAATACGGAGGGCTAGCTTTCTGTCAAACAGCCAATACGGAGGGCTAGCTTTCTGTCAAACAGCCAATACGGAGGGCTAGCTTTCTGTCAAACAGCCAATACGGAGGGCCAGCTTTCTGTCAAACAGCCAATACGGAGGGCTAGCTTTCTGTCAAACAGCCAATACGGAGGGCTAGCTTTCTGTCAAACAGCCAATACGGAGGGCCAGCTTTCTGTCAAACAGCCAATACGGAGGGCCAGCTTTCTGTCAAACAGCCAATACGGAGGGCTAGCTTTCTGTCAAACAGCCAATACGGAGGGCCAGCTTTCTGTCAAACAGCCAATACGGAGGGCCAGCTTTCTGTCAAACAGCCAATACGGAGGGCCAGCTTTCTGTCAAACAGCCAATACGGAGGGCTAGCTTTCTGTCAAACAGCCAATACGGAGGGCTAGCTTTCTGTCAAACAGCCAATACGGAGGGCCAGCTTTCTGTCAAACAGCCAATACGGAGGGCTAGCTTTCTGTCAAACAGCCAATACGGAGGGATAGCTTTCTGTCAAACAGCCAATACGGAGGGCTAGCTTTCTAGTAAAGCCTGAAATGAGGTTCTTAATTTAATACAATCTACATCACCTCGGGTTTACCAGAGTGCATTTCATAATGTCTCCATTTTTGCCCCAAATAATTTATTCACTATAAGTGATATTGGAGTTTCGGTGTTCCTTTGAATAAAGTTAAAATGTCAAAGCATCATTAGTGGAACGAACAAACTGCTGGTGATTCAATATTTTATTGGTCTTTTATTGAATTGAGATATCCACCCCTAACACAATAATGAGAAGATTCAGAACAATTCATAAAACAGAGGATGGATCTCTCCAGGGGTATAAAACACGGAGCTTGTTTAGGAGAATATACTGTGCTGCTGTGTTCACTCTGCAAACTGACTCTGACATTAATGTCAATGTACAACATTTATACTAGAAATTACAGCCATTTTCACAGAGAAAATATGAAATCTCTTTAAACACGTTAGAAATCAGAGCCCCTACATGTCCTTGTTGTCTCTATCTCTCTGATTTGCATGATGGTAAGACTGAATTCTCAGTCTCAATTCACATTTTGTCTATCACCTGTTGCTGTAGGCCTGAGAAGCAGGGAGATGTCACCCCTGGACTTCCAGAGAAGAAGGCTGTTGGTCTGAAGAAGCAGGGAGATGTCACCCCTGGACTTCCAGAGAAGGAGGCTGTTGGTCTGAAGAAGCAGGGAGACATTCCCCCTGGACTTCCAGAGAAGGAGGCTGTTGGTCTGAAGAAGCAGGGAGACATTCCCCCTGGACTTCCAGAGAAGAAGGCTGTTGGTCTGAAGAAGCAGGGAGACATTCCCCCTGGACTTCCAGAGAAGGAGGCTGTTGGTCTGAAGAAGCAGGGAGACATTCCCCCTGGACTTCCAGAGAAGGAGGCTGTTGGTCTGAAGAAGCAGGGAGACATTCCCCCTGGACTTCCAGAGAAGGAGGCTGTTGGTCTGAAGAAGACTTTTAATAATGAGGACCTCCTCGAAGTACCTGTTGTGACCATGTCCAAGGTCATTTCTGATCAACCTCCACCCAAGACCCAACGCATCACGTTCCACAGCCCCGTGCTGCAGGCCGTGTACCCTATCACCCCTAACAATGAAACACAAACCAGGAAGGCAGAGGAAGATAGGAAACCCCTGTATCCCAGAGTCCTCTCTTCTACATCCACCTGCGCTGTATCTAACACCATCGGTCCTGAGAAAGTATACAGATTCCAGCCACATCTTCTGAGAGATAACCCCCCTCCATACTCCTCTGAGTGGACCGATCCAAAGGCTTTAACCCAAGGAAGGACTGAGTGGACTGAACCAAGGGCTCCAACCCAGGGGAGGAGAGAGATGCTGTTGATCAGACTGAGCATCACATGGTCCAAAGCCGAGAACAGCAGCAACCTGAGACAGCCACAGTCCCAGTCTCAGCTCCAGCGTTGCCCCATCCGTCCTCTGAAACCAGCCCTGAGAAGACTGCCCATTTCCAACACAAGGAGGCTGAGGGACTGGGGGAGACGGGGGACGACGTTGGGGTGTCTGTGGGAGGAGGAGGAGGGGTGTGTCCCACCCCCGGTCCCAGTCCAGCCTGGGTTACTGGAACCCTTTACAGGGTTCAAAGAGCACCTCTGTCGCCAGCTTCTCCACTCCCCCACCCCCCTGGCCCAGCTTCTGGAGAAGGCCTCCGAGGTAGACCATATAGACAGACAGGCAGACAGACAGGCAGACAGACCAGTAGATAGACAGATAATGTCCCAGGTTCCTCAGGTGCATACCCTCCAGACCCCCTGCAGTACTCTACCAGCCCATACCGTGCAGCTGTCTGGATCTCAGGGTCCAGGAGGGGCTCTGCCCAGAATCACCATGACCAGACCAACTCCTTCCCCCAAACTCCCCCTCCTTCAGTCACACAATAAGAACAGGCATGCAGCATAGATAGATAGATAGATAGATAGATAGATAGATAGATAGATAGATAGATAGATAGATAGATAGATAGATAGATAGATAGATAGATAGATAGTCTATTTTACATGGAACTGTCAACCTACAGTGGTGTTCTAACTCGAAACCATCAATCTACAGGCCTGTTCTACCATGGAACCGTCACTCTACAGGCCTGTTCTACCATGGAACCGTCACTCTACAGGCCTGTTCTACCATGGAACCGTCACTCTACAGGCCTGTTCTAACATGGAACCGTCACTCTACAGGCCTGTTCTACCATGGAACCGTCACGCTACAGGCCTGTTCTACCATGGAACCGTCACTCTACAGGCCTGTTCTACCATGGAACCGTCACTCTACAGGCCTGTTCTTACATGGAACCGTCACTCTACAGGCCTGTTCTACCATGGAACCGTCACTCTACAGGCCTGTTCTATCATGGAACCGTCACTCTACAGGCCTGTTCTACCATGGAACCTTCACTCTACAGGCCTGTTCTACCATGGAACCGTCACTCTACAGGCCTGTTCTACCAATTAACCGTCACTCTACAGGCCTGTTCTACCATGGAACCATCACTCTACAGGCCTGTTCTACCATGGAACCGTCACTCTACAGGCCTGTTCTACCATGGAACCTTCAATCTACAGGCCTGTTCTACCATGGAACCGTCACTCTACAGGCCTGTTCTACCATGGAACCGTCACTCTACAGGCCTGTTCTACCATGGAACCTTCAATCTTTAGGGGCGCCGAGACACAGCCCTGGGGGACTCTGCCTTCAGCACTGCTAATAAGGAGGATAATTGTTTTAGCTATACAGGATTGCTACGGCCTGGTCTGCTGAGACGAGCACAATCCCAACGTCAATGACTATAGATCAGGCCTTGACTGAGTCCCTATTTCGTATAGAGTTGCACTACTTCTGACCAGAGCCCTATGGGCCCTGTATAAGGATAGTGTACTATTTAGGAGGCATGCCTCGTCTCTGTGGTGTCTGGACTGACCATGCTGTGTGTTGTAGTGGTGTGAGAGAGAGTTGTTTGTTAGCTGTGACAAGACTGAAAACTCTGTCAAATATATGTCCTGTGTAGTTAGCTGCTACATTCTGTTCTCTATGTGTTGTGTAGTTAGCTGCTACATTCTGTTCTCTATGTGTTGTGTAGTTAGCTGCTACATTGTGTTCTCTATGTCCTGTGTAGTTAGCTGCTACATTCTGTTCTCTATGTCCTGTGTAGTTAGCTGCTACATTCTGTTCTCTATGTCCTGTGTAGTTAGCTGCTACATTCTGTTCTCTATGTCCTGTGTAGTTAGCTGCTACATTCTGTTCTCTCTGTCCTGTGTAGTTAGCTGCTACATTCTGTTCTCTATGTCCTGTGTAGTTAGCTGCTACATTCTGTTCTCTATGTCCTGTGTAGTTAGCTGCTACATTGTGTTCTCTATGTCCTGTGTAGTTAGCTGCTACATTCTGTTCTCTATGTCCTGTGTAGTTAGCTGCTACATTCTGTTCTCTATGTGTTGTGTAGTTAGCTGCTACATTCTGTTCTCTATGTGTTGTGTAGTTAGCTGCTACATTCTGTTCTCTATGTCCTGTGTAGTTAGCTGATACATTCTGTTCTCTATGTGTTGTGTAGTTAGCTGCTACATTCTGTTCTCTATGTGTTGTGTAGTTAGCTGCTACATTCTGTTCTCTATGTCCTGTGTAGTTAGCTGATACATTCTGTTCTCTATGGCCTGTGTAGTTAGCTGATACATTCTGTTCTCTATGTCCTGTGTAGTTAGCTGCTACATTCTGTTCTCTCTGTCCTGTGTAGTTAGCTGCTACATTCTGTTCTCTATGTCCTGTGTAGTTAGCTGCTACATTCTGTTCTCTATGTCCTGTGTAGTTAGCTGCTACATTCTGTTCTCTATGTCCTGTGTAGTTAGCTGCTACATTGTGTTCTCTATGTCCTGTGTAGTTAGCTGCTACATTCTGTTCTCTATGTCCTGTGTAGTTAGCTGCTACATTGTGTTCTCTATGTCCTGTGTAGTTAGCTGCTACATTCTGTTCTCTATGTCCTGTGTAGTTAGCTGCTACATTCTGTTCTCTATATGTTGTGTAGGTAGCTGCTACATTCTGTTCTCTATGTCCTGTGTAGTTAGCTGCTACATTCTGTTCTCTATGTCCTGTGTAGTTAGCTGCTACATTCTGTTCTCTATGTCCTGTGTAGTTAGCTGCTACATTCTGTTCTCTATGTCCTGTGTAGTTAGCTGCTACATTCTGTTCTCTATGTGTTGTGTAGTTAGCTGCTACATTCTGTTCTCTATGTGTTGTGTAGTTAGCTGCTCCATTCTGTTCTCTCTGTGTTGTGTAGTTAGCTGCTACATTCTGTTCTCTCTGTGTTGTGTAGTTAGCTGCTACATTGTGTTCTCTATGTCCTGATTAGTTAGCTGCTACATTCTGTTCTCTATGTCCTGTGTAGTTAGCTGCTACATTCTGTTCTCTATCTGTTGTGTAGTTAGCTGCTACATTCTGTTCTCTATCTGTTGTGTAGTTAGCTGCTACATTCTGTTCTCTATCTGTTGTGTAGTTAGCTGCTACATTCTGTTCTCTATCTGTTGTGTAGTTAGCTGCTACATTCTGTTCTCTATGTCCTGTGTAGTTAGCTGCTACATTGTGTTCTCTATGTCCTGTGTAGTTAGCTGCTACATTCTGTTCTCTATGTCCTGTGTAGTTAGCTGCTACATTCTGTTCTCTATGTCCTGTGTAGTTAGCTGCTACATTGTGTTCTCTATGTCCTGTGTAGTTAGCTGCTACATTCTGTTCTCTATGTCCTGTGTAGTTAGCTGCTACATTCTGTTCTCTATGTCCTGTGTAGTTAGCTGCTACATTCTGTTCTCTATGTCCTGTGTAGTTAGCTGCTACATTGTCTTCTCTATGTCCTGTGTAGTTAGCTGCTACATTCTGTTCTCTATGTCCTGTGTAGTTAGCTGCTACATTGTGTTCTCTATGTCCTGTGTAGTTAGCTGCTACATTCTGTTCTCTCTATGACAAGTTGGCTTGTGAAGATCACTCTGTCAATGCATGACGTTTTTGTAGTTGTTGTTATCTCGACAAATCCTCTATTTTGGAGAGCACCATTTTATTCTGTATGCTGATTATTATATTACCATTGTAATATCTATCCCCCCTTACATTTCCATGTGTTGAATTGCGACAACGGTTTCTTAACCAGCATTCACTAAAATGTTTCTTTACATGACGATTTTCTCTATTGAAGAAATAAACAGTCGCTTCTATAAGCTATAATGGACATCATATGTTGGCAAGATAAGCAATAATTCAGGAGGGAGAGGGAGAGGGAGAGGGAGAGAGAGAGGGAGAGAGAGAGAGAGGGAGAGAGAGAGAGAGAGATCGATCTCAATCCCTGGTTTAACACTCGGATAGTCTGGTCAGTCATCTGGTTAGTCATTAGCCAGCAGACTGGTCTCCCGGGGCCTGGGAGAAAGGCCCCCTACTGCGGACACAACATTCTCTACATTCCTGACTAGGACAGGGTGTGGGCCCCTACAACAGGGCTTGGGTTGGAGGAGCAGGGTGGGCCCTATGAGCCCTGGTCTAAAGTAGTGCACCATATACAGTGAGGGAAAAAAGTATTTGATCCCCTGCTGATTTTGTACGTTTGCCCACTGACAAAGAAATGATCAGTCTATAATTTTAATGGTAGGTTTATTTGAACAGTGAGAGACAGAATAACAAAAAAATCCAGAAAAACACATGTCAAAAATGTTATAAATTGATTTGCATTTTAATGAGGGAAATAAGTATTTGACCCCTCTGCAAAACATGACTTAGTACTTGGTGGCAAAACCCTTGTTGGCAATCACAGAGGTCAGACGTTTCTTGTACTTGGCCACCAGGTTTGCACACATCTCAGGAGGGATTTTGTCCCACTCCTCTTTGCAGATCTTCTCCAAGTCATTAAGGTTTCGAGGCTGACGTTTGGCAACTCGAACCTTCAGCTCCCTCCACAGATTTTCTATGGGATTAAGGTCTGGAGACTGGCTAGGCCACTCCAGGACCTTAATGTGCTTCTTCTTGAGCCACTCCTTTGTTGCCTTGGTCGTGTGCTTTGGGTCATTGTCATGCTGGAATACCCATCCACGACCCATTTTTAATGCCCTGGCTGAGGGAAGGAGGTTCTCACCCAAGATTTGACGGTACATGGCCCCGTCCATCGTCCCTTTGATGCGGTGAAGTTGTCCTGTCCCCTTAGCAGAAAAACACCCCCAAAGCATAATGTTTCCACCTCCATGTTTGACGGTGGGGATGGTGTTCTTGGGGTCATAGGCAGCATGCCTCCTCCTCCAAACACGGCGAGTTGAGTTGATGCCAAAGAACTCCATTTTGGTCTCATCTGACCACAACACTTTCACCCAGTTGTCCTCTGAATCATTCAGATGTTCATTGGCAAACTTCAGACAGGCATGTATATGTGCTTTCTGAGCAGGGGGACCTTGCGGGCGATGCAGGATTTCAGTCCTTCACGGCGTAGTGTGTTACCAATTGTTTTCTTGGTGACTGGTCCCAGCTGCCTTGAGATCATTGACAAGATCCTCCCGTGTAGTTCTGGGCTGATTCCTCACCGTTCTCATGATCATTGCAACTCCACGAGGTGAGATCTTGCATGGAGCCCCAGGCCGAGGGAGATTGACAGTTCTTTTGTGTTTCTTCCATTTGCGAATAATCGCACCAACTGTTGTCACCTTCTCACCAAGCTGCTTGGCGATGGCCTTGTAGCCCATTCCAGCCTTGTGTAGGTCTACAATCTTGTCCCTGACATCCTTGGAGAGCTCTTTGGTCTTGGCAATGGTGGAGAGTTTGGAATCTGATTGATTGATTGCTTCTGTGGACAGGAGTCTTTTATACAGGTAACAAACTGAGATTAGGAGCACTCCCTTTAAGAGTGTGTTCCTAATCTCAGCTCGTTACCTGTATAAAAGACACCTGGGAGCCAGAAATCTTTCTGATTGAGAGGGGGTCAAATACTTATTTCCCTCATTAAAATGCAATTCAATTTATAACATTTTTTACATGTGTTTTTCTGGATTCTTTTGTTGTTATTCTGTCTCTCACTGTTCAAATAAACCTTCCATTAAAATGATAGACTGATCATTTCTTTGTCAGTGGGCAAATGTACAAAATCAGCAGGGGATCAAATACTTTTTTCCCTCACTGTAGGGAATAGGGCTCTGGTCTAAAGTAGTGCACTATATAGGGAATAGGGCTCTGGTCTAAAGTAGTGCACTATATAGGGAATACGGCTTTGGTCTAAAGAAGTGCACTATATAGGGAATAGGGCTCTGGTCTATAGTAGTGCACTATATAGGGAATAAGGCTCTGGTCTAAAGTAGTGCACTATATAGGGAATAGGGCTCTGATCTAAAGTATTGCACTATATAGGGCTCTGGTCTAAAGTAGTGCACTATATAGGGAATAGGGTTCCTTTGGAGATGTAACCATGGTCTAATAGTGGTTAACTGGGATTAATCAATTTTAAAGGTCCCTAACTAGAACTACCAGTCCAGTAGTGGTGGAAACACCAGCAGCACGTCAGGAGATTCAACTGAACACCACTAGAGGGCAGTACTGGACTACTGTGAACTGGGATATCTGCTAGACCAGGCACAACACACTTCTAATGTACCTCAACCAACCACTGTGTGTGTGTGTGTGTGTGTGTGTGTGTGTGTGTGTGTGTGTGTGTGTGTGTGTGTGTGTGTGTGTGTGTGTGTGTGTGTGTGTGTGTGTGTGTGTGTGTGTGTGTGTGTGTGTGTGTGTGTGTGCGTGCAGGATTGAGAGAGAGAGGGACAGAGACATAGACAGAGAGGGCGCGAGAGACAGGGAGGGCGCGAGAGACAGGGAGTGCGAGAGAGACAGGGAGGGCGAGAGAGACAGGGAGGGCGAGAGAGACAGAGAGAGAGAGATTTGAATAAATTACAGGACAAAATACAAACCCTCCAACCCCAAAATGTTGAAATGTCTTTATTCTTTTGGAACTTTTGTTAATGTCATGTTTACTGTTAAACAATAAAAAATGATCTGCTTCAAAATCAAATAAAACTTTTTTTTGTGACATGTGCCAAATACAACAAGTGTAGACTTTACCGTGAAATGCTTACTTACAAGCCCTTAACCAACAATGCAGTTCAAGAAAGTGTTAAGAAAAATATTTACCAAAATAAACCATAAAACAACACGATAATGACAGTGACAAGACAGCCATAATAAATGGAGGATGATTGACAGGAGAATACTCAACCAGACAGACAATACAACAACATTTGGACAAGACAGTTATCAGTAATCCTATGGTGTAGCGGGATGCAATGAAAAATAAGGTCATATTGTTTCATTCCATGGGATATGGAGCATTTTTCCCTTATAGTAACATAAAGTGCATTCGGAATGTATTCAGACCCCTTGACTTTTTCCACATTTTGTTATGTTACAGCCTAATTTTAAAATTGATTCAATTGTCCCCCACTCATTAATCTACACACAATACCCCATAATGACAAAGCGAAAACAGGTTTTTAAGAATGTTTGCAAATTGAGCAATCAGGGGAGAAGGGCCTTGGTCAGGGAGGTGACCAAGAACCTGATGGTCACTCTGACAGAGCTCCAGAGTTCCTCTGTGGAGATGGGATAACTTTCCAGAAGGACAACCATCTCTGCAGCGCTCCACCAATCAGGCGTTTATGGTAGAGTGGCCAAATGTAAGCCACTCCTCAGTAAAAGGCACATGCCAAAAGTAACCTAAAGGACTCAGACCATGAGAAACAAGATTCTATGGTCTGATGAAACCAAGATTGAACTCTTTTTGGCATGAATGCCAAGCGTCACGTCTGGTGGAAACCTGCCAACATCCCTACGGTGAAGCATGGTGGTGGCAGCCATCATGCTGTGGGGATGTTTTTCAGTGGCAGGGACTGGGAGACTAGTCAGGATTGAGGGAAAGATGAACAGAGAAATCCTGCTCCAGAGCGCTCAGGACCTTAGACTGGGGGTGAATGTTAATCTTCAAACATGACAACGACCCTAAGCACACAGCCAAGACAACGCAGGAGTGGCTTCGGGACAAGTCTCTGAATGTCCTTGAGTGGCCCAGCCAGACTTGAACCCGAACAAATATCTTGACGCTCCCCATCCAATCTGACAGAGCTTGAGAGGATCTGCAGAGAAGAATGTGAGAAACTCCCCAAATACAGGTGTGCTTGTTGCATCATACGAAAGAAGACTCGAGGCTGTAATCGCTGCGAAATGTGCTTCAACAAAGTACTGAGTAAAGAGTCTGAATACTTACGTAAATGTGATATTTTTATAAAACCTGTGTGTGCTTTGTCATTATGGGGTATTGTGGGTACATTGAGGGGATCCATTTTAGAATAGCGCTGTAACGTAACAAAATGTGGAAAAGGTCACAGGAATACTTTCCTTAAGGTACTGTATGTTCATTTTAATTAATATTCTTCAATCAAATGTTGATATTTGGTTGCGTTGACAACCAAAAACAATAACACTTTTGAAATAGAATAAATAGCCTATTAACCTGCCTCCAGCTCAACCAGAAGTTAAAGAATGGGATGAAGCCAGTGGTTCAGATGGATCTATCCAACCAGAAGTTAAAGAATGGGATGAAGCCAGTGGTTCAGATGGTACTATCCAACCAGAAGTTAAAGAATGGGATGAAGCCAGTGGTTCAGATGGATCTATCCAACCAGAAGTTAAAGAATGGGATGAAGCCAGTGGTTCAGATGGTACTATCCAACCAGAAGTTAAAGAATGGGATGAAGCCAGTGGTTCAGATGGTACTATCCAACCAGAAGTTAAAGAATGGGATGAAGCCAGTGGTTCAGATGGAACTATCCAACCAGAAGTTAAAGAATGGGATGAAGCCAGTGGTTCAGATGGTACTATCCAACCAGACGTTAAAGAATGGGATGAAGCCAGTGGTTCAGATGGTACTATCCAACCAGAAGTTAAAGAATGGGATGAAGCCAGTGGTTCAGATGGTACTATCCAACCAGAAGTTAAAGAATGGGATGAAGCCAGTGGTTCAGATGGAACTATCCAACCAGAAGTTAAAGAATGGGATGAAGCCAGTGGTTCAGATGGTACTATCCAACCAGAAGTTAAAGAATGGGATGAAGCCAGTGGTTCAGATGGTACTATCCAACCAGAAGTTAAAGAATGGGATGAAGCCAGTGGTTCAGATGGAACTATCCAACCAGAAGTTAAAGAATGGGATGAAGCCAGTGGTTCAGATGGAACTATCCAACCAGACGTTAAAGAATGGGATGAAGCCAGTGGTTCAGATGGTACTATCCAACCAGACGTTAAAGAATGGGATGAAGCCAGTGGTTCAGATGGTACTATCCAACCAGATGTTAAAGAATGGGATGAAGCCAGTGGTTCAGATGGAACTATCCAACCAGAAGTTAAAGAATGGGATGAAGCCAGTGGTTCAGATGGTACTATCCAACCAGAAGTTAAAGAATGGGATAAAGCCAGTGGTTCAGATGGTACTATCCAACCAGAAGTTAAAGAATGGGATGAAGCCAGTGGTTCAGATGGAACTATCCAACCAGACGTTAAAGAATGGGATGAAGCCAGTGGTTCAGATGGTACTATCCAACCAGAAGTTAAAGAATGGGATGAAGCCAGTGGTTCAGATGGAACTATCCAACCAGAAGTTAAAGAATGGGATGAAGCCAGTGGTTCAGATGGAACTATCCAACCAGACGTTAAAGAATGGGATGAAGCCAGTGGTTCAGATGGTACTATCCCAGCAGTAGATACATCTCCTATAAATGTTCATATCTGCTTGCGTCTGCAACCAAACACAATTCAATATTACTTTTGTAATACAGCAAATAGCTGAAAGTTAAGGCTATAATACAAACTAATGTAACATTCGACCTTTAAATGAACAACATCCCTGGTCACATGTTGAGGCTACAGTAACTACCTGGATACGTTTCTTCTGCTGTAATCTCATAGAGCGTGCACGTTCCAGATAGCAGGTCATAGGTCATCACAGGTCTGTGGAGATCTTCACAATGGGCTCTAATTATCTGTCAGGAATCTACAACAGCATTGATCACTTGCACCGTGTACTTTTAATGTCATCTCAACTACAACCCAGGTCATTAGGTTATTAGATGAAGCACAGTGATACCACGTTAATATGTTGTATAGATTAACTAAATACCTGACATTGTCTTCCCATTTCAACTTTGCTGCCCTTTTAAATGGTTGAAAGCATAGTAATAACACACTGGAAATTCAAGTAACTTTTGGCTGTCTGAGTGGGTGAATATAGGTTATAATCTCATTTATCAACTTCTAAACCAAATATTACCCAATTATCCACGTTTTTATTTATTTATTTAACCTTTATTTAACTAGGCAAGTCAGTTAAGAACAAATTCTTATTTACAATGACGGCCTACCCCCAGCCAAACCTGGACGATGCCGGGCCAATTATACACCGCCCTATGGGACTCCCAATCACGGCCGGATGTGATACAGCCCGGAATCGAACCCAGGACTGTAGTGATGCCTATTGAACTGAGATGCAGTTCCTTAGACCGCTGCGTCACCCGGGAGCCATGACGTGCTGTGCCCAGTGGGTATTTCATTTGGCTGTTCATTAGAAGACTCTTTCATTGATCCTTAAAGCTCTAAACCGAGCGAGGCTTTTATTTGACAACGTGTGAAACTGTGAAAGACCTTGATGGAGGCTGCATCCAGGGGTGGAGGGGAAGACCTTGATGGAGGCTGTATCCAGGGGTGGAGGGGAAGACCTTGATGGAAGCTGTATCCAGGGGTGGAGAGAAAGACCTTGATGGAGGCTGCATCAGGGGTGGAGGGGAGGACCTTGATGGAGGCTGCATCAGGGGTGGAGGGAAAGACCTTGATGGAGGCTGCATCCAGGGGTGGAGGGGAAGACCTTGATAGAGGCTGCATCCAGGGGTGGAGGGGAAGACATTGATGGAGGATGCATCCAGGGGTGGAGGGAAAGACCTTGATGGAGGCTGCATCCAGGGGTGGAGGGAAAGACCTTGATGGAGGCTGCATCCAGGGGTGGAGGGAAAGACCTTGATGGAGGCTGCATCAGGGGTGGAGGGAAAGACCTTGATGGAGGCTGCATCAGGGGTGGAGGGAAGACCATGATGGAGGCTGCATCAGGGGTGGAGGGGAGGACCTTGATGGAGGCTGCATCCAGGGGTGGAGGGGAAGACCTTGATGGAGGCTGCATCCAAGGGTGGAGGGGAAGACCTTGATAGAGGCTGCATCCAAGGGTGGAGGGGAAGACCTTGATGGAGGCTGCATCCAAGGGTGGAGGGGAAGACCTTGATGGAGGCTGCATCCAAGGGTGGAGGGGAAGACCTTGATGGAGGCTGCAGAAACAAACTTTCAAACAAAATGAAACTTATCCTACAAAAGGAAACCTCTCCTACAGCTACCCAGGGTTAAAGGCCTCCAAGAGATGACATCCTCTCCTACAGCTACCCAGGGTTAAAGGCCTCCAAGAGATGACATCCTCTCCTACAGCTACCCAGGGTTAAAGGCCTCCAAGAGATGACATCCTCTCCTACAACTACCCAGAGTGAGGGAGTTAAAACCAACAGATGCCATTTTGCAGCCTTTGCTGTTCACTAGGGCTTTCTTTGTAACATGTCCTACTTTGACAAAATAATGAATACATCAAATGAACAAATCCCTTTTAATATCCAGTATCTATCGTATCACCTCGTAGTTAAATGTGAATGTTTGTAGTTAAACTCAGCAAAAAAAAGAAACATCCTCTCACTGTCAACTGCGTTTATTTTCAGCAAACTTAACATGTGTAAATATTTGTATGAACATAACAAGATTCAACAACTGAGACATAAACTGAACACATTCCACAGACATGTGACTAACAGAAATGGAATAATGTGTCCCTGAACAAAGGGGGAGTCAAAATCAAAATTAACAGTCAGTATCTAGTGTGGCCACCAGCTGCATTAAGTACTGCAGTGCATCTCCTCCTCATGGACTGCACCAGATTTGCCAGTTCTTGCTGTGAGATGTTACCCCGCTCTTCCACCAAGGCACCTGCAAGATCCCGGACATTTCTGGGGGGAATGGCCCTAGCCCTCACCCTCCGATCCAACAGGTCCCAGACGTGCTCAATGGGATTGCAATCAGGGCTCTTCGCTGGCCACGGCAGAACACTGACATTCCTGTCTTGCAGGAAATCACGCACAGAACGAGTAGTATGGCTGATGGCATTGTCATGCTGGAGGGTCATGTCAGGATGAGCCTACAGGAAGGGTACCACATGAGGGAGGAGGTCTTCCCTGTAACGCACAGCTTTGAGATCGCCTGCAATGACAACAAGCTCAGTCCGATGATGCTGTGACACACCACCCCAGACCATGACGGACCCTCCACCTCCAAATAAATCCCGCTCCAGAGTACAGGCCTCGGTGTAACGCTCATTCCTTCGACTATAAACGCAAATCCAGCCATCACCCCTGGTGAGACAAAACCGCGACTCGTCAGTGAAGAGCACTTTTTGCCAGTCCTGTCTGGTTCAGCGACGGTGGGTTTGTGCCCATAGGCGACGTTGTTGCCGGTGATGTCTAGTGAGGACCTGCCTTACAACAGCCCAGAAGCCCTCAGTCCAGCCTCTCTCAGCCTATTGCAGACAGTCTGAGCACTGATGGAGGGATTGTGTGTTCCTGGTGTAACTCGGGCAGTTGTTGTTGCCATCCTGTACCTGTCCTGCAGGTGTGATGTTTGGATGTACCGATCCTGTGCAGGTGTTGTTACATGTGGTCTGTCACTGCGAGGACGATCAGCTGTCCGTCCTGTCTCCCTGTCTTAGGCGGCTCACAGTACGGACATTGCAATTTATTTCCCTGGCCACATCTGCAGTCCTCATGCCTCCTTGCAGCATGCCTAAGGCACGTTCACACAGATGAGCAGGCACCCTGGGCATCTTTCTTTTGGTGTTTTTCAGAGTCAGTAGAAAGGCCTCTTTAGTGTCCTAAGTTTTCATAACTGTGACCTTAATTGCCTACCATCTGTAAGCTGTTAGTGTCTTAACGACCATTCCACAGGTGCATGTTCATTAATTGTTTATGCTTCATTGAACAAACATGGGAAACAGTGTTTAAACCCTTTACAATAAAGATCTGTGAAGTTATTTTGATTTTTACGAATTATCTTTGAAAGACAAGGTCCTGAAAAAGGGACGTTTCTTTTTTTTTGCTGAGTTTATGTCATTGACATGGTACCTTTTTATATTGTTCCATTCCAGACATGTTATCCATCTGCAAACACGGTGTTCCTGACATGAACAGTACAGATGAATACAATGCATGAGAACAAACCACATTGATGGGTCTCACGTTACTCCTATATGTCATGTGATCAGTCAGAACAGGAAAATGAAAAGAATGCTATTTTTAGCTCTTGGTGAGGGTTTCGGTTTTCTCTCCGTTTCGAGAGATTACTTTTGGACACATACGTAGTGTTGTTATTAGGTGTGGCACACAGCGATCGAAGTTACCTGGTGATTGCAGTCATGTGGTCGTGAGATACCCGTGAGAGTTGTTTGACCTTATTGTGTGTCTAAAGTCTAACCATCGTTTTCAGTAGGTCAAGGTGTAACTTATTTAACAAAGGAAAACCCTTTGTTATACCATCACAAGGCAGTTTTTAAAGCATTTCCCTAAGGGGTCTGAAATGAGTGGTGAAACAAAATATTGGGTGGAGTTTTGTTACATTGACGTAGTCCTTTCACAGATTTCAGAGAGCCAGCTTTATTACCTTACCTTTTGTTTTTTTAATCTAGGGTAAGTACGAGTCTTGGTCACGTCACTCCCAAGAGGCTAGGGGCACCAAGAGTATATTTACTGTGCCACTGTGATCTTCTCGTCTCAATCGAGGAAAGACAAGCCGGACAGAGACAACATGAAGATGCAGATGTTGGTGGTGTTGGCTGTAGCAGCCTTGGTCCCCAGTCTGTCTGAGGGACGGATCCTCTCCAAATGTGAGCTGAAGAACTTGTTGGAGAAGCAGGCCCTCAAATTCAACCTGACTGGGGGAGCCGGAGTGAAGAACCTGACAAACAACGATTTTGTGGCTAAAAGTACGTTACATTAGTTACAACCCAATGGGTTTTTTTCCTTAAAGAAACAGGAATTATTTCTTAAATCCTGTGGACTGTTTTCCCAGAACACAGATTAAGCCTCATCCTGGACTAAGAAACACTTTAAATCGAGATTCTCAATTGAAATGGCTTTTTATTCCAAGACTAGTCTAAATCTGTGTATGGGGAATCGCCCCTGATTAAGTAACACTACATTTGTTGCCTCTTCCAGTCGTCTGCCACGTGGAGAAGGCCTCAGGTTTCAACACCAGTTTTGTGACTGTTTGGAGGGATGATGACGGCCCTGATGTCCTTCCTACCCGCCCTGCTAAGGTTACTGACCGCCATCGCCCCGAGCCCCCTCGTAGAAGGGGTAAGAGACATGCAGGGGATGATGTTGACCCTACCCACACTGCTAACAATGATAACCATCCTACCCGCCCTAACCATCCTACCTATCCTACCCGCCCTAACCAAACTACCTATATTACCCGCCCTAACTATCCTACCACGCCTACCCGCCCTAACCATCCTACCCCTCCTACCCGCCCTAACCATCCTACCTATCCTACCCGCCCTAACCAAACTACCTATATTACCCGCCCTAACTATCCTACCACGCCTACCCGCCCTAACCATCCTACCCCTCCTACCCGCCCTAACCATCCTACCCGCCCTAACTATCCTACCTATCCTACTCGCCTTACCCTTCCTACCCGCTCTGAGCCCCCTCCTAAGAGGGGTAAGAGACACGCTGGGAATCACTTCACCTCAGGAGAGGAAGACTCCAGCGAAGAAGAGACCATGGGAACCCTCTACGGCTTGTTCCAGCTGAGCGATCATGTGATTTGTTCCTCGGGCTCAACGCCATCGCTGAACCTTTGCCAGATGAACTGCAGTGGTGAGTTCAATGTATTTGACCTATCGAAGAAAAAACACATGTATTAACGTGCTAAAGATGCACAACAGGATTATTGATAGAGTAGTTGGATGTTAGATTAAAATGGCTTGTGTGAAAATGTCAGTTATGCATCTCTAAAATGGCTTGTGTGACAGTGTCAGTTATGCATCTCTAAAATGGCTTGTGTGAAAGTGTCAGTTATGCATCTCTAAAATGGCTTGTGTGAAAGTGTCAGTTATGCATCTCTAAAATGGCTTGTGTGAAAGTGTCAGTTATGCATCTCTAAAATGGCTTGTGTGACAGTGTCAGTTATGCATCTCTAAAATGGCTTGTGTGAAAGTGTCAGTTATGCATCTCTAAAATGGCTTGTGTGAAAGTGTCAGTTATGCATCTCTAAAATGGCTTGTGTGAAAGTGTCAGTTATGCATCTCTAAAATGGCTTGTGTGACAGTGTCAGTTATGCATCTCTAAAATGGCTTGTGTGAAAGTGTCAGTTATGCATCTCTAAAATGGCTTGTGTGACAGTGTCAGTTATGCATCTCTAAAATGGCTTGTGTGAAAGTGTCAGTTATGCATCTCTAAAATGGCTTGTGTGACAGTGTCAGTTATGCATCTCTAAAATGGCTTGTGTGACAGTGTCAGTTATGCATCTCTAAAATAGCTTGTGTGACAGTGTCAGTTATGCATCTCTGTTGGGCTTTTTGTTTCTCTCAAGCTTTGATTGACGACAACATAAGTGATGACTTAAACTGTGTGGCGACTATCAAACAGACAATGTAAGTGTTTGGTTTTTGTGCTGGATGTTTTCTCTCCAGTTTCTTATTGTGTTAATATACTGTGTTTCAGCACAGAAATTCCTATTAACTTTGAAATTTGATTTTTTTTCTTCTCATTCAAACAGGGAAAGTGGTCGCGGTCAAAAAACAATGGCTCTAAAGAGAATGTAAGTATGCAAATTAAAAATGTGTATTTTACATTTTGTACATTTTATTTCCATCATACCAAAGTGAGTTTATTGGTTCGCATTCAATGTTTAAATGTGTGAAACATTCTATGAGAATGTCACTTTAGGATGTCCTTTAGTGAATTTAGGGTGTCCTTTTAGTGAATTTAGGATGTCCTTTAGTGAATTTAGGATGTCCTTTAGTGAATTTAGGGTGTCCTTTAGTGAATTTAGGGTGTCCTTTAGTGAATTTAGGATGTCCTTTAGTGAATTTAGGATGTCCTTTAGTGAATTTAGGATGTCCTTTAGTGAATTTAGGGTGTCCTTTAGTGAATTTAGGGTGTCCTTTAGTGAATTTAGGATGTCCTTTAGTGAATTTAGGATGTCCTTTAGTGAATTTAGGGTGTCCTTTAGTGAATTTAGGATGTCCTTTAGTGAATTTAGGGTGTCCTTTAGTGAATTTAGGGTGTCCTTTAGTGAATTTAGGATGTCCTTTAGTGAATTTAGGATGTCCTTTAGTGAATTTAGGGTGTCCTTTAGTGAATTTAGGATGTCCTTTAGTGAATTTAGGGTGTCTTTTTGTTTATTTAGGATGTCTTTTAGTGAATTTATGCGAGCACCTCTAGGGCTGTAACTGAATATGGACATTTTAATTATCTTGTAGGATCGATCTGCTCTTCCAGAAGGAATGTCTCGCGACGGTGGCCTCTAGCTACTTCTCCAAGTGTTGAAGTGTTGCGATGTTCGACGACAATCCCCCAATTGCAAAAAGATCTGAATTGGGCTGCATGTGTAAATACAGCCATGGTGTGTAACAATTAGTCCTCATCAGCTTCATGTTTACAAAGTACACCGGAATAGAATGTAGCATGTAGAAAGAATAAAAATGAACATTACATTCATTTGGTTTGTTTCATTATCTGTAGTTGATGTTGTTGAATTGCAAATAGCAGTTAAAGCAAGGCATACCTTGGATTAACCACTGGGATAAACACACATGCACCCTTCAAACAGCACGTGGCCATGGCTAGAATGGATACAGCTTTTGTCAAATTTAAATCAAAAGGTTATTTTTATAATTTGGGGGCATTTTAGCTAACCCAAACTCTTTTCCTGACCGTAAAGTATTTTTTTTAACCTGACAGGTTAATTATCCTAACCTGCTACGAAATGTCAAATCTGATAAAAGCTATATCCTTTTTTTAGTCAAAATCTTAGCACATGGCACACAGGAGCCCAGTCAAGGTAGTCTTCCCACCTGGGTGTTTGGTTTACTCTTTTATGGGGTAACAGCATAGAGATGGAAAGAGGTCATATCTGGGAAATAACCTGTTTTTGCATGGACATTGCCAGTGAGGGCTTCCACCACTGTAATGTAATCAACTGGGTGGGACTTCCAACTTCATTGGCTGATCCCTCCTGGTGACCCTGTTGGAGTCATCATGTCCAACCTAGTCATCAGGAGGGTTCAGCCAATCGTGAAGATGAAAATGGACTACTTCAAAATGGAGATAGCCTCAATGGCGCTGCCCATGCGCTCACAGAGGCCATAATTGGATGGATATAAGGTTACGACATCTTTCCATCTCTATGACTGGTACTTAATGATGTTCCTCTAAAAGGTCCTACTTGCCCAATAGGGAAGCCTCATAAGAACATAGGCCAAATGATTGGTTGAACTAACACATAAGGAGGTGCTGCGGGCAGAGTAAAATGTTATTGGAGACCGAGACGGAAGAGGAAGCCAGACATCCCACTCCCTCATTTTTTTCTGGTTCAATGGAAGTTCTTGAACTAAGCAGACCAGAGCCAGCTGCTATCACACTGGTGTCTATTGGAGAGCCCCCCCGTTAAGCAGAACGGAATTGACCATTTTCTTCAACGGGAAACGGGCTGAGTGAATTATCTTAATTTATCCACCATCTTTGTTAGAAATACATGAACCACTGGTCTTCTGTATTGCACATAAAGATTTATAGCGGCCTCAAGACGGATAAAACCCATTTGTGCATGGATATTACCATTGAAGGCTTCCACCATTTTGAAGTAGTCAACCCATAGGAAGTCCCACCAGTTAAGGAAGAATCACATGACTCCATCCAGGTCATCAGCATCACCTAATTTTTTATTTATTTTTATTTCACCTTTACTTAACCAGGTAGGCAAGTTGAGAACAAGTTCTCATTTACAACTGCGACCTGGCCAAGATAAAGCACAGCAGTTCGACACATACAACAACACAGAGTTACACATGGAATAAACAAACATACAGTCAATAATACAATAGAACAAAGAAAAATCTATATATAGTGAGTGTAAATGAGGTAAGATAATGGAGGTCAGGCAATAAATAGGCCATGGTGGCGAAGTAATTACAGTAGCGCAATTAGACACTGGAATGGTAGATGTGCATAAGAGTAATGTGCAAGTAGAGATACTGGGGTGCAAAGGAGCAAGATAAATAAATAAATACAGTATGGGGATGAGGTAGTTTGGGCTGTTTACAGATGGGCTATGTACAGCTGCAGTGATCTGTGAGCTGCTCTGACAGCTGGTGCTTAAAGCTAGTGAGGGAGATATGAGACTCCAGCTTCATTGATTTTTGCAGTTCGTTCCAGTCATTGGCAGCAGAGAACTGGAAGGAAAGACGACCAAAGGAGGAATTGGCTTTGGGGGTGACCAGTGAGATATACCTGCTGGAGCGCGTGCTACGGGTGGGTGCTGCTATGGTGACCAGTGAGCTGAGATAAGGCGGGGCTTTACCTAGCAGAGACTTGTAGATGACCTGGAGCCAGTGGGTTTGGTGACGAGTATGAAGCGATGGCCAGCCAATGAGAGCATACAGGTCGCAGTGGGGGGTAATATATGGGTCTTTGGTGACAAAACGGATGGCACTGTGATAAACTGCATCCAATTTGTTGAGTAGAGTGTTGGAGACTATTTATATAATGAATTATACTCGTGAGCAAACATTGCATAACTGCAGATGGCAGTAAATCGCCAACCTTGGCTTTACACCTGTTCCAACAACACCCTCCAGATGGCAGTGTGCACCCTTTCAGTTTGTTTACCAAATCATAAAAGTAGTAGAAGAAGAAAATGGACTTCTTCAAAATGGAGATGGGCTCATGGCGCTACCCACAGCGCTCCCAGACGCCCTAATGGGACAGATACACAGAGGAATCCTCTAATCTCTATGGCAGGGGTTCAACTTTTTCAGCCTGGGATCCAAATGAGAAATTCTGTGTTTTCCTAGGGACCAAAGCTTATGAAAACATCAGTACATTTCATTTCCCTGATACCTAAAACAAATACAATATAGACAAATAACGATTAAATTAAATACCCATATAAATAGCTATTCATGTTTATTTTCCCCAATTAAAAACACTTACATATCTGTCTAGGTTGGAACTGTTGCCGCTAAAATACAATAAATAATTTTCATTCTGAACTGGAATTAACTGATTAAAGCAAGATGCACACCACACACACACACACACACACACACACACACACACACACACACACACACACACACACCTAATGAGAGGTGTGTGACTGGTTGAATTTTGTAAAACTTGTATTACAAGTACACCAGAGTTGAGAACCCTGACTCACATAGGTATGTGGTGCCAAACTGGATCAGAACATCTACTGCATTCTCAGTCAGGCAGGAGACCACTTCCTGCTGTAGAGGAGCAACCCAGAACTGTGTGAGTGTTTGCCTCAAAAAGCATCTTGCTTCAATCAGTTTATTCCAGTTCAGAACAAAACATATTACTTGTATTTTAACAGCAACAGTTCCCACCTAGACTTGTTTTCAATAATAATTTTCACAGTAAGATGCACAGTAGGTCTGATCATGTTTCATCTTCAAATGTACAGTTTACTGACCTCGTATTTTTCCGAGTTCCCAGTTGTTTTGAACGCGGAAAATGACTGACAGGACTTCATCTGCTGCTGAACGACTGAACTGCAGCCTGAGGGTCACGGACTGATGTATCAAGGAAACTGACGAAACTCGCGCAGCTGTCAAACTGAGCAGAGTTCAGTTTCACTTGGCCTAATCAATTCCAATAATTAATGAAATAATTTTAAATTTACTCTGACACGTCGCAACCCATGCTTTAAAGGAAGGCTGCTCTATGGTATCACGTAAGTGGCACTTTTTCACAGAGCCGTTTTGGGGAGATCAGATGGTTTAGGACGCCATCTAGTGGCCACTTTTAGAAGTGCATGAGCCAAGCGAGGCCACGTCAGACATTCAATGACCAACAGCATTGGGAAAGCTTGTCACAGACAGACAGACAGACAATGCAGGTCATAAAAACTTTGGTGTGGTACACAAAAAAACAAGCCTTAATTATTGTGAGGTAAACTGCGCAGTCATGCTGTGCAACTGGGTAAAGTTATTGGGGAGCCTTTGCATGCAGAGTGTACAGGAGGAGGCTACTGAGTAAGTTATTGTCTGGGGTGTTAGCTAGCTAAACTAACCTTAGTCGGCTAGCAATTCGTTTTTCTAGTTTATCATGTTAACCAGCCAACAGTTTAATAAGCCTTAGGTTAATAAACTAGCCAGCTAAAGATTGACCAGTTTGTATCAACCGGTTTTAATACTGCTCAGAGAGCAGACATATATACTGTGTCATTTTGGGGTTGCTGTTCAAGCTAACAAACATCTTTAGCTTTTTTTAGTACTTTATTACAAATTCTCTTTCAATGAGAAATTGTATTAGTATAAAATAATAAAATGTTAGTTTTTTTTTAGCATACAATATAGCTCAGTAGTTGTACTATTTATTTCATACTGTCACACCCTGATCTGTTTCACCAGTCTTTGTGCTTGTCTCCATCCCTCCAGGTGTCACCCATCTGCCCCATTATCCCCTGTGTATTTATACCTGTGTTCTCTGTTTGTCTGTGGCCAGTTAGTCTTGTCAGGTCTTACCAGTAGGTATCAACGATGGAACCAAACCATCCCTTAGTAAGAGGGCGCGAGTGGGGAGAGGTTTACTGATATGGATGTTGACTTGTTAAAATCCATCAATGAAAGGCTTGCCAAACTTGATATCTTGGATATATTAGGAGAGGACATCAATGCATTATGTGCCAGTCTAGAATTCAGCCAATGTCAGATTGATGATCTAAGGAAAGAGAACATGGAGCTGAAAGGTACTGTAGACTCTATTCATAGCAAGGTGGAGGTGGTACAAAGGGAGAACAAACAACTTAAAGAAACCTTGCTTGATGTACGGTGTCGATCAATGCGGGACAATCTAATATTTTCAGGGATACCGGAGAATGACAACAGCAGAGGCTGTGAGGACACAGTCCGAGATTTTATGTCAACTCAACTAAAACTGCCCACTGATGTTGTGCATAATGTCACTTTCTCCAGAGTCCATAGAATAGGTAAGGCCTCTGGAAATAGGCCACGGGCTGTTATTGCATGTTCTGACAGATTTAAGCAAAAGGAAATGACGAAGAACATGGGCAGAGAACTCAGAAACACTGATTTTAGAATGAATGATCACTTCCCCACCGAGATCAATGAAAGGAGAAAAAAACTATATCCCATCATGAAGGAAAAACGTTGCCTGAATCAACGAGTCTCCATGGTGATGGATAAACTTTATATCAACGGGCAATTGTATCGGGAATCTAGAGTAACTCCCTGGCTATTTTAATTTAATGTTCACATTTGAGTTTGTGTGTTGTAGTGTATCATGACAACTTCATCTATAATGAATACATGCTCTATGCTATGTTCATGCTCTATTGATCTCCACTTGATAAGGAAAGGGCTGCATATAGCTCAGGTTAATGTATGTAGCCTTCCTAACAAAATACATGAGGTTTTTATTAACTTGGTCAACATAAATAATAGTCATATTTTGGCTTTGACCGAAACGCATTTAGCTGCATCTGTAAATGATGGACAAATGAACATTCATGGATATAGTCTACTGAGAAGAGACGGGAATAGGAATGGTGGGGGTGTAGCACTGTACATTCAGAATCAGATACATTAAGGTCATCCCTCCTCTTAAAAGGTATGTCAAGTAGAGGCACTATGGGCTCAGGTACATCTGCCTCACCAGGCAGCCATATTGGTAGGATGTGTGTATAGACCTCCTAGCTCTAAGGTGTTTTATCTGGATGACTTATGTACTGGGTTTGACCAGGCCACACATAGCAACAGAGATGTATTTATCTTGGGTGATTTTAATATAAATTGGAAGGATCACAATAATTCGAATAGACCAAAATTGATGAGATATGCCGAGACCTGTAGTTTGAAACAAATGGTTAATGATACTACTAGATCATCAATTAAGTTGGGTCATCGTTCAGACACATGCATTGATCTGATTTTCTGTAATATACCATTGCAATGCTTAAAAGCCAGATCAATACCAGTGGGCTGGACAGACCATAATATTGTGACCATAACCATGAACACCAAGGTTCCAAAGAAACCCCATAGGATTGTGGTCAAGATAATTTTTTTAAACATTTAATCATGCGCTATTTCAAAATGATTTGGCTGCTGTACCCTGGGAGCTGATTTATCTAGAGGATGATTTAAATCCCGCTACAGAAGGTTTTATTGATTACCTCACTGAGGTAATGTACCATCATGCCCCAGTCAGAAAGAGTACAGTTGGGGGTCGTCCGTCTCCATGGATTGATGATGAACTGGGTGAGGCTTTTTCTCAAAGAAATATGTCAAAAGTCTTAGCAACCAAGTCAAAATTAGAAATTGATTAACAGAATTATAGAACATTGCGTAATTATGCAGTTAAATTGAATCGAAAGGAGAAAAAAGCTATTTTTCAACAATGCTTTTATTGATTGTAAAAATGATTCTAAAAAGGTATGGAACACAGTTAAGGGTTTACTTGGTACATCTATCTCATCATGCCCATCTAGTGTGGAGGTTGACGGGAGAATAATAACAAAACCAGTTGATATTGCCAATCATTTTGCAGATTTTTTCACAAAGAAAATGTATTTACTAAGCAACAATGTAAACATACATTCTTCCAAACAAGCTATTGTCCAATGGATTGATGATCATATTATGAGCAACAAGATCTGCTCTTTTAGTCTGCAAACGGTGTCAGTGGAGGAGGTGTTAAACCTATTGAAGTCATTACCCGGTGGTCAATCTACAGGTTATGTTCTTATGGACAATTTTTTGCTCCGCTGTGCTGCTCCCCAGATTGCAGTTCCACTGAGATACATATTTGATTGGTCGCTGGAAAAGGGGATGTTTGCAAATGTGTGGAAGCATGCGAAACTGTGTCCTATTCCGAAAGACAGCAAAGAACCCATTACTCCTGACAATAGTCGACCAATTAGTCTACTCCCCTCACTCAGTAAGATATTGGAGGGTATTGTGAGTAGACAAATATGAGAGTACATGGAAAATAATGATCTGATTACAGCCAATCAGCATGCTTATCGCAAAAACCATTCCACTACCACTGCATTGGTTGACATGACTGACCAGTGGCTCAATGCTATGGATAATAGCAGGTTTGTGGGTGTATTAGCTTTAGATTTCAGTGCAGCATTTGATTTAGTGGATCATTAAATCATTTTGACAAAATGACTGCATTATGGTTTTAAGGAGGTAGCATTGAATTGGGTACAGTCATATCTAACTGACAGGAAACAGTCCACCTATATCAATGGTTCATTTTCTTCCCCTCATGCTTTAAACTGTGGCATAGCGCAGGGCAGCTGCCTTGGGCCACTTCTTTATTTAATATATACCAACGACCTTCCCTATGCCCTAGCTGAAACTCAAGCTACTATATTTGCAGATGAAACTACAATTTATGCAGCAAGACAATCAGTTCAACAGGTACAGCAAGCTTTACAAGGAGATTTGGACAATATCAGGGAGTGGGTTTGCCAGAACAAACTTGTTTTAAACACCAAGAAAGCCAAAGTTATGTTGGTCTGTTCCACTAGGAAAAGGCCAAAATAGCAGGGATACAATAAAGTATGGGGGGAGTACAAATTGAAGAAGTGGCAGAAACCAAACTATTGGGAGTGCAGCTAGACAACTGCTTACCGTGGTCGTCTCAAATAACTCATCTATGTAAAAAAAAAATATTAAAACAGCATGCATAATCAGAAGGATAGCTAAATATTTACCAGGAAAAATTCTTAAGCAAATAACACAAGCATTAATTGAGAGTCAAGTGAACTACTGTTCTGTGGTCTGGGGAAATGCATCACCAAGTGAAGTTAGGAGGCTGCAGATTGCACAGAACAAAGCAGCAAGGATTGTTTTACGGTGGAGATATGGTTCTTCTGTTGCAGTCATACGCAATGTTCTTGGTTGGTCATCAATCGACAAGATAATTGAAAAAAACATGCTTATTTTATTTCATAATATACATCATTTAAAACGGTCAAGTTCTATTCACAACGGTAATCAGTTGGTAAGAGACAGACA
Source organism: Salmo salar (assembly GCF_965601325.2). NCBI lineage: Eukaryota > Metazoa > Chordata > Actinopteri > Salmoniformes > Salmonidae > Salmo > Salmo salar. The sequence continues at coordinate 70,027,535 of NC_138297.1, forward strand.
TTCCGTAAATACTAGGAATAGATTGTCCATCATCTATGTGTGTCACGTCCTGACCAGCAGAGGGAGGTATTGTATTAGTTTTGGTCAGGACGTGGCAGGTTTTTTGTGTGTTAAGTGTTGTGTTGGTGATTGGACTCCCAATTGAAGGCAGGTGTGTTGAGTTGCCTTTGATTGGGAGTCCTATATAGTAGTGTGTGTTTTTCTTTGGGGTTGTGGGTAGTTGTTTTTGCGCTGCGTGTTAGCCTGCAAAACTGTTGCTGTCGTGTTTATTGTTTTTCCTGTGGATGCCTTACTCGAGTTTATTAAAAGTATGAGTATTCACATTCCCGCTGCGCCTTGGTCCATTCTTGAAGACAGCTGTTACAATGTGTTATCTAGACAGAAAAGAGAAATAGGCAAAAGAACATTTCCATTTAGAGCAATAAAGAAATTGAATAAATTAACTGAGCAAACCAGAATTCTTTCAATATATAAATGTAAACATTGTTTTAAAACGATTTAAATATAATACACAGAAATGTTGTGGGATTACAGTAGATGAAGAATCAATATTTTTTTAGATTGAGAATTTATTGGTTCATTATGTTACTATATTATGTATGTTTGTAATAGTGTGTTATATGTGAAAATGTGTTTGTATATAAAGTGTATTTTAATGTTTAAGGACTCTTGGAAGATTAGTCCAAATGGGGACTAAAAGAGATCCTAATCAAACCAGCATGCTTTCCCGTCTTCCTGTTTCTCAAGTTCTGTTTCCTAGTTTTTCCTGGTTCTGACCATTCTGCCTGCCCTGACCCCAAGCCTGCCTGCTGTCCTGTACCTGCCCTGACCCCAAGCCTGCCTGCTGTCCTGTACCTGCCCTGACCCCAAGCCTGCCTGCCGTCCTGTACCTGCCCTGACCCCAAGCCTGCCCTGACCCCAAGCCTGCCCTGACCCCAAGCCTGCCTGCTGTCCTGTACCTGCCCTGACCCCAAGCCTGCCTGCTGTCCTGTACCTGCCCTGACCCCAAGCCTGCCTGCTGTCCTGTACCTGCCCTGACCCCAAGCCTGCCCTGACCCCAAGCCTGCCCTGACCCCAAGCCTGCCTGCTGTCCTGTACCTGCCCTGACCCCAAGCCTGCCTGCTGTCCTGTACCTGCCCTGACCCCAAGCCTGCCTGCTGTCCTGTACCTGCCCTGACCCCAAGCCTGCCTGCCGTCCTGTACCTGCCCTGACCCCAAGCCTGCCCTGACCCCAAGCCTGCCCTGACCCCAAGCCTGCCTGCTGTCCTGTACCTGCCCTGACCCCAAGCCTGCCTGCTGTCCTGTACCTGCCCTGACCCCAAGCCTGCCTGCCGTCCTGTACCTGCCCTGACCCCAAGCCTGCCCTGACCCCAAGCCTGCCCTGACCCCAAGCCTGCCTGCTGTCCTGTACCTGCCCTGACCCCAAGCCTGCCTGCCGTCCTGTACCTGCCCTGACCCCAAGCCTGCCTGCCGTCCTGTACCTGCCTGCCTCTGACCTGATCACGAACCTCTGCCTGTCCTCCTTGACCTGCCCTTTACCTGTCCTCCTCGACCTGCCCTTTACCTGCCCTCCTCGACCTGCCCTTTACCTGTCCTCCTCGACCTGCCCTTTGCCTGTCCTCCTCGACCTGCCCTTTACCTGCCCTCCTCGACCTGCCCTTTACCTGTCCTCCTCGACCTGCCCCTTACCTGCCCTCCTTGACCTGCCCTTTACCTGTCCTCCTCGACCTGCCCTTTACCTGTGCTCCTCGACCTGCCCTTTACCTGCCCTCCTCGACCTGCCCTTTACCTGTCCTCCTCGACCTGCCCTTTACCTGTCCTCCTCGACCTGCCCTTTACCTGTCCTCCTCGACCTGCCCTTTACCTGTCCTCCTCGACCTGCCCTTTACCTGTCCTCCTCGACCTGCCCTTTACCTGTCCTCCTCGACCTGCCCTTTACCTGTCCTCCTCGACCTGCCCTTTACCTGTCCTCCTCGACCTGCCCTTTACCTGTCCTCCTCGACCTGCCCTTTACCTGTCCTCCTCGACCTGCCCTTTACCTGTCCTCCTCGACCTGCCCTTTACCTGCCCTCCTCGACCTGCCCTTTACCTGTCCTCCTCGACCTGCCCCTTACCTGTCCTCCTCGACCTGCCCTTTACCTGTCCTCCTCGACCTGCCCTTTACCTGTCCTCCTCGACCTGCCCTTTACCTGTCCTCCTCGACCTGCCCTTTACCTGTCCTCCTCGACCTGCCCTTTACCTGTCCTCCTCGACCTGCCCTTTACCTGCCCTCCTCGACCTGCCCTTTACCTGCCCTCCTCGACCTGCCCTTTACCTGTCCTCCTCGACCTGCCCTTTACCTGCCCTCCTCGACCTGCCCTTTACCTGTCCTCCTCGACCTGCCCTTTACCTGCCCTCCTCGACCTGCCCTTTACCTGTCCTCCTCGACCTGCCTTTTACCTGTCCTCCTCGACCTGCCCTTTACCTGTCCTCCTCGACCTGCCCTTTACCTGTCCTCCTCGACCTGCCCTTTACCTGTCCTCCTCGACCTGCCCTTTACCTGTCCTCCTCGACCTGCCCTTTACCTGTCCTCCTCGACCTGCCCTTTACCTGCCCTCCTCGACCTGCCCTTTACCTGTCTTCCTCGACCTGCCCTTTACCTGCCCCGTGTTTATAATAAATGATCTGAGAACTGTACTATCCACCTCCTGTGTCTGCATCTGGGTCATATCCTGAGTCTTGATACATAGTCTTTTTTTACCATACTAATCACTATGCTGGTCACCAGTGTCCAAAACACAGTGGAGGCTGATGACCAGTGTCCAAAACACAGCAAAGGCTGATGACCAGTGTCCAAAACACAGCAAAGGCTGGTGACCAGTGTCCAAAACACAGCAAAGGCTGATGACCAGTGTCCAAAACACAGCAAAGGCTGATGACCAGTGTCCAAAATACAGCAAAGGCTGGTGACCAGTGTCCAAAACACAGCAAAGGCTGATGACCAGTGTCCAAAACAGCTGGTCACCATGTGGTCCAAAACACAGCGAAGGCTGGTCACCAGTTTCCAAAACACAATAAAGGCTGGTGACCAGTGCGTAAAACACAGTGAGTGCTGGTGACCAGCCTAAGCTTTGTTTTCAGCAGAGTTACCATCCCAGTAATGCCACTGTGTTGTATTCAGTGAAGGAGTGAATGTTTCTGTGGTGGCTGTTTGATTTCATTTCTTCAACTGCACTGTACTAAAGGGTGACATATTGTATGAGTCCAGATGTACAAGAACAATCACATCACTGCAGCACCAAAACAGCATCAGTTATAATGACTTTCCAAATGGAGGTCTGCACAGGACTGATTTCTTCCTCCCACTCCTTGCACTCCTCCCCCGCCCGCTGGCTTTCTGGCCGATTCCCCCCCCCCCCCCCCCCCCCTTCTACCACAACAACTGGTCCCAAACCGAACCGCAGTCCCACAATGTTATTTTAGGCTTATGTGACACAGCTCACTTGCCAGCCATGGTCCCAGCAATTTTGCGCCCTACAGGCAATATCAAATGGGGGAAAATAACTTAAGAAATAGGTTAAATCACCAGAGATTCTGGCGTGGCCACATTAGGCTATCTGTATTACTGGGCTATATCAGCCAGTATATATCAGCCAGTATATCAACCAGTATATCAGCCAGTATGGTAAGTGTATAGTATTTTGAAGAGAGCAAAGTTGGAGAGACTTTTTCTTGAGCTATTTTTATAGCCTACCTTTTAAGAGTGGGAAGATTTTCAGATGGAGAAATATGGGTGATCAATATTTACTTCTAGGCATTGTAGTAAACTATAGCCTAATTATATTTAGGAAGTACATTTCCTTGGACATATAACTGCCCCGTGCTTCTGGATGCAGCAGTTGTTAGCTAGAATGCTAACGCTCATTGACATACTGTAGTCTGTAGCAAAAGCTCGCCAAAGAGACATTTTACTGGTTTAAGTTTTTTTTAAAAGTATAATTCAGTTGATTTGTGATGATGACACACACATTATATTAAGCAGGACATTCATACAAGCCTTAAAATCCAATTATAATCCAAAAGTAGTGTGAAATGCACTCATAAGCAACATGTAAATAGAGGTGTTTTTTTTGCTGCCGTTCTGTAACAACTTCCTGTGTTCTGCCACCGACTGGCGCATCGCCCTCGTTACACTATGTTTGAAACACAGAAAGGGGTCTATAGTCTACTCTATAGTCTACTCTATTTAATGGAGATCACACTCACACCTGATCTCGCAGATATGACTAGTGAACTTTAATCAGCTAGAATAATGACATTTTGCATATAGGATATAGCCTAACTTTTTAGGAGGACGATTTGCTGGCAGAGAAAAATAAATGGGTAATCAGTTCTTATTGAAAATTAAAAGGCACAAAGCCATCTCACTATGGTAGCCTAACCTATGTGCACGTTATGCCTTTTTCTTTCCAATCAGGGGCGAAAATCTGATATCAACTTTGGAGGGGACAATTACATGACATTTTCTCAAGAGCAATTCCTGAGGGGGACACCAAAAGTAGTGCTGTAACACATAGCCTACATTGTAATATGGTAAATGTATATTGAGGAACCAAAGAAATAAGGTGTTTGCCGTACTCCTAACTACCGGTACCCAAAACTACACAACTAATCACAACAGCAATACCATTGCCTTTAACAAATCTTTGTTCAGTCACCAGTTTAAGTTGAGAGTGGGGGTATCCATGGCATTTTCCAATTATGTTCCTATTTTACAAGTCCAAAAAATGGAGAACCTTTCATAATGTTGCCAAACAAAGACTCAACAAACTTACCTGAGACTCCCTGTCTCTGCCAGTCTGTCCCTGCATATCTGTCCCCAACTCTGCTGTCTGTGTGCCATCTGTTGCCTGCTCTGCCTAATGACATCATTGTGAAACATTTCCATTAGAATTTCATTATTTTCTTATGAACATTTTATCATTTAGTCTTTGAGATATTAGGCTACTAGGGTTCTTACTTTGCGTTTTGGTTTATTGAAAAATACTCTGATGTCCGTCTTTTATTTTTCTGCCATTTTTCTACCTGGTTGGCTACACACACACAGTGTGTCGGTTATTTACAGTAGGAGATGGGCTTCTATCATCTTCAATCATTCTATATGGGCTTCGATCTAAAAGGTAGCTAGCAAATGTGAAACGGATTAAAATGACAAGAGTTGACAGCTGTATGAGTTCACCATTTACACAACATATGCTGCAACCTTTTGTAATTTTAATAGTTTGTTTCATATTGGCTGGCTTCCAACAATAGCTGAATTTGCAAAGCAAGCGAGCACCAATTCCGTTTCAGTGGTGTTTGCTATAATCTTTGCTACCCGGGTTAAATAAAATAAATAAATAAAAGTTCCCTTGCTACAATTTAGCTTTTGCAACGAGACCATTAAATATATTTAAGACAATGGTAGAAGAGAGTGTAGTTCTGTTCAGTTTGGACTTCAGTTTATCGCTAACCTTATCACAGGGACTTTGAAGCACTAAATTACATCATCTGCATGCTGATCTTGGAATAAATTGACGATAGCAAAGATTCCATCTTTGACGAGGCCACATAAATGGAATAGGTACTAGCTAGCTTAATAGTTAATATTTGCGCGCTAGCTCTGCATATTCAGCTAGTGTGTGTGCGCGATTGACTGGATTAACCTCACGTCAGTTACGTTCATTGAGTGCCTTTCAGACAGTAGACACGACCCCTCTGTTACCTAGCCAACTAAGGAACTGGCAGTGGATCAAACCATTGTGAGGCAAAGGGTGGGGGGGTCGCAATCTTTTGAAACTTAAAAACGCGCTATTAATTGTCTATAATCAGCACAATTGCTTTCATTGCGTATTATTAATATTATTTAAATTACATAGTTATGTTTCAGTGATATATTGGGGGGGACAAATCATATTTTTCCCAGGATGGGGGGGTCGTGTCCCCCCGTCCCCCCCGGGATTTCCGCCCCTGTTTCCAATTATGATATATATTTGGGATTGCACTTTTACTGACGTTGGTTTAGCGCTCTCCACTTCTTTCCATTATCAATATTTATTTACAGACACTGTAGTAAACTACAGTCTACTCATATTTAAGTTCATTTCATATGCAAGTTAACTGCCACGTGATTCTCCGCCCGTGCATGCAGCCTACTCTATTTCAATGAGACCACCCGTCCAACTAGGAGAGGAGAGGTCGGCTACTGAAATTGAAACAAGCGAATTCTGAGCGTGTGAATAATGCGACAAAAGTGTGATTTTAATACCATATGTACGTTAACGCATACCAAGCAGAAAGATGACCTTTCCAAATAATATGCGGGACAACAAAACTATTTTCATCCCGAAGACGTCTGTCTGACGGTCCCACTCCCGCCCGCCCGCAGCATGAAAAATGCCGACCTTGCCACAATGATCTCTGACAGGAGTCAGGACCCGCAGGTCCAGCCGTTCATCCCTTGATGAAGCAACGCTCAACTTCCACAGTCCACTTAAATGGTGTCATGACTTGAATAGAGGGATCTTCCAATATGAGACACATGTGGGTTACAATGGTAACACACACACACACACACACCACACACACACACACACACACACACACACACACACACACACACACACACACACACACACACACACACACACACACACAGTGATTGGTTCAGGTAGGTTCTCTATCTGAGAGAAGGACTGAAGTCTGTCTGTATTGATCTCATCAGGACCTCTTAATCCTCTCCCTGTGCTGCGCTGCAGGCTTCTGCAGTGATTAGTCAACACAGGGTGCCAGTGAGGGACCATCCATCACCAGATTAGGAGAGAGGGGGAGTAGAGGGAGAGAGGGGGAGTAGAGAGATACAGAAACAGAGTTTCTCTCCCACTCTCTCAGTCTGAATCATCACAGGAAAGGGAGAAATAATCCCGTCTGGGGAGCAGAAATAACTCTCCAACAAAACAAACCATTGGCAGTGGAGAGGAAATGCTTCTGATTCAGCTGACACTATTCTAAACCTGATGTTCAGGAAAATGGGTCAGTTCCATGCTTCTTCAGTACATCATGTATATGCAAAGCTGTGTTTGAGGGGAGTAATTCTATGAAATCTATTTCAGTTCTATCTATTTCAGTTCTATGGAATCTATTTCAGGTCTATGTGTAACGGCTGTCTTCGGGTAGAGAGGACCAAAACGCAGCAGGAATGTGGATGCTCATCTTGAATATTTATTTTAAATAAAGTGACCAACAAAATGAAGAACGACAGACCGACAGTTTAGCAGGCTATACACATAACAGCAGTGCTAAAGACAACTACCCACAAAAACCCAAACCAAGCACACACCTCTATATAGGACTCTCAATCAGAGGCAACTAGAAACACCTGCCTCCAATTGAGAGTCCAACACCCAATCCTAAACATAGAAAACTAAACTAGACAGAACGTAGAAATACATACAACATAACCCAAAACCCAGAAATAATAAATCAAACACCCTTCTAAACAAACCACCACCCCGAACCACATAAAACAAATACCCTCTGCCACGTCCTGACCAAACTACAATAACAAATAACCCCTATACTGGTCAGGACGTGACACTATGGAATCTTTTTCAGGTCTATGGAATCTATTTGGAATCTATTTCAATTCTATGGAATCTATTTCAGGTCTATGGAATCTATTTAAATTCATTGAAATCTATTTCCGGTCTATGGAATCTATTTAAATTCTATGGAATCTATTTAAATTCTATGGATTCTATTTCAGTTCTATGGAATCTATTTCAGTTCTATGGAATCTATTTCAGTTTTATGGAATCTATTTCAATTCTATGGAATCTATTTCAATTCTATGGAATCTATTTCAGTTCTATGGAATCTATTTAAATTCTATGGAATCTATTTCAGTTCTATGGAATCTATTTCAGTTCTATGGAATCTATTTCAGTTTTATGGAATCTATTTCAATTCTATGGAATCTATTTCAATTCTATGGAATCTATTTCAGTTCTATGGAATCTATTTCAATTCTATGGAATATATTTCAGTTCTATGCCAGCAGCGTACTATCCTGCATCCCACTGCTGGCTTGCAGCTAAGCAGGGTTGGTCCTGGTCAGTCCATGGATGGGGGAGAGGCACTCTTTCCTCTGGTCTATAAAAAGAAATAATGCCCCAATGCAGTGATTGGGGACATTGCCCTGTGTAGGGTGCTGTCTTTCGGATGGGATGTTAAACGGGTGTCCTGACACTCTGTGGTCACTAAAGATCCCATGGTACTTATCATAAGAGTAGGGGTGTTAACCATGGTGTCCTGACTCTCTGTGGTCACTAAAGATCCCATGGTACTTATCATAAGAGTAGGGGTGTTAACCCTGGTGTCCTGGCTAAATTCCCAATCTGGCCCTCAAACCATCATGGTCACCTAATCATCCCCAGCTTACAATTGGCTAATAAATCTCCTCTCCCCTGTAACTATTCCCCAAGTCGTTGCTGTAAACGAGAATATGTTCTCAGTCAACTTACCTGGAAAAATAAGGAATAAATAAATACAAATTCAATGGAATCTATTTAAATTCTATGGAATCTATTTCTAGGAGAGTGGTAGTCTGTTTAGGTACTGATACAGTTACTGTTACTGTGTTGTAAAAACCTTGTCCTTGTCACAGTATTGCAATAAGGAGTTTGAGGTAGCTAGCTGGTCTATTACAAATAGTTTCTGAATCTTCCTGGTACAGTGTGTTATTATATAATGGTTGACAGAGATGTCCTTGGGGAGAATTCTTTCCATTCATTTCTATAGAGACAAAATGCTGATCACATGGGAAATGATGATAGTTGTTGAGATATGTGATACTGATAGTGTTGTCTGTCACAACATTCTCTAGATGTTTAACTCCTTAGTACGAGAGAGAGGGGGGAGGGAGAGGGGGGTAGAGAGAGGGAGGGAGAGAGAGAGATGGGGATAGAGACGGGATAGAGAGGGGGGATAGAGAGAGAGTGAATAAAAGAGAGAGACTTGAGAAGAGAGAGAGAGAGAGAGAGCAATAGCCCTCCTTGTTGTGAGGCCAAATGTTCCTCTCCTTCTCTCCTCCTCTCCTGTCCGTCCTTCTCACCTGTCCGTCTCAGTTTGGTTCTGTTGTCTTGGCATGATTCTTACGTGACCGACCGACCGACCGCAAAACACAACTTATCACTTATCTGCTATGATCAGGTCTCATGTAGAGGGTCAGCTCTGCGCTACTGACTGACTAGTTTAGGGCTGGAACTCCTCAGACAGATAGACGAATGTGCAGTCCACAGAGCTGTAATGATGTAATCAGGTCTTAGAATGTCCATATTAATGAGATACAGAGAGTATAGAAAGAGATGTTTCTCAGTTCATGAAGCAGGCCCATCAGTTGGATTCTATTCTGTAAAATACCACAAAGAGATGTTTCTCAGTTCATGAAGCAGGCCCATCATTTGGATTCTTTTCTGTAAATACCACAAAGAGATGTTTCTCAGTTCATGAAGCAGGCCCATCATTTGGATTCTTTTCTGTAAATACCACACAGAGATGTTTCTCAGTTCATGAAGCAGGCCCATCATTTGGATTCTATTCTGTAAATACCACACAGAGATGTTTCTCAGTTCATGAAGCAGGCCCATCATTTGGATTCTATTCTGTAAATACCACAAAGAGATGTTTCTCAGTTCATGAAGCAGGCCCATCAGTTGGATTCTATTCTGTAAATACCACACAGAGATGTTTCTCAGTTCATGAAGCAGGCCCATCATTTGGATTCTTTTCTGTAAATACCACACAGAGATGTTTCTCAGTTCATGAAGCAGGCCCATCAGTTGGATTCTATTCTGTAAATACCACAAAGAGATGTTTCTCAGTTCATGAAGCAGGCCCATCAGTTGGATTCTATTCTGTAAATACCACACAGAGATGTTTCTCAGTTCATGAAGCAGGCCCATCATTTGGATTCTATTCTGTAAATACCACACAGAGATGTTTCTCAGTTCATGAAGCAGGCCCATCATTTGGATTCTATTCTGTAAATACCACACAGAGATGTGTCTCAGTTCATGAAGCAGGCCCATCAGTTGGATTCTATTCTGTAAATACCACACAGAGATGTTTCTCAGTTCATGAAGCAGGCCCATTATTTGGATTCTATTCTGTAAATACCACACAGAGATGTTTCTCAGTTCATGAAGCAGGCCCATCAGTTGGATTCTATTCTGTAAATACCACAAAGAGATGTTTCTCAGTTCATGAAGCAGGCCCATCAGTTGGATTCTATTCTGTAAATACCACACAGAGATGTTTCTCAGTTCATGAAGCAGGCCCATCATTTGGATTCTATTCTGTAAATACCACACAGAGATGTTTCTCAGTTCATGAAGCAGGCCCATCATTTGGATTCTATTCTGTAAATACCACACAGAGATGTGTCTCAGTTCATGAAGCAGGCCCATCAGTTGGATTCTATTCTGTAAATACCACACAGAGATGTTTCTCAGTTCATGAAGCAGGCCCATTATTTGGATTCTATTCTGTAAATACCACACAGAGATGTTTCTCAGTTCATGAAGCAGGCCCATCAGTTGGATTCTATTCTGTAAATACCACAAAGAGATGTTTCTCAGTTCATGAAGCAGGCCCATCAGTTGGATTCTATTCTGTAAATACCACACAGAGATGTTTCTCAGTTCATGAAGCAGGCCCATCATTTGGATTCTATTCTGTAAATACCACACAGAGATGTTTCTCAGTTCATGAAGCAGGCCCATCAGTTGGATTCTATTCTGTAAAATCCCACACAGAGATGTCCACATATCACAAAATGTAAGGGAACAATGACGATGACATAAACATGCAGTAATCTGTGACTCACTCCAAGCGTATGGTAACCCTATGAACCCTCGCCACCTCACACAGCCACACCATACGTCACGTTGAAAAATGTGCCTCCAGGTGGAATCCATCCAAACATCAGGTCTTTGCCCCAAATCGCACCCTATTCCTTACATAGTGCAATAGTTTAGGCCAAAACCACATGGGGCCTAGTCATAAGTAGTGCACTCTGTACTGGGAAGAGTGTGGCATTTGGGATGCTAACCAGCTCTGTTGTTCCTTTTATTTTTGGGAGTTCCCTGCCCCCCATAGGCCCCTCCCACCAGGCAGGTTGGCGTGACAACAGAGGCCCCTGCCAACAGGCAGGTTGGCGTGACAACAGGCGTAACAACAGAACACATCCCTCCCACCCACTCCGCTTGTGAGTTACACTGAGAGACAATCCCAACATCACCACCATTACAACTTCATAACCCCCACCACCCACCATGGATGACCCCCCCCCCCAACCCAACTGCATTCTGGGTTTCAATCAAAACACATCAGCCCAAGACACACTCTGAGGTGTTGATTGATCCAACTGTAATAGTCTCTCTGTCTCTCTGTCTCTCTGTCTGTCTCTCTCTCTCTCTCTCTCTCTCTCTCTCTCTCTCTCTCTCTCTCTCTCTTTCTAGAGGGTAATATGTACATGTAGGTAGAGTTATTAAAGTGTCTATGCATAGATAGTAACAGAGAGTAGCAGCAGTGTAAAAGGGGGTGGAGGGCTCTGTAGTGCCTTGCGGTCAGAGGCCGAGCAGCTGCCATACCAGGCACTGATGCAACCAGTCAGGATGCTCTCGATGGTGCAGCTGTAGAACTTTTTGAGGATCTGAGCACGCCCCTGTGTTGCGGATCACCGTGGCGGATGTGTTGTTACCTACCCTTACCACCTGGGGGCGGCCCATCATGAAGTCCAGGATCCAGTTGCTGAGGGAGGTGTTTAGTCCCAGGGTCCTTAGCTTAGTGATGAGCTTTGAGGGCACTATGGTGTTGAACGCTGAGCTGTAGTCAATGAATAGTATTCTCACGTAGGTGTTCCTTTAGTCCAGGTGGGAAAGGGCAGTGGGGAGTGCAATAGAGATTGCATTATCTGTGGATCTGTTAGGGCGGTATGCAAATTGGGGTGGGTCTAGGGTTTCTGGGATAATGGTGTTGATGTGAGCCATGACCAGCCTTTCAAAGCACTTCATGGCTACAGACGTGAGTGCTACGGGTCGGTAGTCATTTAGACAGGTTACCTTAGTGTTCTTCGGCACAGGGGCTATGGTGGTCTGCTTAAAACATGTTGGTATTACAGACTCAGACAGGGAGAGGTTGAAAATGTCAGTGAAGACACTTGCCAGTTGGTCAGCGCATGCTCGCAGTACACGTCCTGGTAATCCTTCTGGCCCAGTGGCTTTGTGAATGTTGTCCTGTTTAAAGGTCTTACTCACATCGACTGCAGAGAGCGTGATCACACAGTCATCTGGGACAGCTGATGCTCTCATGCATGTTTCAGAGTTACTTGCCTCGAAGCAAGCATAGAAGTAATTTAGCTCGTCTGGTAGGCTCGTGTCACTGGGCAGCTGTCGGCTGTGCTTCCCTTTATAGTCTGTAATAGTTTGCAAGCTCTGCCACATCCAACGAGCGTCGGAGCCGGGTAGTACGATTCGATCTTAGTTCTGTATTGACACTTTGCCTATTTGATAGTTCGTCGGAGGGCATATCGGTATTTCTTATAAGCTTCCGGGTTAGAGTCCCGCTCCTTGAAAGCGGAAGCTCTACCCTTTAGCTCAATGCGGATGTTGCCTGTAATCCATGGCTTCTGGTTGGGGTATGTACGTACATAGGGCGGCAGGGGGCGGCAGGTAGCCTAGTGGTTAGAGCGTTGGACTAGTAACCGAAAGGTTGCAAGATTGAATCCCTGAGCTGACAAGGTAAAAATCTGTCATTCTGCCCCTGAACAAGGCAGTTAACCCACTGTTCCTAGGCCATCATTGAAAATAAGAATTTGTTCTTAATTAACTTATTTGCCTAGTTAAAAAAGGTAAAATAAATAAAAATAAATAAAATGTACAGTCACTGTGGGGACGACGTCATCAATGCACTTATTGATGAAGCCAGTGACTGATGTGGTGTACTCCCCAATGTCATTGGAAGAATTCCGGAACATATTCCAGTCTGTGCTAACAAAACAGTCCTGTAGCTTAGCATCTGCTTCATCTGACCACGTTTTTATTGACTGAGTCACTGGTGTTATGGCGGTATACAGCTCATTGAGTGCGGTCTTAGTGCCAGCCTCAGTCTGTGGTGGTATGTAGACAGCTACGAAAAATACAGATGAAAACTCTCTAGGTAGATAGTGTGGTCTACAGCTTATCATGAGATACTATTCCTCAGGCGAGCAAAACCTCAAGACGTCCTTAGATATCATGCACAAGCTGTTGTTTATAAATATACATAGACCACCACCCCTTGTCTTACCAGAGGCTGCTGTTCTATCCTGCCGATACAGTGTAAAACCTACCAGCTGTATGTTGTTCATGACGTTGTTCAGCCACGACTCGGTGAAACATAAGATATTACAGTTTTTAATGTCTCGTTGGTAGTTTAATATTGCTCGTAGGCTAAAGATTTTATTTTTCAATGATTGCATGTTGGCCAATAGAACGGATGGCAGTGGGGGTTTACTTGCTCGCCTACGAATTCTCAGAAAGCAGCCCGATCTCCGCCCCCTTTTTCTCCGTCTTCTCTTCACCCAAATGACGGCAATTTGGGCCTCTTCCTGGGAAAGCAGTATATCCTTCACGTCGGACTCGTCGGACTCGTTAAAGGAAAATACCTCTACCATTTCGTGGTGAGTAAACGCTGTTCTGATGTCCAGAACTTATTTTCGGTCATAATTGGATCAATTAACTGAAATGTCAAATATGTTTCCACAGGATGTCATCAGTGGTGTAAAGTACTTAAGTAAAAATACTTTAAAGTACTACTTAAGTCGTTTTGTTTGGGTAGCTGCACTTTACTATTTATATTTTTGACAAATTTTATTTTTACTTCACTACATTCATAATGAAAATAATGTACTTTTTACTCCATACATTTTCCCTGACACCCAAAAGTACTCGTTACATCTTGAATGCTTAGCAGGACAGAACATGGTTCAATTCACACACTTATCAAGAGAACATCCCTGGTCATCCCTACTGCCTCTGATCTGGTGGACTCACTAAACAGAGAACATCCCTGGTCATCCCTACTGCCTCTGATCTGGAGGACTCACTAAACAGAGAACATCCCTGGTCATCCCTACTGCCTCTGATCTGGAGGACTCACTAAACAGAGAACATCCCTGGTCATCACTACTGCCTCTGATCTGGAGGACTCACTAAACAGAGAACATCCCTGGTCATCCCTACTGCCTCTGATCTGGAGGACTCACTAAACAGAGAACATCCCTGGTCATCCCTACTGCCTCTGATCTGGTGGACTCACTAAACAGAGAACATCCCTGGTCATCCCTACTGCCTCTGATCTGGAGGACTCACTAAACAGAGAACATCCCTGGTCATCACTACTGCCTCTGATCTGGTGGACTCACTAAACAGAGAACATCCCTGGTCATCCCTACTGCCTCTGATCTGGAGGACTCACTAAACAGAGAACATCCCTGGTCATCCCTACTGCCTCTGATCTGGAGGACTCACTAAACAGAGAACATCCCTGGTCACCCCTACTGCCTCTGATCTGGTGGACTCACTAAACAGAGAACATCCCTGGTCATCCCTACTGCCTCTGATCTGGAGGACTCACTAAACAGAGAACATCCCTGGTCATCACTACTGCCTCTGATCTGGAGGACTCACTAAACAGAGAACATCCCTGGTCATCACTACTGCCTCTGATCTGGAGGACTCACTAAACAGAGAACATCCCTGGTCATCCCTACTGCCTCTGATCTGGAGGACTCACTAAACAGAGAACATCCCTGGTCATCACTACTGCCTCTGATCTGGTGGACTCACTAAACAGAGAACATCCCTGGTCATCACTACTGCCTCTGATCTGGAGGACTCACTAAACAG
>NC_138297.1:70047500-70172500 GCF_965601325.2 Salmo salar
TCTGTCCCCCTGGTCCACACTGTCTCCTCTGTCCACCTGGTCTGATTGGTCCACACTGTAACACTGTCTCCTCTGTCCCCCTGGTCTGACTGGTCCACACTGTCTCCTCTGTCCCCCTGGTCTGACTGGTCCACACTGTGTCCTCTGTCCCCCTGGTCTGACTGGTCCACACTGTAACACTGTCTCCTCTGTCCCCCTGGTCTGACTGGTCCACACTGTAACACTGTCTCCTCTGTCCCCCTGGTCTGACTGGTCCACACTGTAACACTGTCTCCTCTGTCCCCCTGGTCTGATTGGTCCACACTGTCTCCTCTGTCCCCCTGGTCTGACTGGTCCACACTGTCCACACTGTCTCCTCTCCCCCCTGGTCTGATTGGTCCACACTGTCTCCTCTGTCCCCCTGGTCTGACTGGTCCACACTGTCTCCTCTGTCCCCCTGGTCTGACTGGTCCACACTGTCTCCTCTGTCCCCCTGGTCTGACTGGTCCACACTGTCTCCTCTGTCCCCCTGGTCTGACTGGTCCACACTGTAACACTGTCTCCTCTGTCCCCCTGGTCTGACTGGTCCACACTGTAACACTGTCTCCTCTGTCCCCCTGGTCTGACTGGTCCACACTGTAACACTGTCTCCTCTGTCCCCCTGGTCTGACTGGTCCACACTGTAACACTGTCTCCTCTGTCCCCCTGGTCTGACTGGTCCACACTGTGTCCTCTGTCCCCCTGGTCTGATTGGTCCACACTGTGTCCTCTGTCCCCCTGGTCTGACTGGTCCACACTGTAACACTGTCTCCTCTGTCCCCCTGGTCTGACTGGTCCACACTGTCTCCTCTGTCCCCCTGGTCTGACTGGTCTACACTGTCTCCTCTGTCCCCCTGGTCTGATTGGTCCACACTGTCTCCTCTGTCCCCCTGGTCTGACTGGTCCACACTGTCTCCTCTGTCCCCCTGGTCTGACTGGTCCACACTGTAACACTGTCTCCTCTGTCCCCCTGGTCTGACTGGTCCACACTGTAACACTGTCTCCTCTGTCCCCCTGGTCTGATTGGTCCACACTGTCTCCTCTGTCCCCCTGGTCTGACTGGTCCACACTGTCTCCTCTGTCCCCCTGGTCTGACTGGTCCACACTGTCTCCTCTGTCCCCCTGGTCTGATTGGTCCACACTGTCTCCTCTGTCCCCCTGGTCTGATTGGTCCACACTGTCTCCTCTGTCCCCCTGGTCTGACTGGTCCATACTGTCTCCTCTGTCCCCCTGGTCTGACTGGTCCATACTGTCTCCTCTGTCCCCCTGGTCTGACTGGTCCACACTGTAACACTGTGTCCTCTGTCCCCCTGGTCTGACTGGTCCATACTGTCTCCTCTGTCCCCCTGGTCTGACTGGTCCACACTGTAACACTGTCTCCTCTGTCCCCCTGGTCTGACTGGTCCACACTGTAACACTGTGTCCTCTGTCCCCCTGGTCTGACTGGTCCACACTGTAACACTGTCTCCTCTGTCCCCCTGGTCTGACTGGTCCACACTGTCTCCTCTGTCCCCCTGGTCTGACTGGTCCACACTGTAACACTGTCTCCTCTGTCCCCCTGGTCTGACTGGTCCACACTGTGTCCTCTGTCCCCCTGGTCTGACTGGTCCCACGTACTGTCTCCTCTGTCCCCCTGGTCTGACTGGTCCACACTGTAACACTGTGTCCTCTGTCCCCCTGGTCTGATTGGTCCACACTGTCTCCTCTGTCCCCCTGGTCTGACTGGTCCACACTGTCTCCTCTGTCCCCCTGGTCTGATTGGTCCACACTGTCTCCTCTGTCCCCCTGGTCCACACTGTCTCCTCTGTCCCCCTGGTCTGACTGGTCCACACTGTCTCCTCTGTCCCCCTGGTCCACACTGTCTCCTCTGTCCCCCTGGTCTGACTGGTCCACACTGTAACACTGTCTCCTCTGTCCCCCTGGTCTGACTGGTCCACACTGTGTCCTCTGTCCCCTGGTCTGATTGGTCCACACTGTCTCCTCTGTCCCCCTGGTCTGACTGGTCCACACTGTCTCCTCTGTCCCCCTGGTCTGATTGGTCCACACTGTCTCCTCTGTCCCCCTGGTCTGACTGGTCCACACTGTAACACTGTCTCCTCTGTCCCCCTGGTCTGACTGGTCCACACTGTCTCCTCTGTCCCCCTGGTCTGATTGGTCCACACTGTCTCCTCTGTCCCCCTGGTCTGATTGGTCCACACTGTCTCCTCTGTCCCCCTGGTCTGACTGTTCCACACTGTAACACTGTGTCCCCCTGGTCTGATTGGTCCACACTGTCTCCTCTGTCCCCCTGGTCTGATTGGTCCACACTGTCTCCTCTGTCCCCCTGGTCTGACTGGTCCACACTGTCTCCTCTGTCCCCCTGGTCTGACTGGTCCACACTGTGTCCTCTGTCCCCCTGGTCTGACTGGTCCACACTGTCTCCTCTGTCCCCCTGGTCTGATTGGTCCACACTGTCTCCTCTGTCCCCCTGGTCTGACTGGTCCACACTGTCCACACTGTCTCCTCTCCCCCCTGGTCTGATTGGTCCACACTGTCTCCTCTGTCCCCCTGGTCTGACTGGTCCACACTGTCTCCTCTGTCCCCCTGGTCCACACTGTCTCCTCTGTCCACCTGGTCTGATTGGTCCACACTGTAACACTGTCTCCTCTGTCCCCCTGGTCTGACTGGTACACACTGTCTCCTCTGTCCCCCTGGTCTGACTGGTCCACACTGTCTCCTCTGTCCCCCTGGTCTGACTGGTCCACACTGTCTCCTCTGTCCCCCTGGTCTGACTGGTCCACACTGTAACACTGTCTCCTCTGTCCCCCTGGTCTGACTGGTCCACACTGTCTCCTCTGTCCCCCTGGTCTGACTGGTCCACACTGTCTCCTCTGTCCCCCTGGTCTGACTGGTCCACACTGTCTCCTCTGTCCCCCTGGTCTGACTGGTCCACACTGTCTCCTCTGTCCCCCTGGTCCACACTGTCTCCTCTGTCCCCCTGGTCTGACTGGTCCACACTGTAACACTGTCTCCTCTGTCCCCCTGGTCTGATTGGTCCACACTGTCTCCTCTGTCCCCCTGGTCTGATTGGTCCACACTGTCTCCTTTGTCCCCCTGGTCTGACTGGTCCACACTGTCTCCTCTGTCCCCCTGGTCTGATTGGTCCACACTGTCTCCTCTGTCCTCCTGGTCTGACTGGTCCACGCTGTCTCCTCTGTCCCCCTGGTCTGACTGGTCCACACTGTCTCCTCTGTCCCCCTGGTCTGACTGGTCCACACTGTCTCCTCTGTCCCCCTGGTCTGACTGGTCCACGCTGTCTCCTCTGTCCCCCTGGTCTGACTGGTCCACACTGTCTCCTCTGTCCCCCTGGTCTGATTGGTCCACCATGCACACATTTGATGATTGTGTCCATCACATGGTGGGATGTCAACCAGACCAATAATATAGAATCCCCCAGCGTGTTCTATTCTATAGAGGAATCACATACACTCAAACACATTCAGGAATTACTAGACATGCCCATCTATCCACCGCTCTGAAGTCTGAGTCAGATTGTAGCATGGTGGATAGATACCAGGAAAACATGTCACACGGGGTCTGTCTGGCCTGTGCCACGGCTGGAGGTACATGAGAAGATGTGTGTGTGTGTGTGTGTGTGTGTGTGTGTGTGTGTGTGTGTGTGTGTGTGTGTGTGTGTGTGTGTGTGTGTGTGTGTGGACCGAGGTTTGTGGTTTGTTGTGAAGGGTGAACATGAGCCTCAGTCTTAATGAGTGTTGGCAGAATGAAGGCGTGTTTATTGACTGACAGCTCCTGTCTAGGCTACTGGCAGCTGCCTGCCCATGTTACCCTGCTAACCACTGATATGGGACGGGATGCTGCCCAGCGTGTGTGTTTGTGTGTCTGTGGTTTGGTTGTTGGAGGTTGGAGGAAGTAGCTGCCTTGCTTAAGCCTCTCTCTCTCTCTCTCTGCCTACGACTGACTGAGCCAAGCACTGAGCCTGGCAGACCACAGACACATACCACAGACACAGAGACAGACCACAGACACGCCGGTCCGCTGCTTGGACTAAACCCTCCTGAACAACAGCAGGCTGAAGTAACAGACAGTCCCATGAGGATGGAGCTGGTCACAGCTGACTCCTACCTACCCCTTCCCACAAAATACTTTTCTGTCAATCCAACCAGGCTCGGGCGCTGGCAGCATCCTGTGTCCTGTGCCTAGTCCCTGATCCTGGCGTTGTCACTGTCCCACAGGCATTGCTGTGGCCCATAGGGAATGTCTCCAATCCATCCGGTCCATCCGTCTGTCTGACCTGTTACCGGCTGTTCTCTCCTGAAACCACATCCTGAAAGGGGATATTGAGGGGAGCATCCTTGACAAGGTGCAGATATGCAGTGTCCCTGCCAGCCACCGCTCCGTAAACACAGGATAGAGAGAGAGGGAGAGAGGGCGCGAGAGAGAGACAGGGAGAGGGCGCGAGAGAGAGACAGGGAGAGGGCGCGAGAGAGAGACAGGGAGAGGGCGCGAGAGAGAGGGCGCGAGAGGGAGACAGGGAGAGAGAGGGCGGGACAGAGAGAGGGCGGGAGAGAGAGAGGGTGGGAGAGAGAGACAGGGAGAGAGGGCGGGACAGAGAGAGGGCGGGAGAGAGAGAGGGCGGGAGAGGGAGACAGGGAGAGAGAGGGCGGGACAGAGAGAGGGCGGGAGAGAGAGAGGGTGGGAGAGAGAGACAGGGAGAGGGCGCGATAGAGATGGCGGGAGAGAGATGCCGCGAAAGAGAGCGCGCTAGAGAAAGAGCGAGAGAGAGAAAAACAGAGACAGAGAGAGAGAGACAAAGAGAGACAGAGAGAGAGAGACAAAGAGAGAGACAGAGACCGACCTGTTGCTACAAGAAAAGGGCAACCAGTGAAGAACAAACACCATTGTAAATACAACCCATATTTATATTTATTTCATTTCCCTTTTGTACTATTTGCACATCGTTACAACACTGTATATAGTCAATGTGACAATTGAAATGTCTCTATTCTTTTGGATCTTGTGTGAGTGTAATGTTTACTGAACATTTTTTTTATTGTTTATTTAACTTTTGTTTAATATCTATTTCACTTGTTTTGGCAATGAAAACACAGGTGTCCCATGCCAATAAAGCCCCTAAATTCTCTGGTTGTCTCTCTATTCCCACCTACCTCTCTCTGGTTGTCTCTCTATTCCCACCTACCTCTCTCTGGTTGTCTCTCTATTCCCACCTACCTCTCTCTGGTTGTCTCTCTATTCCACCCTACCTCTCTCTGGTTGTCTCTCTATTCTACCCTACCTCTCTCTGGTTGTCTCTCTATTCCACCCTACCTCTCTCTGGTTGTCTCTCTATTCCCCCCTACCTCTCTCTGGTTGTCTCTCTATTCCCACCTACCTCTCACTGGTTGTCTCTCTATTCCCACCTACCTCTCTCTGGTTGTCTCTCTATTCCACCCTACCTCTCTCTGGTTGTCTCTCTATTCCACCCTACCTCTCTCTGGTTGTCTCTCTATTCCCCCCTACCTCTCTCTGGTTGTCTCTATTCCACCTACCTCTCTCTGGTTGTCTCTCTATTCCACCCTACCTCTCTCTGGTTGTCTCTCTATTCCCACCTACCTCTCTCTGGTTGTCTCTCTATTCCCACCTACCTCTCTCTGGTTGTCTCTCTATTCCACCCTACCTCTCTCTGGTTGTCTCTCTATTCCACCCTACCTCTCTCTGGTTGTCTCTCTATTCCCACCTACCTCTCTCTGGTTGTCTCTCTATTCCCACCTACCTCTCTCTGGTTGTCTCTCTATTCCCACCTACCTCTCTCTGGTTGTCTCTCTATTCCCACCTACCTCTCTCTGGTTGTCTCTCTATTCCCCCCTACCTCTCTCTGGTTGTCTCTCTATTCCACCCTACCTCTCTCTGGTTGTCTCTCTATTCCACCCTACCTCTCTCTGGTTGTCTCTCTATTCCACCCTACCTCTCTCTGGTTGTCTCTCTATTCCCACCTACCTCTCTCTGGTTGTCTCTCTATTCCACCCTACCTCTCTCTGGTTGTCTCTCTATTCCCACCTACCTCTCTCTGGTTGTCTCTCTATTCCACCCTACCTCTCTCTGGTTGTCTCTCTATTCCCACCTACCTCTCTCTGGTTGTCTCTCTATTCCACCCTACCTCTCTCTGGTTGTCTCTCTATTCCACCCTACCTCTCTCTGGTTGTCTCTCTATTCCCACCCTACCTCTCTCTGGTTGTCTCTCTATTCCCACCTACCTCTCTCTGGTTGTCTCTCTATTCCACCCTACCTCTCTCTGGTTGTCTCTCTATTCCACCCTACCTCTCTCTGGTTGTCTCTCTATTCCACCCTACCTCTCTCTGGTTGTCTCTCTATTCCACCCTACCTCTCTCTGGTTGTCTCTCTATTCCCACCTACCTCTCTCTGGTTGTCTCTCTATTCCACCCTACCTCTCTCTGGTTGTCTCTCTATTCCCACCTACCTCTCTCTGGTTGTCTCTCTATTCCCACCTACCTCTCTCTGGTTGTCTCTCTATTCCACCCTACCTCTCTCTGGTTGTCTCTCTATTCCCACCTACCTCTCTCTGGTTGTCTCTCTATTCCCACCTACCTCTCTCTGGTTGTCTCTCTATTCCACCCTACCTCTCTCTGGTTGTCTCTCTATTCCACCCTACCTCTCTCTGGTTGTCTCTCTATTCCACCCTACCTCTCTCTATTCCCCCTACCTCTCTCTGGTTGTCTCTCTATTCCCACCTACCTCTCTCTGGTTGTCTCTCTATTCCACCCTACCTCTCTCTGGTTGTCTCTCTATTCCCCCCTACCTCTCTCTGGTTGTCTCTCTATTCCACCCTACCTCTCTCTGGTTGTCTCTCTATTCCACCCTACCTCTCTCTGGTTGTCTCTCTATTCCCACCCTACCTCTCTCTGGTTGTCTCTCTATTCCCACCTACCTCTCTCTGGTTGTCTCTCTATTCCACCCTACCTCTCTCTGGTTGTCTCTCTATTCCACCCTACCTCTCTCTGGTTGTCTCTCTATTCCAACCTACCTCTCTCTGGTTGTCTCTCTATTCCACCCTACCTCTCTCTGGTTGTCTCTCTATTCCACCCTACCTCTCTCTGGTTGTCTCTCTATTCCCACCTACCTCTCTCTGGTTGTCTCTCTATTCCCACCCTACCTCTCTCTGGTTGTCTCTCTATTCCCACCTACCTCTCTCTGGTTGTCTCTCTATTCCACCCTACCTCTCTCTGGTTGTCTCTCTATTCCCACCTACCTCTCTCTGGTTGTCTCTCTATTCCCCCTACCTCTCTCTGGTTGTCTCTCTATTCCCACCTACCTCTCTCTGGTTGTCTCTCTATTCCCACCTACCTCTCTCTGGTTGTCTCTCTATTCCACCCTACCTCTCTCTGGTTGTCTCTCTATTCCCACCTACCTCTCTCTGGTTGTCTCTCTATTCCACCCTACCTCTCTCTGGTTGTCTCTCTATTCCACCCTACCTCTCTCTGGTTGTCTCTCTATTCCACCCTACCTCTCTCTGGTTGTCTCTCTATTCCCACCTACCTCTCTCTGGTTGTCTCTCTATTCCACCCTACCTCTCTCTGGTTGTCTCTCTATTCCACCCTACCTCTCTCTGGTTGTCTCTCTATTCCCACCTACCTCTCTCTGGTTGTCTCTCTATTCCACCCTACCTCTCTCTGGTTGTCTCTCTATTCCCACCTACCTCTCTCTGGTTGTCTCTCTATTCCCACCTACCTCTCTCTGGTTGTCTCTCTATTCCCACCTACCTCTCTCTGGTTGTCTCTCTATTCCCACCTACCTCTCTCTGGTTGTCTCTCTATTCCCACCTACCTCTCTCTGGTTGTCTCTCTATTCCCACCTACCTCTCTCTGGTTGTCTCTATTCCCACCTACCTCTCTCTGGTTGTCTCTCTATTCCACCCTACCTCTCTCTGGTTGTCTCTCTATTCCACCCTACCTCTCTCTGGTTGTCTCTCTATTCCACCCTACCTCTCTCTGGTTGTCTCTCTATTCCCACCTACCTCTCTCTGGTTGTCTCTCTATTCCACCTACCTCTCTCTGGTTGTCTCTCTATTCCACCTACCTCTCTCTGGTTGTCTCTCTATTCCACCTACCTCTCTCTGGTTGTCTCTCTATTCCCACCTACCTCTCTCTGGTTGTCTCTCTATTCCACCTACCTCTCTCTGGTTGTCTCTCTATTCCCACCTACCTCTCTCTGGTTGTCTCTCTATTCTCACCTACCTCTCTCTGGTTGTCTCTCTATTCCACCCTACCTCTCTCTGGTTGTCTCTCTATTCCCACCTACCTCTCTCTGGTTGTCTCTCTATTCCCACCTACCTCTCTCTGGTTGTCTCTCTATTCCCACCTACCTCTCTCTGGTTGTCTCTCTATTCCCACCTACCTCTCTCTGGTTGTCTCTCTATTCCCCCTACCTCTCTCTGGTTGTCTCTCTATTCCACCCTACCTCTCTCTGGTTGTCTCTCTATTCCACCCTACCTCTCTCTGGTTGTCTCTCTATTCCCACCTACCTCTCTCTGGTTGTCTCTCTATTCCCACCTACCTCTCTCTGGTTGTCTCTCTATTCCACCCTACCTCTCTCTGGTTGTCTCTCTATTCCACCCTACCTCTCTCTGGTTGTCTCTCTATTCCCACCTACCTCTCTCTGGTTGTCTCTCTATTCCCACCTACCTCTCTCTGGTTGTCTCTCTATTCCACCCTACCTCTCTCTGGTTGTCTCTCTATTCCCACCTACCTCTCTCTGGTTGTCTCTCTATTCCCACCTACCTCTCTCTGGTTGTCTCTCTATTCCACCCTACCTCTCTCTGGTTGTCTCTCTATTCCCCCTACCTCTCTCTGGTTGTCTCTCTATTCCCCCCTACCTCTCTCTGGTTGTCTCTCTATTCCCACCTACCTCTCTCTGGTTGTCTCTCTATTCCCACCTACCTCTCTCTGGTTGTCTCTCTATTCCACCCTACCTCTCTCTGGTTGTCTCTCTATTCCCACCTACCTCTCTCTGGTTGTCTCTCTATTCCCACCTACCTCTCTCTGGTTGTCTCTCTATTCCCACCTACCTCTCTCTGGTTGTCTCTCTATTCCCACCTACCTCTCTCTGGTTGTCTCTCTATTCCCCCCTACCTCTCTCTGGTTGTCTCTCTATTCCCACCTACCTCTCTCTGGTTGTCTCTCTATTCCACCCTACCTCTCTCTGGTTGTCTCTCTATTCCCACCTACCTCTCTCTGGTTGTCTCTCTATTCCCACCTACCTCTCTCTGGTTGTCTCTCTATTCCCACCCTACCTCTCTCTGGTTGTCTCTCTATTCCACCCTACCTCTCTCTGGTTGTCTCTCTATTCCCACCTACCTCTCTCTGGTTGTCTCTCTATTCCCACCTACCTCTCTCTGGTTGTCTCTCTACTCCCACCCTACCTCTCTCTGGTTGTCTCTCTATTCCCCCCTACCTCTCTCTGGTTGTCTCTCTATTCCCACCTACCTCTCTCTGGTTGTCCTGTCTATTCTGGGAGAGATCATAGATTTCAAATGCATTCCTCTGAGTGCACAGCACAGCTCCACTGGAGATGAATTTAGGAATGAAAATAACTGGTGTCAACTAAGCACTGAGCTAAAACTAAGTTGTGGTGCTTTTACATCCCAGACTGCAACGTGTGAAACCCCAAACAAACCCATCCAACAAATATCTTGGATATTATTGTCCTGACTGGAACTCTGGCGTACTGAAACCAACAAGCCCTGATAATAATTGTAATTACGGCTAAATAAATGTCAGCCTTCACTGCCTGGACCCTTATGGAGATGTCCCAGATGGTGTCAGATGCTAGAGAGAGAGGTAATAACCACCTATTCTCCCAGATGGTGTCAGATGCTAGAGAGAGGTAATAACCACCTATTCTCCCAGATGGTGTCAGATGCTATAGAGAGAGGTAATAACCACCTATTCTCCCAGATGGTGTCAGATGCTATAGAGAGAGGTAATAACCACCTATTCTCCCAGATGGTGTCAGATGCTAGAGAGAGGTAATAACCACCTATTCTCCCAGATGGTGTCAGATGCTAGAGAGAGAGGTAATAACCATCTATTCTCCCAGATGGTGTCAGATGCTGAGAGAGAGGTAATAACCACCTATTCTCCCAGATGGTGTCAGATGCTAGAGAGAGAGGTAATAACCACCTATTCTCCCAGATGGTGTCAGATGCTAGAGAGAGAGGGGTAATAACCACCTATTCTCCCAGATGGTGTCAGATGCTAGAGAGAGAGAGGTAATAACCACCTATTCTCCCAGATGGTGTCAGATGCTGAGAGAGAGAGGTAATAACCATCTATTCTCCCAGATGGTGTCAGATGCTAGAGAGAGAGGTAATAACCACCTATTCTCCCAGATGGTGTCAGATGCTAGAGAGCGCTAATAACCATCTGTTCTCCCAGATGGTGTCAGATGCTAGAGAGAGAGGTAATAACCACCTATTCTCCCAGATGGTGTCAGATGCTAGAGAGAGAGGTAATAACCACCTATTCTCCCAGATGGTGTCAGATGCTAGAGAGAGAGGTAATAACCACCTATTCTCCCAGATGGTGTCAGATGCTAGAGAGAGAGGTAATAACCACCTATTCTCCCAGATGGTGTCAGATGCTACAGAGAGGTAATAACCACCTATTCTCCCAGATGGTGTCAGATGCTAGAGAGAGAGCGGTAATAACCACCTATTCTCCCAGATGGTGTCAGATGCTAGAGAGAGAGAGGTAATAACCACCTATTCTCCCAGATGGTGTCAGATGCTAGAGAGAGAGTGAGGTAATAACCACCTATTCTCCCAGATGGTGTCAGATGCTAGAGAGAGGTAATAACCACCTATTCTCCCAGATGGTGTCAGATACTAGAGAGAGAGAGGTAATAACCACCTATTCTCCCAGATGGTGTCAGATGCTAGAGAGAGAGGTAATAACCATCTATTCTACCAGATGGTGTCAGATGCTGAAGAGAGGTAATAACCACCTATTCTCCCAGATGGTGTCAGATGCTAGAGAGAGGTAATAACCACCTATTCTCCCAGACGGTGTCAGATGCTAGAGAGAGAGGTAATAACCACCTATTCTCCCAGTTGGTGTCAGATGCTAGATAGAGAGGTAATAACCACCTATTCTCCCAGATGGTGTCAGATGCTAGAGAGAGAGGTAATAACCACCTATTCTACCCAGATGGTGTCAGATGCTAGAGAGAGGTAATAACCACCTATTCTCCCAGTTGGTGTCAGATGCTAGAGAGAGAGGTAATAACCACCTATTCTCCCAGTTGGTGTCAGATGCTAGAGAGAGAGGTAATAACCACCTATTCTCCCAGTTGGTGTCAGATGCTAGAGAGAGAGGTAATAACCACCTATTCTCCCAGATGGTGTCAGATGCTAGAGAGAGAGGTAATAACCACCTATTCTCCCAGATGGTGTCAGATGCTAGAGAGAGAGGTAATAACCACCTATTCTCCCAGATTGTGTCAGATGCTAGAGAGAGGTAATAACCACCTATTCTCCCAGATGGTGTCAGATGCTAGAGAGAGAGAGGTAATAACCACCTATTCTCCCAGATGGTGTCAGATGCTAGAGAGAGAGAGGTAATAACCACCTATTCTCCCAGATGGTGTCAGATGCTAGAGAGAGAGAGGTAATAACCACCTATTCTCCCAGATGGTGTCAGATGCTAGAGAGAGAGGTAATAACCACCTATTCTCCCAGATGGTGTCAGATGCTAGAGAGAGAGAGGTAATAACCACCTATTCTCCCAGATGGTGTCAGATCCTAGAGAGAGAGGTAATAACCACCTATTCTCCCAGATGGTGTCAGATGCTAGAGAGAGGTAATAACCACCTATTCTCCCAGATGGTGTCAGATGCTAGAGAGAGGTAATAACCATCTATTCTCCCAGATGGTGTCAGATGCTAGAGAGAGAGGTAATAACCACCTATTCTCCCAGATGGTGTCAGATGCTAGAGAGCGCTAATAACCACCTATTCTCCCAGATGGTGTCAGATGCTAGAGAGAGAGAGGTAATAACCACCTATTCTTATAAAACGGAGTCACTATCAAGCAAGTCTTGAAATACCCCTCTGACATCTAGCATTCAGTGAGTGCAACTTTTCACTTCTGCTAAATAAAGAGCTGTCTCCTCACACCTCCCACATGTGCATACAGTCACTGCTGCTAAATAAAGAGCTGTCTCCTCACACGTCCATGCAGTCACTGCCAATGAGAGGGGAGATGGAGAGTTAACCTGTGTAACAGATGTATAGCGTACTCTCCTTGCGTTGTGTTTTTTCCCTAATAAATCACATCAGCCAGCGGTCCCAGTTGAGCATCATTTATTCCTGTTGTTAAATGAGAAACAGCACGGTAGTTGTGCAGGGCTTAATGATACTGATGGCTGTCGATGGCAAAAGCCCTTGCATCACATTTTCATACTGGGTCACAAAATACAAAAATACAATACAAAATATAACATGTGTAAATACCTGTTGTTAAATGAGAAACAGCACGGTAGTTGTGCAGGGCTTAATGATACTGATGGCTGTCGATGACAAAAGCCCTTGCATCACATTTTCATACTGGGTCACAAAATACAAAAATACAATACAAAATATAACGTGTAAATACCTGTTGTTAAATGAGAAACAGCACGGTAGTTGTGCAGGGCTTAATGATACTGATGGCTGTCGATGGCAAAATCCCTGTAGCATCACATTTTCATACTGGGTCACAAAATACAAAAATACAATACAAAATATAACATGTGTAAATACCTGTTGTTAAATGAGAAACAGCACGGTAGTTGTGCAGGGCTTAATGATACTGATGGCTGTCGATGGCAAAAGCCCTTGCATCACATTTTCATACTGGGTCACAAAATACAAAAATACAATACAAAATATAACATGTGTAAATACCTGTTGTTAAATGAGAAACAGCACGGTAGTTGTGCAGGGCTTAATGATACTGATGGCTGTCGATGGCAAAAGCTGTAGCATGAAGACAACTGTGTTTGCAGTGGGCTTATGTGACCATTACAACGGTGTATGCTAGCTAACACTTATCTACAGCAATCATATGCCAAAGCACATTCCAGAAAGCCCCTCAATCCCTAACAGGTACCATATACCCACACATGTATAAATCAGTAACGTACAGCAAACTTGAACACATTGTAAAATATAAAATATAAAACAGTATTCAGAACGTGACCTACCCCTTGCATCACATTTTCATACTGGGAAGACCTGACGTTCGCGATCTCCCCCTATCTGCAAGCGGGGCCAATCACAACACACCTTATTGTCATCAGTTGAACCAACCAATAAGAATGCTTGAACATTAAGTACACATTTCTTTAGAGGCAAGTGGAAACATAACCAACCCTGTTACACCTGCATGGACTTCATTGTTCCTGGCCAATGAGAGGGGAGATAGAGAGTTAACCTGCATGGACTTCATTGTTCCTGGCCAATGAGAGGGGAGATAGAGAGTTAACCTGCATGGACTTCGTTGTTCCTGGCCAATGAGAGGGGAGATAGAGAGTTAACCTGCATGGACTTCGTTGTTCCTGGCCAATGAGAGGGGAGATGGAGAGTTACCCTGCATGGACTTCGTTGTTCCTGGCCAATGAGAGGGGAGATGGAGAGTTACCCTGCATGGACTTCATTGTTCCTGGCCAATGAGAGGGGAGATAGAGGGTTAACCTCATTGTTACAGGCCCGCTGCTTGTGACTCCTAGGTACTCAGCGTATCAGCATCCCATAATATTACCGTAACCATGCCAACACACCATTTGACACATCTTAACATAAACCGAGGCGTTGACTGATGATATCAACCAACAGAGACAGAAGAATAAAGGTAATGACATCAACCAACAGAGACAGAAGAATAAAGGTAATGACATCAACCAACAGAGACAGAATAATAAAGGTAATGACATCAACCAACAGAGACAGAAGAATAAAGGTAATGACATCAACCAACAGAGACAGAAGAATAAAGGTAATGACATCAACCAACAGAATAATGGAAGAATAAAGGTAATGACATCAACCAACAGAGACAGAAGAATAAAGGTAATGACATCAACCAACAGAGACAGAAGAATAAAGGTAATGACATCAACCAACAGAATAATGGAAGAATAAAGGTAATGACATCAACCAACAGAGACAGAAGAATAAAGGTAATGACATCAACCAACAGAGACAGAAGAATAAAGGTAATGACATCAACCAACAGAATAATGGAAGAATAAAGGTAATGACATCAACCAACAGAGTCAGAAGAATAAAGGTAATGACATCAACCAACAGAGACAGAAGAATAAAGGTAATGACATCAACCAACAGAATAATGGAAGAATAAAGGTAATGACGACAACCAACAGAATAATGGAAGAATAAAGGTAATGACATCAACCAACAGAGACAGAAGAATAAAGGTAATGATATCTACCAACAGAGACAGAATAATAAAGGTAATGACATCAACCAACAGAGACAGAATAATAAAGGTAATGACATCAACCAACAGAGTCAGAAGAATAAAGGTAATGACACCAACCAACAGAGACAGAAGAATAAAGGTAATGACATCAACCAACAGAGACAGAAGAATAAAGGTAATGACATCAACCAACAGAGACAGAAGAATAAAGGTAATGACATCAACCAACAGAGACAGAAGAATAAAGGTAATGACATCAACCAACAGAGACAGAAGAATAAAGGTAATGACATCAACCAACAGAGACAGAAGAATAAAGGTAATGACATCAACCAACAGAGACAGAAGAATAAAGGTAATGACATCAACCAACAGAATAATGGAAGAATAAAGGTAATGACATCAACCAACAGAGACAGAAGAATAAAGGTAACGACATCAACCAACAGAGACAGAAGAATAAAGGTAATGACATCAACCAACAGAATAATGGAAGAGTAAAGGTAATGACACCAACCAACAATACACAGTACTGCAGTAGACTGACAGATGTCAGTTGGAGAGGAGAAAATAGCTTTTCAGACTATGCTAATAGCCTGCCACTGGAGAGGTATGGGTTACAACCATCCTGAGAAAATGGTCAGTCCTGTAACCAGAGACAACACGGGAACAACTTCAACCATCCTGAGAAGATCTAACGGTCAGTCCTGTAACCAGAGACAACACGGGAACACCTTCAACCATCCTGAGAAGATCTAACGGTCAGTCCTGTAACCAGAGACAACACGGGAACACCTTCAACCATCCTGAGAAGATCTAACGGTCAGTCCTGTAACCAGAGACAACACGGGAACACCTTCAACCATCCTGAGAAGATCTAACGGTCAGTCCTGTAACCAGAGACAACACGGGAACACCTTCAACCATCCTGAGAAGATCTAACGGTCAGTCCTGTAACCAGAGACAACACGGGAACACCTTCAACCATCCTGAGAAGATCTAACGGTCAGTCCTGTAACCAGAGACAACACGGGAACACCTTCAACCATCCTGAGAAGATCTAACGGTCAGTCCTGTAACCAGAGACAACACGGGAACACCTTCAACCATCCTGAGAAGATCTAACGGTCAGTCCTGTAACCAGAGACAACACGGGAACACCTTCAACCATCCTGAGAAGATCTAACGGTCAGTCCTGTAACCAGAGACAACACGGGAACACCTTCAACCATCCTGAGAAGATCTAACGGTCAGTCCTGTAACCAGAGACAACACGGGAACACCTTCAACCATCCTGAGAAGATCTAACGGTCAGTCCTGTAACCAGAGACAACACGGGAACACCTTCAACCATCCTGAGAAGATCTAACGGTCAGTCCTGTAACCAGAGACAACACGGGAACACCTTCAACCATCCTGAGAAGATCTAACGGTCAGTCCTGTAACCAGAGACAACACGGGAACACCTTCAACCATCCTGAGAAGATCTAACGGTCAGTCCTGTAACCAGAGACAACACGGGAACACCTTCAACCATCCTGAGAAGATCTAACGGTCAGTCCTGTAACCAGAGACAACACGGGAACACCTTCACTGGACGATAACACCGTTATTATTGTTCCCAGAACACAACAGTACCAGCTTCCTTAATGCAACCTATTTCCCTATCTAGGACACTTCTTTTGACCAGGGCCCATACGGTCCCATTTGGGTCATAACCAAACTGTCAGAGTCATCTGCAGGTGGGGAACAAAGACCTCTTTATGTGTCCTCAACAATAAGACAGTAGAGGTCCTGCTAGAACGGACAGTTGTATCAGTTGACTCATAGACCTGACAGGCATGTAGTCTTTGTCCATCTCTAACGGCTTTCCATTATTTGATAGATAAAGGAACGTCTTGGATTCCTCTGGTTAGTCTCTGTCAAAGAAGAGCCATTTCAGTCCAACAGCCAAACAGCCAGTCAATTGTAACGTAAACTCAACATCAAATCAACGTTTATTTGTCAGGTGCACAGGATACAACAGGTGTGAAACAGTCCAGTGAAATGGTTACTTACAGCTCTTTCCCGAATATGCCTGTGTCTGTCTGTCTGTCTCTCTTTGACCGGATAGGATAACGTGTGAGGAGACCACAAATAGTTGAAGAAATCATTCAGGTAAAAGCTTCCGGGTTTTCTGAAACATTTCCCTTGAGTGAGGCTGTTGTCAGTCCTCTTCTTATTCATGCAGAGCTGTCAGTGTGTGTATGTAGTGATGTTTCCCATATGGCCAAACAAACAACATTCCTCCTAGTTATTCATTATCTCTACTACATGTCCTGCAGATATAGGCCACTGTGTGTGAGAAGCATCTGTGTTGCTTTTAGACTCGTGTAATGTAAAGCTCTGTGTGTGTGTGTGTGTGTGTGTGTGTGTGTGTGTGTGTGTGTGTGTGTTTGTGTTGAGCTCTACTCTTTAGATTGAGCTGTAATGTAGAGCTGTCTAGATAAATACAATTACCTGTTCTTCCCTGACCATCTAACCTTTACGTAACCCTCTCCCTGTTGCTACGGTTACCCGCCTATACTGTAGGTCTGTGTGTGCTGCACATAAGATGCGGGAACGTGCAGTTTTTAACAGATTAATAAATGATAAATCACCAAATTATCTGAAGACCAGTTACTACAGACTGATTCAAGGGAGGGTTTGTAGACCAGTTACTGTAGACTGATTCAAGGGAGGGTTTGAAGACCAGTTACTGTAGACTGATTGAAGGGAGGGTTTGAAGGCCAGTTACTACAGACTGGTTCAAGGGAGGGTTTGAAGACCAGTTACTACAGACTGATTCAAGGGAGGGTTTGAAGACCAGTTACTGTAGACTGATTCAAGGGACGGTTTGAAGGCCAGTTACTGTAGACTGATTGAAGGGAGGGTTTGTAGACCAGTTACTGTAGACTGATTCAAGGGAGGGTTTGAAGACCAGTCACTACAGACTGATTCAAGGGAGGGTTTGAAGACCAGTCACTACAGACTGATTCAAGGGAGGGGTTTGGGAGTTATTGGGCTTTGATTGGTGGAGAAGTTAATTTGGACAAACTGTCCACTACAGCATTGAGTGATTCATGAAACCCTAAGAGAGATTTGCTTTGGTTTTCTGCTCCTCTCTTCCGTCCTAGCTCCTCCAAGAAGCCCTCTGATGAGTCTCTGTAAGGGGTGAGGCATCTCAGGCACGTCTAAGCAGTTCATAGAGGATACATTAGGGCTCAATGATGTTGATTGATGTGCTAAAGAAGCAGCAGACTGAGAGACTGCGAGGCTGAGAGGGTGAAGGATTATTAGATTGTCCCTCCATCTCTGCAGTCTGAGGGGAGAAGGCTCGAAGGGACGCCAGAAATTAGAGAGGAGATCTTGAATGTGGAGAGTGGGTTGGGCTGCTGCCAGGGATGGGCCATGTTGTTTTGAAGGCATTGTTTTGGTGGCAATGAGCCAAGGGACTCCAGTTCAAACCACAGGGTGGGTGGTGTCCTCCAGTTCAAACCACGGGGTGGGTGGTGACCTCCAGTTCAAACCACAGGGTGGGTGGTGTCCTCCAGTTCAAACCACAGGGTGGGTGGTGTCCTCCAGTTCAAACCACAGGGTGGGTGGTGTCCTCCAGTTCAAACCACGGGGTGCGTGGTGTCCTCCAGTTCAAACCACAGGGTGGGTGGTGTCCTCCAGTTCAAACCACGGGGTGGGTGGTGTCCTCCAGTTCAAACCACAGGGTGGGTGGTGTCCTCCAGTTCAAACCACAGGGTGGGTGGTGTCCTCCAGTTCAAACCACAGGGTGGGTGGTGTCCTCCAGTTCAAACCACAGGGTGGGTGGTGTCCTCCAGTTCAAACCACAGGGTGGGTGGTGTCCTCCAGTTCAAACCACAGAGTGGGTGGTGACCTCCAGTTCAAACCACAGGGTGGGTGGTGTCCTCCAGTTCAAACCACAGGGTGGGTGGTGACCTCCAGTTCAAACCACAGGGTTTGAAGGGAATATGGAGCCGTTTTGGGACGCAGACCTGGAGAAGTAGTGGACCATAAAGAGAATATGGAGCCGTTTTGGGACGCAGCCCTGGAGATGTAGTGGACCACAAAGGGAATATGGAGCCGTTTTGGGAAGGAGCCCTGGAGATGTAGTGGACCACAAAGGGAATATGGAGCCGTTTTGGGACGCAGACCTCGACAAGTGAGGTTTATTAGAGTTTCATTGGGGACAAGGCTGTTACCCACAACCATAGGAGATAACAACACAGCTCCCTCCATCCAAGACCACCTGTCTGCCTAGCAGAGTTTAAAACCATAGGAGATAACAACACAGCTCCCTCCATCCAAGACCACCTGTCTGCCTAGCAGAGTTTAAAACCATAGGAGATAACAACACAGCTCCCTCCATCCAAGACCACCTGTCTGCCTAGCAGAGTTTAAAACCATAGGAGATAACAACACAGCTCCCTCCATCCAAGACCACCTGTCTGCCTAGCAGAGTTTAAAACCATAGGAGATAACAACACAGCTCCCTCCATCCAAGACCACCTGTCTGCCTAGCAGAGTTTAAAACCATAGGAGATAACAACACAGCTCCCTCCATCCAAGACCACCTGTCTGCCTAGCAGAGTTTAAAACCATAGGAGATAACAACACAGCTCCCTCCATCCAAGACCACCTGTCTGCCTAGCAGAGTTTAAAACCATAGGAGATAACAACACAGCTCCCTCCATCCAAGACCACCTGTCTGCCTAGCAGAGTTTAAAACCATAGGAGATAACAACACAGCTCCCTCCATCCAAGACCACCTGTCTGCCTAGCAGAGTTTAAAACCATAGGAGATAACAACACAGCTCCCTCCATCCAAGACCACCTGTCTGCCTAGCAGAGTTTAAAACCATAGAAACAACCTATTAAAAGTGAATCGGAGTTTCATACCCGCGGTCTCTTCCACTATCAGCAACTCAATGAACTGGGATTCCTCTTTCCTCCGATGTGCCCTGGTGAAGCTCTACGGAGCGGCTAAGCGCTATGCCAATGATGTGCCCCGGTCAAGCTCTACGGAGCGGCTAAGCGCTATGCCAATGATGGGCTCTGGTCTAAAGTAGTGCACTATATAGGGAATAGAATGCCATTTGGGACAGAAGCCCAGTGGGACTGTTCCGTAGGGACCGACCCCGGTCCTCCAGACCTCAAACCCCGACCTCTCCGTAGGGACCGACCCCGGTCCTCCAGACCTCAAACCCCGACCTCTCCGTAGGGCCCGACCCCGGTCCTCCAGACCTCAAACCCCGACCTCTCCGTAGGGACCGACCCCCGGTCCTCCAGACCTCAAACCCCGACCTCTCCGTAGGGACCCATCTGTTCAAGTAGTTGTGCACTAGGACTGACCCCAGTCCTCCAGACCTCACCCGACCCAGCTGGCAGTGGAAACGTCTATTCCTGAAACAGAAAGGAACGGGAACCAACTTTATATTTAGAGGGATCACTGTCATGAGACCTTTCTACTGACAGACGTGTGAAAATGTTTGAAATGGGGGTTCAAAGTTTCACAAGGCTGCTCACAATAGAAATAACCCAACTAGATGAGATGAGGCGGACATTTTGTTTCTGTCGACATGGGAGACCATCTTGCATTGGAAGCAAACAGTGATTTTTGTATTTTTTTGTCGTCATAGACCTAGATTCAATCAGATCAACAGCAGACACTCGCATAGCTGATATTTTGGTGAGGTCAGAAGTGGAACGTGAGAGCTGTCATGTCGGTGAGCAGCTGCCCTTGTTATAATTTTTCACGAAGCCTCACCGTCCCACTTCAGTTACAAGTTTAGAGCAAGAAAGTGTAGACTATATAAAAAAGAATGACGCTCAAAATGTACATCCTTAAACAGAATAATGAGGATTTCTAATCAGCCTAATCGAGGTGTAGATTCAATCTCACATTCCCCTGTTCAAACTCGTAATCAAGGCTACATGGGAATTGTATACGCTAAAGCCTATTGGACCGCTGGCTTTCATACTTTTCAAATTATCAGCACGGCTCAAGCTGTTTCTCCAATTGTCACTAAATTCAAATAATAATCATGACAAAAAGCCTCCTCGTCCTCCACCTCCTCCTCGTCCTCCTCCTCCTCCTCCTCCTCCACCTCCTCCTCCACGTCCTCCTCCTCCTCCACCTCCTCCTCCTCGTCCTCCTCCTCCTCCTCCTCCTCCTCCTCCTCGTCCTCCTCCACCTCCTCCTCGTCCTCCTCCTCTTCCTCCTTCCTCTTCTTCCTCTTCCTCCTTCCTCTTCTTCCTCTTCCTCCTTCCTCTTCCTCCTCCTCCTTCCTCCTCCTCCTCCTCCTCCTTCTCCTCCTAGAGACCAGTACAGTACTGAGGCCAAGGCCATCTGTTTACACTGCCATACGGAACGCTCTCTCTAACACATCTGGGTTTTATCCCAAATTGCACCCCAGTTAGTGCACTACTTTGGGCCCTATGGACCCTGGTCAAAAGTAACTCACTATTTAGGAAATAGGGTGGCATTTGGGACGCACTTCTGGTCTGTACAGGCAGGGCAGGCAGGAAGGAATGCGACCAGGCCCCAGAGCGGAGCCAGAAATAGCCCAGCCACTAAGAGGTGTCTATTGAGCCCTGGTGACCTCTTCAAATCCACTCTGTACTTATACTGCTACAAGGACCTTCAGCTGGCTCTCTGGTCAACAGGCAGCCGGACCATCTGGAGAGGGAGGGAGGGGTGGGGAAGGGTGGTGGTGAGGGAGGGGAGGGAGGGAGGGGTGGGGAAGGGTGGTGGTGAGGGAGGGGAGGGAGGGAGGGACGGAGAGGAGGCAGATTGGGGAGGCAGTGGTGCTGGGTTCAGGAGGGAGAGGTGGTGGTGAGGGTTTGGGAGAAGTGTTGGGTATGTGGAGTGGTGATTGCTGGGTCGGCAGGTGGTGGTGGAGGGGGAAAGTGGTAATTGCTAGCTGGCTGTCTGTCTGGGGTGGCCTATAGGTAGCCTGGCTGGCTGACTGGCTGACTGGGGAGGCCTATAGGGGGCCTGCCTTTCATGCTGGCTGACTGGCTGTCTAGCTAGCTGGCTGGCTGTTTAGCTGACTGGCTGTCTAGCTGGCTCCTGGCTGGCCGGTTAGCTGACTGGCTGTCTAGCTGGCTCCTGGCTGGCCGGTTAGCTGACTGGCTGGCTAGCTGACTCCTGGCTGGCAGGTTAGTTGACTGGCTGTCTAGCTGACTCCTGGCTGGCTGGTTAGCTGACTGGCTGTCTAGCTGGCTCCTGGCTGGCTGGTTAGCTGACTGGCTGTCTAGCTGGCTCCTGGCTGGCTGGTTAGCTGACTGGCTGTCTAGCTGGCTCCTGGCTGGCTGGTTAGCTGACTGGCTGTCTAGCTGGCTCCTGGCTGGCCGGTTAGCTGACTGGCTGTCTAGCTGGCTCCTGGCTGGCCGGTTAGCTGACTGGCTGTCTAGCTGGCTCCTGGCTGGCTGGTTAGCTGACTGGCTGGCTAGGGGGGGGGGGGGGGGGGGGGGTATAAGGGGCCTGGGGAGGCTTGTATCTGTAGCCTCCCCAACCCCCATGGCTGAAGGTTGGCTGACCATGTTGAACCCTAATTAAGAGTGCAGATTCTCAGCCAAGCATCGCTCCAAATTTGGCCTCTATGCAGTGAGTTGAATGATCCTTCCGTCCTCTACATTGACTGAGCTAGTTTACCTTACACAAGGGGGTCTGACTGAGCTAGTTTACCTTACACAAGGGGGTCTGACTGAGCTAGTTTACCTTACACAAGGGGGTCTGACAGAGATAGTTTACCTTACACAAAGGGGTCTGACTGAGCTAGTTTACCTTACACAAGGGGGTCTGACTGAGCTAGTTTACCTTACACAAGGGGGTCTGACTGAGCTAGTTTACCTTACACAAGGGGGTCTGACTGAGCTAGTTTACCTTACACAAGGGGGTCTGACAGAGCTAGTTTACCTTACACAAGGGGGTCTGACAGAGCTAGTTTACCTTACACAAGGGGGTCTGACTGAGCTAGTTTACCTTACACAAGGGGGTCTGACTGAGCTAGTTTACCTTACACAAGGGGGTCTGTCTGAGCTAGTTTACCTTACACAAGGGGGTCTGACTGAACTAGTTTACCTTACACAAGGGGGTCTGACAGAGCTAGTATACCTTACACAAGGGGGTCTGACTGAGCTAGTTTACCTTACACAAGGGGGTCTGACTGAGCTAGTTTACCTTACACAAGGGGGTCTGACTGAGCTAGTTTACCTTACACAAGGGGGTCTGTCTGAGCTAGTTTACCTTACACAAGGGGGTCTGACTGAACTAGTTTACCTTACACAAGGGGGTCTGACAGAGCTAGTATACCTTACACAAGGGGGTCTAACTGAGCTAGTTTACCTTACACAAGGGGGTCTGACTGAGCTAGTTTACCTTACACAAGGGGGTCTGACTGAGCTAGTTTACCTTACACAAGGGGGTCTGACTGAGCTAGTTTACCTTACACAAGGGGGTCTGAATGAGCTAGTTTACCTTACACAAGGGGGTCTGACTGAGTGACGTCCTCTGCCTAAATCAGACCCTCTCCCTCTATGTGGTTTAGTTTGGGCTAGATGAGATCAGGCCGTCTCTGACTAGCTTGGTACTGATGAGGATGGCTACTATCTATTACATGAAAAGATCAACACTG
The DNA here is from genome assembly GCF_965601325.2 of Salmo salar. Taxonomy (NCBI): domain Eukaryota; kingdom Metazoa; phylum Chordata; class Actinopteri; order Salmoniformes; family Salmonidae; genus Salmo; species Salmo salar. The sequence continues at coordinate 70,070,679 of NC_138297.1, forward strand.
TCATAGATACCGTCTGAGTCTGCAGATTACCAACCTAATATTGAGTTGCAACCCCCCTTTCGCACTTAGAACAGCATCAATTTGTCAGGACATGGACTCTACAAGGTGTGGAAAGCGTTCCACAGGGATGCTGACCCATGTTGACTCCAATGCTTCCTACAGTTGTGTCAAGTTGGCTGGATGTCCTTCGGGTGGTGGACCATTCTTGATACACACAGGAAACTGTTGAGTGTGAAAAACCCAGCAGCGTTGCAGTTCTTGACACAAACCGGTGCACCTGGCACCTACTAACATACCCTGTTCAAAGGCACTTAAATCTTTTGTCTTGCCCATTCACCCTCTGAATGGGACACATACACAATCCATGTCTCAGTTGTCTCAAGGCTTAAAGATCTTTCTTTAACCCGTCTCCTCCCCCTTCATCTACACCAATTGAAGTGGATTTAACAAGTGACATCAATAAGGGATCATAGCTTTCACCTGGATTCACCTGGTCAGTCTATGTCATGGAAAGAGCAGGTGTTCTTAATGTTCTGTCCAGTCAGGGTACACCATGATGTTTCCTTTTCCATGGTTGTGTCTGAAAGGACTCCCTGGTCCTTGTCCAGGCTGCTTTCAACCAGGGCCCGTAGAGACATGACCATGATAGTGTGCTGCTCTAATGTTTCCTCTCCTCCTCAATTATTCTTTGTCATTTCATTCCATTATGCATATTAGGTGGCGTAGTCGGCTCCTGAACGTTAACACCTTTTGGCTGCAGCCTGACGTAACGTGGACCACATCTATGAGCTTCACTGATACTGCGGTAACCTTCTCTGTGTGAACCATGGCCCCATGACATCACATGAAGCAGCCGCCGCCGAGGCCATGATCTTATAGGTGGAGGTATCTGAGGGCAGCATATGGCAGCATATGGCAACATGGCAGCATATGGCAACATGGCAGCATGGCAACATGCAGGGAGCTTTAGAGAGAGGTATCTGAGGGCAGCATATGGCAACATGCAGGGAGCTTTAGAGAGAGGTATCTGAGGGCAGCATATGGCAGCATATGGCAACATGGCAGCATATGGCAACATGGCAGCATGGCAACATGCAGGGAGCTTTAGAGAGAGGTATCTGAGGGCAGCATATGGCAACATGCAGGGAGCTTTAGAGAGAGGAATCTGAGGGCAGCATATGGCAGCATATGGCAACATGGCAGCATATGGCAACATGGCAGCATGGCAACATGCAGGGAGCTTTAGAGAGAGGTATCTGAGGGCAGCATATGGCAACATGCAGGGAGCTTTAGAGAGAGGAATCTGAGGGCAGCATATGGCAGCATGGCAGCATATGGCAGCATGGCAACATGGCAACTTGCAGGGAGCTTTAGAGAGAGGAATCTGAGGGCAGCATATGGCAGCATGGCAGCATGGCAACTTGCAGGGAGCTTTAGAGAGAGGTATCTGAGGGCAGCATATGGCAGCATATGGCAACATGGCAACATGGCAACTTGCAGGGAGCTTTAGAGAGAGGTATCTGAGGGCAGCATTTGGCAGCGGCAACATGGCAGCATATGGCAACATGGCAGCATGGCAACTTGCAGGGAGCTTTAGAGAGAGGTGTCTGAGGGCAGCATATGGCAGCATGCAGGGAGTTTTAGGGAGAATATCTGAGGGCAAAATATGGCAGCATGGCAACATGGCAGCATGGCAACATGCAGGGAGATTTAGGGGGAGGTGTCTGAGGGCAAAATATGGCAGCATGGCAACATGCAGGGAGTTTTAGGGAGAGGTGTCAGGGCAAAACATGGCAGCATGGCAGCATGGCAACATGGCAGCATGGAAACATTCAGGGAGAGAGGTGTCTGAGGGCAGCACGGCAGCATGCAGGGAGTTTTAGGGAGAGGTGTCTGAGGGCAGCATATGGCAGCATGGCAGCATGTCAACATGCAGGGGGCTTTAGAGAGAGGTGTCTGAGGGCAGCATATGGCAGCATGGCAGTATGGCAACATGGCTGCTTGGCAACATGCAGGGAGCTTTAGAGAGAGGTGTCTGAGGGCAAAATATGGCAGCATGCAGGGAGCTTTAGAGAGAGGTGTTTGAGGGCAGCATATGGCAGCACGGCAGCATGCAGGGAGTTTTAGGGGTGAATAATCTTCTATCTGTTTATGTACTACTATGTGCTAGAACCATACTGCACTGGACCGTAGCAAAGCGGGTAAGAAGTGAGGTGGGTACACGACATAGGTTGCATTCCAAAAGTAGAGCACTAAATAGGGAATAGGGTGACATTTGGATTCTGGAGCATCTCTCAGCTTAGAGTACCAGGAAACATGGTAGAGTGGATCAGCTGACGTTGGACAAGCACTGCTGCACCTGTGGTTTGTCTGTACCCAACGCACACAGGAACTGGCCAAGGGGCTGTCTGCTAGTGTGTGTGTGTATGTGTGTGTGTGTGTGTGTGTGTGTGTGTGTGTGTGTGTGTGTGTGTGTGTGTGTGTGTGTGTGTGTGTGTGTGTGTGTGTGTGTGTGTGTGTGTGTGTGTGTGTGGTGTGTGTGTGTGTGTGTGTGTGTGTGTGTGTGTGTGTGTGTGAGTGAGACTCTTTAGTATGCCAGCTGGGTTGTAACCTAGGCCAGAGGAGGATTATGACGATGCCTTGCCAACCCCCCCCCCCCCCCCCCGTTTAATTAGCTGGGCTTGTACAAGGGTTGTATCAGAAATGTTGCAAGGTTGTACCAGGGTTTGTCTCGTCTTGGCATTGTTTCATCAAAAGCTCTCTGTCACACCAGTAAGCTTGTCAGTGAGTCTCTAGATCAGTGGTTGTGCGTGCGTCCATGTCACGTCATGTCCCTACAGGATACATCAGCTTAATCCCCAGTCATTGTATCTGACAAGGCAAGGCTCCATGTTAGACTCCAACCACACCACCAGCAGGCCTCGGTCTGGGACCCGTACAGGCCGCTGAGACCTGGGTTCAAATACTATTAGAAATATTTTGTCTGCCTGGAGTGTTAGATGGGTGGGGTTTGCAGTTTTGGAACACGTGTAATCGTTCATTAAGCCAGGCAAGCTCAATCAATCACAGACTTGAAATGATTTAGAATAGGATTTGAACCCAGGTCTGGGATTTGAACCCAGGTCTGGGACACCTACGGAGGCCAGTGGGGGTCATTGGGCGGTGGATCTCTGCCCCTGCCAGCCCAGGTGTTATTCTGGTTATGTATGAAGCCAGGTTAAATATACCCTGGGCCTGCTATCCTGGGACAGGAGATGTTTAGAGAGTAATCCCTGTGTTGTAACACGATGCCTCGTCAAGGATTCACAGCAAAGGTCTTAGTGAGCAGAGCAGAGCAGGGTGGAGAGAGCAAGATCTCAGGACAGCCATGCAGCTGGTCAGCCAGCCGGTCAGCCAGCCAGCCAGTCAGCCAGCCGGTCAGCTAGTCAGTCAGCAAGTCAGCCAACCGGTCATCCAGTCAGCTAGTCAGCCAGCCAGCCGGCCAGTCAGCCAGCCGGTCAGCTAGTCAGCCAGCCAGTCAGCCAACCGGTCAGCTAGTCAGCCAGCCAGTCAGCCAGCCAGCCAGCCAGCCGGTCAGCCAGCCAGCCAGCCAGCCAGCCAGTCAGCCAGCCGGTCAGCTAGTCAGTCAGCCAGTCAGCCAGACAGTCAGCCAGCCGGTCAGCCAGCCAGCCAGTCAGCCAGCCGGTCAGCTAGTCAGTCAGACAGTCAGCCAGCCGGTCAGCCAGCCAGTCAGCCAGCCAGTCAGCCAGTCAGCCAGACAGTCAGCCAGCCAGCCGGTCAGCCAGCCAGTCAGCCAGCCGGTCAGCTAGTCAGTCAGCAATTCAGCCAACCGGTCATCCAGTCAGCTAGTCAGCCAGCCGGCCAGTCAGTCAGCTGGTCAGCCAGCCAGCCAGTTATCCAGTCAGTTATCCAGTCAGTCAACCAGCCAGCCACAATGTAGGGCGAGGTGGTATGAGACACTGCCTTCCATGGTGATGTTATTACCCTCCCTGCTGCTAGCTGCTGAGCTGTCCAACATCGCTGTGGCTAAGTCCTAAACGACACCCTGTTCCCTGTCTAGTGAACTAGGTTTGACCAGGCTCTGGTCAAAAGTAGTGCACCGTGAAGGGGCTAGGGTGCGGTTTAGGACGTAGCCCGTGTACAGCCACAGCCTCTTTAAATAGGCATTGTAATGCAAGATAGCGAAATGACAAACAGTTTAGATGAATAAATGCAACAAGGAATGGGAATCAACACGGTGACCTAGAAGGATCAGATTTCATGTTCCTCCAAGTAGTGGACAATGCTGAAAAGACATGTCAAGAGCTGTATTGAAATAACCTGATGATGACAGACGTACTATATAAGACCATATGTGATATGTGCTGAGTGAACACAACTCCTAAAAGAGCTTGGAAGTGAGAGTAGCAATTAACAAATAGACCAGATGAGGATTTAGACAGTCTTATAATAGGCCTGCTGCATTTATAATGTATCATACCTCCAAGACGGGTCCCTGTCCATAGAATGACATAACCCCTATAGTAGAACTCAGTGAATTATATGATATCTCTGTCCCTGTCACTGTCAGTCCAACACCAAGTCATTGTACCTGAACACCTGAAGCTCTAGGTTGCTATGGGAGTTGTACTAAGGTCTAAACACCTGAAGCTCTAGGTTGCTATGGGAGTTGTACTAAGGTCTAAACACCTGAAGCTCTAGGTTGCTATGGGAGTTGTTCTACGGTCTAAACACCTGAAGCTCTAGGTTGCTATGGGAGTTGTACTAAGGTCTAAACACCTGAAGCTCTAGGTTGCTATGGGAGTTGTTCTAAGGTCTAAACACCTGAAGCTCTAGGTTGCTATGGGAGTTGTACTAAGGTCTAAACACCTGAAGCTCTAGGTTGCTATGGGAGTTGTACTAAGGTCTAAATACCTGAAGGTCTAGGTTGCTATGGGAGTTGTTCTACGGTCTAAACACCTGAAGCTCTAGGTTGCTATGGGCAACGTACTAAAGGTCAATACAGTATGCTATGTGAGTCTCCCAAACGGAACCCTATTCCCTATATAGTGCACGACTTTGATGTCCTGGTCCAAAAGTAGTACACTATATAGGGAATAGGGAGCCATTGTAAGTCCATGTGAAGTCCACAGATGGACCTTTCAGATTCTACAGACCTTTCAATATCGTACCATCCAGCTAAGCTAATGGGTCAGGGGTTATGTCTGGGTTCTGTAGAGGAGACACCTTGCAGTACTCTGAGACCTGGGTTCTGTAGAGTAAACACCTTGCAGTATTCTGAGACCTGTTGCTTTACACTCACAATCCCCTTGACTGGGGCTGGAGTGTGTTCTCACCATGGTTGTACACCAGGCTGTCTATAATATAGTATATAAGTCTACATTCTACCCCATTCACCTGGTAATACTAGAAGTGGGAGATATACCTCTTTAATGTATCTGTGACATATAGCTGTGTGTGTGGCATGCTTCCATGTTCCTGCACGTGTCACTTTACACATCACATACCATTTGACCAGCTGACAAAGAGCCCAACGTCAGAACTATAACACAGAGAGAGAGAGAGAGAGAGAGAGAGACCGTGGGATACAGTGGGATATGCGTCAACAGCAACCTTGGGAAAATCCTCTGCATTATCATTAACAGCAGACTCGTACATTTCCTCAGTGAAAACAATGTACTGAGCATATGTCAAATTGGCTTTTTACCAAATTATCGTACGACAGACCACTTATTCACCCTGCACACCCTAATTGACAAAACAAACCAAAACAAAGGCAAAGTCTTCTCAGGCTTTGGTGATTTAAAAAAAAGCCTTAGACTCAATTTGGCATGAGGGTCTGCTATACAAATTGATGGAAAGTGGTGTTGGGGGAAAAACATACGACATTATAAAATCCATGTACACAAACAGAAAATGTGTGTTTAAAATAGGCAAAAAACACACATTTCTTCCCACAGGGCCGTGGGGTGAGACAGGGATGCAGCTTAAGCCCCCACGCTCTTCAACATATATCAATTAATTGGTGAGGGCACTAGAACAGTCTGCAGCACCCGGCCTCACCCTCCTTGAATCTGAAGTGAAATGTCTACTGTTTGATGATGATCTGGTGCTTCTGTCACCAACCAAGGAGGGCCTACAGCAGCACCTAGATCTTCTGCACAGATCCTGCCAGACCTGGGCCCTGACAGTAAATCTCAGTAAGACCAAAATAATGGTGTTCCAAAAAAGGTCCAGCCGCCAGGACGACAAATATAAATTCCATCTAGACACCGTTGCTATAGAGCACACAAAAAACTATACATACCTTGGCCTAAACATCAGCGCCACAGGTAACTTCCACAAAGCTGTGAACCATCTGAGAGACAAGGCAAGAAGGGCCTTCTACGCCATCAAAGGGAACAGAAAATTCAACGTACCAATTAGGATCTGGCAAAACATACTTGAATCAGTTATAGAACCCATTGCCCTTTACTGCATGCAGAATTCAGCAAAAATATCCTCTGTGTACAACGTAAAACACCAAATAATGCATACAGAGCAGAATTAGGCCGATACCCGCTAATTATCAAAATCCAGAAAAGAGCCGTTAAATTCTACAACCACCTAAAAGGAAGAGATTCCCAAACCTTCCCTAACAAAGCCATCACATACAGAGAGATTAACCTGGAGAAGAGTCCCCTAAGCAACCTGGTCCTGGGGCTCTGTTCACAAACACAAACAGACCCCACAGAGCCCCAGGACAGCAACACAATTAGACCCAACCAAATCATGAGAAAACAAAAAGATAATTACTTGACACATTGGAAAGAATTATCAAAAAAACAGAGCAAACTAGAATGCTATTTGTCCCTAAACAGAGAGTACACAGTGGCAGAATACCTGACCATTGTGACTGACCCAAACTTAAGGAAAGCTTTGACTATGTACAGACTCAGTGAGCATAGCCTTGCTATTGAGAAAGGCCGCCGTAGGCAGACCTGGCTCTCAAGAGAAGACAGGCTATGTGCACACTGCCCACAAAATGAGGTGGAAACTGAGCTGCACTTCCTAACCTCCTGCCAAATGTATTGTCATATTAGAGACACATCTTTCTCTCAGATTACACAGATCCACAAAGAATTAAAAAACAAACCCGATTTTGATAAACTCCCATATCTACTGGGTGAAATACCGCAGTGTGCCATCACAGCAGCAGAATTTGTGACCTGTCGCCACAAGAAAAGGGCAACCAGTGAAGAACAAACACCATTGTAAATACAACCCATATTTATGTTTAATTATTTTCCCTTTTGAACTTTAACTATTTGCACATCATCACAACACTGTATATATACATAATATGACATTTATAATGTCTTTATTATTTTGGAACTTCTGTGAGTGTAATGTTTACTGTTCAATTTGATTGTTTATTTCACTTTTGTACATTTTCTACTTCACTTGCTTTGGCAATGTTAACATATGTTTCCCTTGCCAATAAAGCCCCTTTAATTGAATTGAATTGACAGAGAGAGAGAGAGAGAGAGAGAGACCGAGAGAGAGAGAGAGACACAGAGAGAGAGAGAGAGAGAGAGAGAGAGAGAGAGAGAGAGAGAGAGAGAGAGAGAGAGAGAGAGAGAGAGAGAGAGAGAGAGAGAGAGAGAGAGAGAGAGAGAGAGAGAGAGAGAGAGAGAGAGAGAGAGAGAGAGAGAGAGAGACCTGTGGCTGTAACCCCTAAATTAGCCCCATCATCTGTTATATGGCAGGGACCAGTGTATGGGAACCTCTGGTCCATATCAACAGGTACATGTGAGGTTTTATATGATGTGGACAACAGCTCAACACCATCTATAGAAATGGAAGGCAGTTGGGGATAGAGGAAATTCAACTACAGATTCTTTCAGAGCGCTGGCCTGGGTCACAGATTGAATTAGAGCTGTCCAACTTCGCTGGGTAGATTTAGAATAACTAGTTTAGTGCCAGAGAGAGAGGAGAGAAGAGAAGAAGAGAGGGAGGAGAGAAGAAGAGAGGGAGGAGAGAAGAAGAAAGGGACAAGAGAAGAAGAGAGGGAGGAGAGAAGAGAAGAAGAGAGGGAGGGGAGAAGAAGAGAGGGAGGAGAGAAGAGAGAGAGAGGAGAGAAGAAGAGAGGGAGGAGAGAAGAAGAGAGAGAGAGAAGAAGAGAGAGAGGAGAGAAGAGAGGGAGGAGAGAAGAAAGAGAGGAGAGAAGAGAGAGGAGAGAAGAGAGAGAGGAGAGAAGAAGAGAGGGAGTAAAAAAAGAGGATCAGGGCTGACTGCTTTAGAAAGAGGAGAGGGATCAGATCAGGGCTGACTGCTTTAGCAGTGACAGCGTCAGAAAGCCTGTGCTTGTCAGAAAGGATCAGTGTCTCTCCTCTCCTCTCCTCTCCTCTCCTCTCCTCCCTCCTCTCCTCTCCTCTCCTCTCCTCTCCTCTCCTCTCCTCTCCTCTCCTCTCCACAGACACAGCTCTGTCCCAGGCAACCAGGTTCTATTTCCCCTACACTGGAGCTTTTCTACATTCACAGATGCTTTTTATCGGAGACAGAGTTGAACACTTTGGCTGTATAATATTACAAACATGTCTGATGCTTTGTGTGAGAGATGTCTGTCCTAGCTCTAAGATTGTCCCATCTCTCTGACCCTGTCTTCATGCTGTGGTCTGGTCCCATCTCTCTGACCCTGTCTTCATGTTGTGTTCTGGTCCCATCTCTCTGACCCTGTCTTCATGCTGTGGTCTGGTCCCATCTCTCTGACCCTGTCTTCATGCTGTGGTCTGGTCCCATCTCTCTGACCCTGTCTTCATGCTGTGGTCTGGTCCCATCTCTCTGACCCTGTCTTCATGCTGTGGTCTGGTCCCATCTCTCTGACCCTGTCTTCATGCTGTGGTCTGGTCCCATCTCTCTGACCCTGTCTTCATGCTGTGGTCTGGTCCCATATCTCTGACCCTGTCTTCATGTTGTGGTCTGGTCCCATATCTCTGACCCCGTCTTCATGCTGTGGTCTGGTCCCATCTCTCTGACCCTGTCTTCATGCTGTGGTCTGGTCCCATCTCTCTGACCCTGTCTTCATGCTGTGGTCTGGTCCCATCTCTCTGACCCTGTCTTCATGCTGTGGTCTGGTCCCATCTCTCTGACCCTGTCTTCATGCTTGTGGTCTGGTCCCATCTCTCTGACCCTGTCTTCATGCTGTGGTCTGGTCCCATCTCTCTGACCCTGTCTTCATGCTGTGGTCTGGTCCCATCTCTCTGACCCTGTCTTCATGCTGTGGTCTGGTCCCATCTCTCTGACCCTGTCTTCATGCTGTGGTCTGGTCCCATCTCTCTGACCCTGTCTTCATGCTGTGGTCTGGTCCCATCTCTCTGACCCTGTCTTCATGCTGTGGTCTGGTCCCATCTCTCTGACCCTGTCTTCATGCTGTGGTCTGGTCCCATCTCTCTGACCCTGTCTTCATGCTGTGGTCTGGTCCCATCTCTCTGACCCTGTCTTCATGCTGTGGTCTGGTCCCATCTCTCTGACCCTGTCTTCATGCTGTGGTCTGGTCCCATCTCTCTGACCCTGTCTTCATGCTGTGGTCTGGTCCCATCTCAACCAGACCACCATGCTTTCTGCTCTATAGCCCTGATGCATTTCACCTCTATACGCCATGTGTTGTGTGAAATATAGGCTCTGAACTTTATGAGTATGTAAGCCCTGCTATCTTATCAAGTCCCCGCCAACACACCAACCCCCCTGGTTTCCTGTTTCTGACTCTCTGATGTTGGCTCAACATCAGACGCAGGGGAAGAGGGAGGCTTTGGCCGTGTTGTGAGGACAAGCCAGGCGGCTATACAGGGAAACGTCATACTGCATCAAACTCTCCTAACAGACATCCCTCTATAGGCTGTTCTCTAGAATGGTCACGTACAGGGGGGTGTCTCACATCCCTAACACTACTGTATAGAGAAACGGCTGCCATTTTGGACCCCTGCTGCACGCTCAGGTTGGACAACTGCTGTACAATGCATTTGTTTTGATGGATGTTACAGAGGTTAATGTCTTCAGTCCTCAACATGTCTCTCTGTCCAGCTGCTAGTCATTACCATCCAACTTAAGACTTAGAGTTATTACCTTTTAGTTTCCTTTAAATAACCTTCTCTCTCTCTCCACCACACTCTGACTGTCTAATGTCCTCCAGTCTGTAGACCCAGTAACAGTTTACTATCAATAACCTTCTCTCTCTCTCCACCACACTCTGACTGTCTAATGTCCTCCAGTCTGTAGACCCAGTAACAGTTTACTATCAATAACCTTCTCTCTCTCTCCACCACACTCTGACTGTCTAATGTCCTCCAGTCTGTAGACCCAGTAACAGTTTACTATCAATAACCTTCTCTCTCTCTCCACCACACACTGCCTGTCTAATGTCCTCCAGTCTGTAGACCCAGTAACAGATTACTATCAATAACCTTCTCTCTCTCTCCACCACACACTGCCTGTCTGACTGTCTAATGTCCTCCAGTCTGTAGACCCAGTAACAGATTATTCATGCATTTGGTATTTTATTAGGATCCCCATTAGCTGTGAAAGCAGCAGCTACTCTTCTTGGGGTCCACATAAAACATAATACAGAACATTAATAAAGAAGAACAGCTCAAGGACAGAACTACATACAGTACATTTAAAATGTCACACATAGTTTACATATCAATACACACAAAATATCTAGGTCAGATAGGGGAGAGGTGTTGTGAGGTGTTGCTTTACCTGTTTTTTGAAACCAGGTTTGCTGTTCACTAGAGCAATCTGAGATGGAAGGAAGTTCCATGCAATAATAGTACACTTTCTTGAATTTGTTCTGGATTTGTGGACTGTGAAAAGACCCCTGGTGGCATGTCTGGTGGGGTAAGTGTGTGTGTCAGAGCTGTGTATAAGTTCACTATGCTAACAGTTTGGAATTTTCAACACATTCATGTTTCTTATAAAAAGAAGAAGTGATGCAGTCAGTCTCTCCTCAAGTCTTAGCCAAGAGAGACTGGCATGCATAGTATTTATATCAGCCCTCTGATTAATCAATCAATCAAATTTATTTAGAAAGCCCTTTTTACATCAGCTGATGTCATAAAGTGCTGTACAGAAACCCAGCCTAAAACCCCAAACAGCAAGCAATGCAGGTGTAGAGGCACGGTGACTAGGAAAAACTCCCTAGAAAGGCCAGAACCTAGGAAGAAACCTAGAGAGGAACCAGGCTATGAGGGGTGGCCAGTCCTCTTCTGGCTGTGCCGGGTGGAGATTATAACAGAACATGGCCAAGATGTTTAAATGTTCATAGATGACCAGCAGGGTTAAATAATAATAATCACAGTGGTTGTCGAGGGTGCAACAGGTCAGCACCTCAGGAGTAAATGTCAGTTGGCTTTTCATAGCTGATCATTCAGAGTATCTCTACCGCTCCTGATTAAAATGAAGAGCAAGACGTTTTGCTCTGTTCTGGACCAGCTGCAGCTTAACTAGGTCTTTCTTTGCAACACTTGACCACATGACTGGACAATAATCAAGATCAGACAAAACTAGAGCCTGCAGGACTTGCTTTTTTTGTTTTTTGCATATCGAACTGAAAAGCATTCCATCCCTGACAGCTGTCCGCCCCGAAAAACATGTTCTGTCCTGGAGAGGAAAGAAGGATCCGTACAGGGATCCAGGACAGATGCCATGGGCTCACGAGCCAAGCCCGACGTACAGACAGCCTCGTGGGGGAGGAAGGGAGGGGTGGAGGAGCTGGAACATAGTTGAGAGTCCGTGGGAAAGAACGCGGAACTCGACAGAGGCCGCGATGCTGCTATGTGGCTACTATGACAGCCATCTTGTATCGTAGCAGGCAGGGGGCAACATAAGGAGTGCATCCCAAATGGCACCCTATACCCTACGGACCTAGATCAAACATGGAGAACTATGTAGGGAATAGGATGCCATTTGGGACAGATCCAAGGAGTGGCGGACACTGCAGGCCGCTTGGGTTTCATTCCCAGGAGAGCAGGGATCTCTGGGATGCGGACGGTGGGAGCGGCCTGCCTTCAGGAAGCCAAGGTCCTGACGGAGGTGTTTAATACTCTAAGTGACAGGACATTAAATAATGCCAGGAGGACAGACCGGGTCCTGGAACCACTGGCTATCACATGTACGCACAGCTGTGTTATATAACGCCGACCCGCCACCACATTGGTGGTAGAAAACAAGTATCCCCTTCCATAGTGTTGTGATGACATCAGTATCAAATACATGTATGACGTGACACATACAATACGCCCTGGATAGAGAGGAGAGAGTTAACCTGAGGAGACAGATGTCATTATATATGACTGGGATAGAGAGAGAGGAGAGAGTTAACCTGAGGAGACAGATGTCATTATATATGACTGGGATAGAGAGGAGAGAGTATATATGACTGGGATAGAGAGAGAGGAGAGAGTTAACCTGAGGAGACAGATGTCATTATATATGACTGGGATAGAGAGAGAGAGAGAGAGAGAGTTAACCTGAGGAGACAGATATCATTATATATGACTGGGATAGAGAGAGAGGAGAGAGTTAACCTGAGGAGACAGATGTCATTATATATGACTGGGATAGAGAGGAGAGAGTTAACCTGAGGAGACAGATGTCATTATATATGACTGGGATAGAGAGAGAGAGAGAGTTAACCTGAGGAGACAGATATCATTATATATGACTGGGATAGAGAGGAGAGAGTTAACCTGAGGAGACAGATGTCATTATATATGACTGGGATAGAGAGGAGAGAGTTAACCTGAGGAGACAGATGTCATTATATATGACTGGGATAGAGAGGAGAGAGTTAACCTGAGGAGACAGATGTCATTATATATGACTGGGATAGAGAGAGAGGAGAGAGTTAACCTGAGGAGACAGATGTCATTATATATGACTGGGATAGAGAGGAGAGAGTTAACCTGAGGAGACAGATGTCACACTCAAAGACTTTGTTTGAAAGAAAAAGTATTTAAAAATAATTTCTGATGCATACAGTCAAAGGCCTTCGATATCTCATGTCAGCAGAACATGTTTGATGTCAGCTAAACATAGAAGAGCCTATATATTTTTATATAACCAAACTAGGTAAACCAGCCTTTGGTATGAAAAGACAACATGCATTAAGAATGCAGCTGAGGATCCGTCTACAGTGCAATACGCTATTAGATCGCTCACAGGTTTCATTGATCACAGCAAGAGGATGTTGGATTGATGGTGCGCTTTGCACTCCACCCGCATCAGAACACCTTTTATCAATACGTGGGAGTCAGCAGAAAAAGATGCTCTCCATCGTATAACAGGCCAAGCATGCTTTCCAAATGGCACCCTATATTTCCTTTGTAGTGCACTAATAAGGGACCAGGTCCCAATAGGGCTCTGGTCTAAAGCAGTGCACTAATAATAAGGGCTCTGGTCTAAAGCAGTGCATTAATGAGGGACCAGGTCCCAATAGGGCTCTGGTCTAAAGCAGTGCACTAATAATAAGGGCTCTGGTCTAAAGCAGTGCACTACATCAAATCAAATTGTATTAGTCACATGCGCCGAATAAAGCAGGTGTAGACCTTACAGTGAAATGCTGAATACAGCAGGTGTAGACCCTACAGTGAAATGCTGAATACAGCAGGTGTAGACCCTACAGTGAAATGCTGAATACAGCAGGTGTAGACCCTACAGTGAAATGCTGAATACAGCAGGTGTAGACCCTACAGTGAAATGCTGAATACAGCAGGTGTAGACCCTACAGTGAAATGCTGAATACAGCAGGTGTAGACCTTACAGTGAAATGCTGAATACAGCAGGTGTAGACCCTACAGTGAAATGCTGAATACAACAGGTGTAGACTCTACAGTGAAATGCTGAATACAGCAGGTGTAGACTCTACAGTGAAATGCTGAATACAGCAGGTGTAGACCCTACAGTGAAATGCTGAATACAGCAGGTGTAGACCCTACAGTGAAATGCTGAATACAGCAGGTGTAGACTCTACAGTGAAATGCTGAATACAGCAGGTGTAGACTCTACAGTGAAATGCTGAATACAGCAGGTGTAGACCCTACAGTGAAATGCTGAATACAGCAGGTGTAGACTCTACAGTGAAATGCTTACTTACGAGCCGCTAGCCAACAACGCAGTTAAAAAAAACTAAATAAAATGACAATAAGAATTAAAAGTAATAAGTAATTAAAGAGCAGCAGTAAAATAACAATAGCGAGACATTATACACGGGGGGGTACCGGTACAGAGTCAATTTGCGGGGGCACCGGTTAGTCGAGGTAATTGAGGTAATATGTGCATGTAGGTAGAGTTATCTAAGTGACTATGCATAGATGATAACAACAGAGACTAGCAGCGGTGTAAAAGAGAGAGGGGCGGGGGGGCAATGCAAATAGTCTGGGTAGCCATTTGATTAGGTGTTCAGGAGTCATTTTTATTTTATTTATTTCACCTTTATTTAACCAGGTAGGCAAGTTGAGAACAAGTTCTTTATTTAACCAGGTAGGCAAGTTGAGAACAAGTCCTTTATTTAACCAGGTAGACAAGTTGAGAACAAGTCCTTTATTTAACCAGGTAGGCAAGTTGAGAACAAGTTCTCATTTACAATTGCGACCTGGCCAAGATAAAGCAAAGCAGTTCGACAACATACAAAAACACAGAGTTACACATGGAGTAAAACAACATACAATCAATGATACAGTAGAAAAAAATAAGACTATATACAATGTGAGCAAATGATGTGAGATAAGGGAGGTAAAGGCAAAAAAGGCCATGGTGGCAGAGTAAATAAAGTATAGCAAGTAAAACACTGGAATGGTAGATTTGTTATTTGAAGAAAGTTCAAAGTTAAAATATAAATAATATGGTGCAAAGGAGCAAAATAAATAAAATAAATAAATACAGTAGGGGAATAGGTAGTAGTTTGGGCTAAATTATAGATGGGCTATGTACAGGTGCAGTGATCTGGGAGCTGCTCTGATAGCTGGTGCTTAAAGCTAGTGAGGGAGATAAGTGTTTCCAGTTTCAGAGATTTTTGTCATGGCTTGGGGTAGAAGCTGTTTAGAAGCCTCTTGGATCTAGACTTGGTGCTCCGGTACTGCTTGCCATGCGGTAGCAGAGAGAACAGTCTATGACTAGGGTGGCTGGAGTCTTTGACAATTTTCAGGGCCTTCCTCTGACACCACCTGGTATAGAGGTCCTGGATGGCAGGAAGCTTGGTCCCAGTGATGAACTGGGCCGTACGCAGTAACCTCTGTAGGGCCTTGCGGTAGGAGGCCGAGCAGTTGCCATACCAGGCAGTGATGCAACCCATCAGGATGCTCTCGACGGTGCAGTTGTAGAACCTTTCTAGGATCTGAGTACCCATGCCACATTTTTTCAGTCTCCTGAGGGGGAATAGGTTTTGTCGTGCCCTCTTCGCGACTGTCTTGGTGTTCTTGGATCATGTTAGTTTGTTGGTGATGTGGACGCCAAGGAACTTGAAGCTCTCAACCTGCTCCACTACAGCCCCGCAGATGAGAATGGGGGCGTGCTCAGTCCTCTTTTTCCTGTAGTCCACAATCATCTCCTTTGTCTTGATCACGTTGAGGGAGAGGTTGTTGTCCTGGCACCACACAGCCAGGTCTCTGACCTCCTCCCTATAGGCTGGCTCATTGTTGTCGGTGATCAGGCCTACCACTGTTGTGTCATCGGCAAACTTAAAGATGGTGTTGGAGTCGTGCCTGGCCAGGATCCAGTTGCAGAGGGAGGTGTTTAGTCCCAGGGTCCTTTGCTTATTGATGAGCTTTGAGGGCACTATGGTGTTGAACGCTGAGCTGTAGTCAATTAATAGCATTCTCACATAGGTGTTCCTTTTGTCCAGGTGGGAAAGAGCAGTGTGGAGTGCAATAGAGAATGCATCATCTGTGGATCTGTTAGGGTGGTATGCAAATTGGAGTGGGTCTAGCGTTTTTGGGATAATGGTGTTGATGTGAGCCTTTCAAAGCACTTCATGGCTACAGATGTGAGTGCTACAGGTCGGTAGTCATTTAGGCAGGTTACCTTAGTGTTCTTGGGCACAGGAACTATGGTGGTCTGCTTGAAAAATGTTTGTATTATAGACTCAGACAGGGAGAGGCTGAAAATGTCAGTGAAGACACTTGCCAGTTGGTCAGCACATGCTCGCAGTACACGTCCGGGTAATCCATCTGGCCCTGCGGCCTTGTGAATGTTGACCTGTTTAAAGGTCTTACTCGCATCGGTCTTACTCACTTCCGGAACAGCTGGTGCTCTCATGCATGTTTCAGTATTATTTGCCTTGAAGCAAGCATAGAAGTAGTTTAGCTCGTCTGGTAGGTTTGTGTCTCTGGGCAGCTCTCGGCTGTGCTTGCCTTTGTAGTCTGTAATGGTTTGCAAGCCCTGTCACATCCGACGAGAATCACAGCCGTTGTAGTACGATTCGATATTAGTCCTGTATTTACGCTTTGCCTGTTTGATGATTCGTCGGAGGACATAGCTGGATTTCTTATAAGCTTCCGGGTTAGAGTCCCGCTCCTTGAAAGTGGCAGCTCTAGCCTGATGCTCGATGTGGATGTTGCCTGTAATACATGGCTTCTGGTTGGGGTATATATATGTACTGTCACTGTGGGGACGACGTCATCGATGCACTTATTGATGAAGCCTGCATCAGCTTCATCTGACCACTTTTTAATTGATCGAGTCACTGGTGCTTCCTGCTTTCATTTTTGCTTGTAAGCAGGAATCAGGAGGATAGAATTATGGTCAGATTTGCCAAATGTAGGGCGAGGTAAAGCTTTGTATGCATCTCTGTGTGTGGAGTAAAGGTGGTCCAGAGTTTTTTTCCCTCCGGTTGCACATTTAACATGCTGATAGAAATTTGGTAAGACCGATTTAAGTTTCCCTGCTTTAAAGTCCCCAGCCACTAGGAGCGCCACCTCTGGGTGAGCGTTTTCCTGTTTGCTTATGGCGGAATACAGCTCATTGAGTGTGGTCTTAGTGCCAGCATCAGTCTGTGGTGGTATGTAGACAGCTACGAAAAATACAGATGAACTCTCTAGGTAGATATTGTGTTTTACAGCTTACCACCAGACATAGGGAATAGGGTGCCATTTGGGACAGATTCCAAGCTCTGTTCTATGTTTCTATTTCCTATTTCTGCTGTACCTTCCACTAGGCCCTGGTCTTGTGTGGTGTGAATAACAGAATGTATTGATCGATGACAGCATGTCAATAGTGGAGCAACAAGATCCAGCACAGTTATTGATCGATGCCATTTACTCCCTGCATGTGCAGAGTAGTTCAATACTAGAGATGAAACCATAGCTGTAGCATCACAACCTCATGATCAGTTTACTACTGTAGCATCACAACCTCATGATCAGTTTACTACTGTAGCATCACAACCTCATGATCAGTTTACTACTGTAGCATCACAACCTCATGATCAGTTTACTACTGTAGCATCACAACCTCATGATCAGTTTACTACTGTAGCATCACAACCTCATGATCAGTTTACTACTGTAGCATCACAACCTCATGATCAGTTTACTACTGTAGCATCACAACCTCATGATCAGTTTACTACTGTAGCAT
This sequence comes from Salmo salar, assembly GCF_965601325.2. Taxonomy (NCBI): domain Eukaryota; kingdom Metazoa; phylum Chordata; class Actinopteri; order Salmoniformes; family Salmonidae; genus Salmo; species Salmo salar. The sequence continues at coordinate 70,088,292 of NC_138297.1, forward strand.
CACAACCTCATGATCAGTTTACTACTGTAGCATCACAACCTCATGATCAGTTTACTACTGTAGCATCACAACCTCATGATCAGTTTACTACTGTAGCATCACAACCTCATGATCAGTTTACAACTGTAGCATCACAACCTCATGATCAGTTTACTACTGTAGCATCCCAACCTCATGATCAGTTTACTACTGTAGCATCACAACCTCATGATCAGTTTGCTACTGTAGCATCACAACCTCATGATCAGTTTACTACTGTAGCATCACAACCTCATGATCAGTTTACTACTGTAGCATCACAACCTCATGATCAGTTTACTACTGTAGCATCACAACCTCATGATCAGTTTACTACTGTAGCATCACAACCTCATGATCAGTTTACTACTGTAGCATCACAACCTCATGATCAGTTTACTACTGTAGCATCACAACCTCATGATCAGTTTACTACTGTAGCATCACAACCTCATGATCAGTTTACTACTGTAGCATCACAACCTCATGATCAGTTTACTACTGTAGCATCACAACCTCATGATCAGTTTACAACTGTAGCATCACAACCTCATGATCAGTTTACTACTGTAGCTGTACTGTAGCATCACAACCTCATGATCAGTTTACTACTATTGCATCACAACCTCGTGTTCACAAATTGCACCCTATTCCCTATTTAATGCACTTGAGAATAGGGTGCCATTTGGAACACATCCATAGGTAATCATTACGTTTCTACCCGTGTGATGCAATGTACCTGCACTCTCTCCAGGTGACACATTTTAATGAGACATCATTTTCAGCCTCTCCCCTACCTCAGCAGATCGGGCTGGGCCGGGCCAGGTGATAGCTGCATGCCTGTGTGATGTGAGTCACTCCTTCTGTACCTGATTAGCCTCTCTGCTAATCGGATTAGCAACAGGGTTGAGTCCCTCTGCTCCTTGCAATGACACAGCTAAAAACGGCCTGGAGGAAGGGAACCCATGACGTCAGGTGGAGGAAATGTACCATCCAACGGGTGGAGACACCGGTCGGAGATGATACCGGTCGGTCGTCAGGAAGATCTTGTTACTGATGTCATGGCTATTCAAGGTTAGATTAATCCCAGTCAAACGCCTCTCAAATCAAATCAAATCAGTCACGTGCACATATTTAGCAGATGTTATTGTGGGTGTAGCGAAATGCTTGTGTTCCTAGCGCCAACAGTGCAGTAATATCTAACAATTCACAACAATACACACATCTAAAAAGTAAAATAATGGAATTAAGAAATATATAATTATTAGGACGAACAATGTCGGAGTGGCATTGACTAGAATACAGTAGAATACAGTATATACATATGAAATGAGTAAAGCAGAATGTAAACATTATTAAAGTGACTAGTGATCCATTATTAAAGTGACCAGTGATTCCATGTCTATGTACATAGGGCAGCAGCCTCTAAGGTGCAGGGATGAGTAATCGGGTGGAGGCTGAATAGTAACTGACTAAGTTCAGAGCAAGGGTACTGGGTGGAGGCTAGTAACAGTGACTAAGTTCAGAGCAGGGTACTGGGTGGAGGCTAGTAACAGTGACTAAGTTCAGAGCAGGGTACTGGGTGGAGGCTAGTAACAGTGACTAAGTTCAGAGCAGGGTACTGGGTGGAGGCTAGTAACAGTGACTAAGTTCAGAGTAGGGTACTGCGTGGAGGCTAGTAACAGTGACTAAGTTCAGAGCAGGGTACTGGGTGGAGGCCGGCTAGTAACAGTGACTAAGTTCAGAGCAGGGTACTGGGTGGAGGCTAGTAACAGTGACTAAGTTCAGAGCAGGGTACTGGGTGGAGGCCGGCTAGTAACAGTGACTAAGTTCAGAGCAGGGTACTGGGTGGAGGCCGGCTAGTAACAGTGACTAAGTTCAGAGCAGGGTACTGGGTGGAGGCTAGTAACAGTGACTAAGTTCAGAGCAGGGTACTGGGTGGAGGCCGGCTAGTAACAGTGACTAAGTTCAGAGCAGGGTACTGGGTGGAGGCTGGCTAGTAACAGTGACTAAGTTCAGAGCAGGGTACTGGGTGGAGGCTAGTAACAGTGACTAAGTTCAGAGCAGGGTACTGGGTGGAGGCTAGTAACAGTGACTAAGTTCAGAGCAGGGTACTGGGTGGAGGCTAGTAACAGTGACTAAGTTCAGAGCAGGGTACTGGGTGGAGGCGGCTAGTAACAGTGACTAAGTTCAGAGCAGGGTACTGGGTGGAGGTTAGTAACAGTGACTAAGTTCAGAGCAGGGTACTGGGTGGAGGCCGGCTAGTAACAGTGACTAAGTTCAGAGCAGGGTACTGGGTGGAGTCTAGTAACAGTGACTAAGTTCAGTGCAGGGTATTGGTTGGAGGCTAGTAACAGTGACTAAGTTCAGAGCAGGGTACTGGGTGGAGGCTAGTAACAGTGACTAAGTTCAGAGCAGGGTACTGGGTGGAGGCTGGCTAGTAACAGTGACTAAGTTCAGAGCAGGGTACTGGGTGGAGGCTAGTAACAGTGACTAAGTTCAGAGCAGGGTACTGGGTGGAGGCCGGCTAGTAACAGTGACTAAGTTCAGAGCAGGGTACTGGGTGGAGGCTAGTAACAGTGACTAAGTTCAGAGCAGGGTACTGGGTGGTAGCCGGCTAGTAACAGTGACTAAGTTCAGAGCAGGGTACTGGGTGGAGGCTAGTAACAGTGACTAAGTTCAGAGCAGGGTACTGGGTGGAGGCTGGCAAGCAACAGTGACTAAGTTCAGAGCAGGGTACTGGGTGGAGGTTAGTAACAGTGACTAAGTTCAGAGCAGGGTTCTGGGTGGAGGCCGGCTAGTAACAGTGACTAAGTTCAGAGCAGGGTACTGGGTGGAGGCTAGTAACAGTGAATAAGTTCAGAGCAGGGTACAGGGTGGAGGCTAGTAACAGTGACTAAGTTCAGAGCAGGGTACTGGGTGGAGGCCGGCTAGTAACAGTGACTAAGTTCAGAGCAGGGTACTGGGTGGAGGCCGGCTAGTAACAGTGACTAAGTTCAGAGCAGGGTACTGGGTGGAGGCTAGTAACAGTGACTAAGTTCAGAGCAGGGTACTGGGTGGAGGCTGGCTAGTAACAGTGACTAAGTTCAGAGCAGGGTACTGGGTGGAGGCTAGTAACAGTGACTAAGTTCAGAGCAGGGTACTGGGTGGAGGCTGGCAAGCAACAGTGACTAAGTTCAGAGCAGGGTACTGGGTGGAGGTTAGTAACAGTGACTAAGTTCAGAGCAGGGTTCTGGGTGGAGGCCGGTTAGTAACAGTGACTAAGTTCAGAGCAGGGTACTGGGTGGAGGCTAGTAACAGTGACTAAGTTCAGAGCAGGGTACTGGGTGGAGGCTAGTAACAGTGACTAAGTTCAGAGCAGGGTACTGGGTGGAGGCTAGTAACAGTGACTAAGTTCAGAGCAGGGTACTGGGTGGAGGCTGGCTAGTAACAGTGACTAAGTTCAGAGCAGGGTACTGGGTGGAGGCTAGTAACAGTGACTAAGTTCAGAGCAGGGTACTGGGTGGAGGCCGGCTAGTAACAGTGACTAAGTTCAGAGCAGGGTACTGGGTGGAGGCCGGCTAGTAACAGTGACTAAGTTCAGAGCAGGGTACTGGGTGGAGGCCGGCTAGTAACAGTGACTAAGTTCAGAGCAGGGTACTGGGTGGAGGCTAGTAACAGTGACTAAGTTCAGAGCAGGGTACTGGGTGGTAGCCGGCTAGTAACAGTGACTAAGTTCAGAGCAGGGTACTGGGTGGAGGCTGGCTAGTAACAGTGACTAAGTTCAGAGCAGGGTACTGGGTGGAGGCTAGTAACAGTGACTAAGTTCAGAGCAGGGTACTGGGTGGAGGCTAGTAACAGTGACTAAGTTCAGAGCAGGGTACTGGGTGGAGGCTGGCAAGCAACAGTGACTAAGTTCAGAGCAGGGTACTGGGTGGAGGTTAGTAACAGTGACTAAGTTCAGAGCAGGGTTCTGGGTGGAGGCCGGCTAGTAACAGTGACTAAGTTCAGAGCAGGGTACTGGGTGGAGGCTAGTAACAGTGACTAAGTTCAGAGCAGGGTACTGGGTGGAGGCTAGTAACAGTGACTAAGTTCAGAGCAGGGTACTGGGTGGAGGCCGGCTAGTACCAGTGACTAAGTTCAGAGCAGGGTACTGGGTGGAGGCTAGTAACAGTGACTAAGTTCAGAGCAGGGTACTGGGTGGAGGCTAGTAACAGTGACTAAGTTCAGAGCAGGGTACTGGGTGGAGGCTGGCTAGTAACAGTGACTAAGTTCAGATCAGGGTACTGGGTGGAGGCTAGTAACAGTGACTAAGTTCAGAGCAGGGTACTGGGTGGAGGCTAGTAACAGTGACTAAGTTCAGAGCAGGGTACTGGGTGGAGGCCGGCTAGTAACAGTGACTAAATTCAGAGCAGGGTACTGGGTGGAGGCTAGTAACAGTGACTAAGTTCAGAGCAGGGTACTGGGTGGAGGCCGGCTAGTAACAGTGACTAAGTTCAGAGCAGGGTACTGGGTGGAGGCTAGTAACAGTGACTAAGTTCAGAGCAGGGTACTGGGTGGAGGCTGGCTAGTAACAGTGACTAAGTTCAGAGCAGGGTACTGGGTGGAGGCTAGTAACAGTGACTAAGTTCAGAGCAGGGTACTGGGTGGTAGCCGGCTAGTAACAGTGACTAAGTTCAGAGCAGGGTACTGGGTGGAGGCTGGCTAGTAACAGTGTCTAAGTTCAGAGCATGGTACTGGGTGGAGGCTAGTAATAGTGACTAAGTTCAGAGCAGGGTACAGGGTGGAGGCTGGCTAGTAACAGTGACTAAGTTCTGAGCAGGGTACTGGGTGGAGGTTAGTAACAGTGACTAAGTTCAGAGCAGGGTACTGGGTGGAGGCCGGCTAGTAACAGTGACTAAGTTCAGAGCAGGGTACTGGGTGGAGGCTAGTAACAGTGACTAAGTTCAGAGCAGGGTACTGGGTGGAGGCTAGTAACAGTGACTAAGTTCAGAGCAGGGTACTGGGTGGAGGCCGGCTAGTAACAGTGACTAAGTTCAGAGCAGGGTACTGGGTGGAGGCCGGCTAGTAACAGTGACTAAGTTCAGAGCAGGGTACTGGGTGGAGGCCGGCTAGTAACAGTGACTAAGTTCAGAGCAAGGTACTGGGTGGAGGCTAGTAACAGTGACTAAGTTCAGAGCAGGGTACTGGGTGGTAGCCGGCTAGTAACAGTGACTAAGTTCAGAGCAGGGTACTGGGTGGAGGCTAGTAACAGTGACTAAGTTGAGAGCAGGGTACTGGGTGGAGGCTACTAACAGTGACTAAGTTCAGAGCAGGGTACTGGGTGGAGGCTGGCTAGTAACAGTGACTAAATGGACCTGGGGCTTTCCCATCCGGACCCGATATACGTAAATGAATTGTGGAAAATATAGAGACGTTGTGAACGGACCCGAGGACAACTAGACCCGTTCCGTATAGACCTGGTTGGATCCAGACCCGAGGACAACTAGACCCGTTCTGTATAGACCTGGTTGGATCCAGACCCGAGGACAACTAGACCCGTTCCGTATAGACCTGGTTGGATCCAGACCCGAGGACAACTAGACCCGTTCTGTATAGACCTGGTTGGATCCAGACCCGAGGACAACTAGACCCGTTCTGTATAGACCTGGTTGGATCCAGACCCGAGGACAACTAGACCCGTTCCGTATAGAACTGGTTGGATCCAGACCCGAGGACAACTAGACCCGTTCTGTATAGACCTGGTTGGATCCAGACCCGAGGACAACTAGACCCGTTCCGTATAGACCTGGTTGGATCCAGACCAGGTCTGATCCGAGTGAGGGAAGCTACTTTATTAACCAGAGCTGATAAAGCGTGAGGGAGAGGAGGTAGAGAGAAGGTGACGCTCTAGCAGGGGCCGTGATGTGTGTTTGTGTGTGTAGGCTACTGTGAGTGTGAGCGAGTGACAGGAACAGGGAGGAGGGAGGGATGGACGAGAGACAACAACCAACCAAGCCGACTAGCATTATAGCAGCTGCCGTATCTAGGTTATTTATCATCCAATATGATGACGTAGTACCTGTCTTGACTGCATCAAACCACGAGAAGCTAGTTAAGTTAGTTAAACTAGTTTAAGCTAGCTAGCTAGGCTAATTGAGACTGCATACACTTTCTCATCCTACAAGTTACAAACAACAACTCCATTCAGTCCTTGTAACCCGTCCTCCTTTAACTTTTAATTGCATTATTTTATTGATTAGATATCTCCTAACCTTTTTCACATGGAGGCTCTATTAGCCAATTGCAGCTTTGATGATTTATGATTGGTCAACAACAACAACAAAAACAGCTACACGCACCACTCTCTTGAAATGCAGAAGCATCAATTCTATCATTTCTCCCTCTCTCTCTCTCTCCCTCTACTGCAGCAGTCACATTCAGATCGTTATGAGTCCTTCCGGGATAAGTTAGTTAAAATTACACGATAACGGAGACCCGTGAAAATCATATCAGATCCGACCCAGACCCGTGATAATCATATCAGATCCAAGCCCAGACCCGAGATAATCATATCAGATCCAACCCTAGACCCGTTACAATCATATCAGATCCAACCCAGACCAGTGATAATCATATCAGATCCGACCCAGACCCGTGATAATCATATCAGATCCAACCCTAGACCCGTTACAATCATATCAGATCCAACCCAGACCCGTGATAATCATATCAGATCCAACCCAGACCCGTGATAATCATATCAGATCCAACCCTAGACCCGTGATAATCATATCAGATCCAACCCTAGACCCGTGACAATCATATCAGATCCAACCCTAGACCCGTGATAATCATATCAGATCCAACCCCAGACCCGTGATAATCATATCAGATCCAACCCTAGACCCGTGACAATCATATCAGATCCAACCCTAGACCCGTGACAATCATATCAGATCCAACCCAGACCCGTGATAATCATATCAGATCCAACCCTAGACCCGTGACAATCATATCAGATCCAACCCTAGACCCGTGATAATCATATCAGATCCAACCCTAGACCCGTGATAATCATATCAGATCCAACCCAGACCCGTGACAATCATATCAGATCCAACCCTAGACCCGTGATAATCATATCAGATCCAACCCCAGACCCGTGATAATCATATCAGATCCAACCCAGACCCGTGATAATCATATCAGATCCAACCCTAGACCCGTGACAATCATATCAGATCCAACCCTAGACCCGTGATAATCATATCAGATCCAACCCAGACCCGTGATAATCATATCAGATCCAACCCAGACCCGTGATAATCATATCAGATCCAACCCTAGACCCGTGATAATCATATCAGATCCAACCCTAGACCCGTGACAATCATATCAGATCCAACCCTAGACCCGTGATAATCATATCAGATCCAACCCCAGACCCGTGATAATCATATCAGATCCAACCCTAGACCCGTGACAATCATATCAGATCCAACCCAGACCCGTGATAATCATATCAGATCCAACCCTAGACCCGTGATAATCATATCAGATCCAACCCTAGACCCGTGACAATCATATCAGATCCAACCCCAGACCCGTGATAATCATATCAAATCCAACCCAGACCCGTGATAATCATATCAGATCCAACCCTAGACCCGTGATAATCATATCAGATCCAACCCAGACCCGTGATAATCATATCAGATCCAACCCAGACCCGTGATAATCATATCAGATCCAACCCTAGACCCGTGATAATCATATCAGATCCAACCCAGACCCGTGATAATCATATCAGATCCAACCCTAGACCCGTGACATTATTTAGAATTCCGGATCGGGTCTCTGGTATTCGTGTACGGGTGGAATAGAAGAGCTCTAGTGTTATGCGTGCCTCCGTGTGCCTGGGTGCCTGTGTGTGCGCGTGCCTGCGTGCGTGCTCCATCTAAACATATCTGACACCTCAGGCCAGAGGGGAACATGATAGCTGAGGACTCTTAAAGCAGAGTAACAGGACGTAATTAAGGTGAGGTCTCTTCTTTAACCCCAGGTTAATATGGTGGTGTCTTAACGATGGACAGCTCATCTGCTGGGTGACTGGGGAGGTGTTGTCTTAACGATGGACAGACAGCTCATCTGCTGGGTGACTGGGGAGGTGTTGTCTTAACGATGGACAGACAGCTCATCTGCTGGGTGGCTGGGGAGGTGTTGTCTTAACGATGGACAGACAGCTCATCTGCTGGGTGACTGGGGAGGTGTTGTCTTAACGATGGACAGACAGCTCATCTGCTGGGTGACTGGGGAGGTGTTGTCTTAACGATGGACAGACAGCTCATCTGCTGGGTGACTGGGGAGGTGTTGTCTTAACGATGGACAGACAGCTCATCTGCTGGGTGGCTGGGGAGGTGTTGTCTTAACGATGGACAGACAGCTCATCTGCTGGGTGACTGGGGAGGTGTTGTCTTAACGATGGACAGACAGCTCATCTGCTGGGTGACTGGGGAGGTGTTGTCTTAACGATGGACAGACAGCTCATCTGCTGGGTGGCTGGGGAGGTGTTGTCTTAACATTTTATTCTCCTGTAAAGTAATCAGGATGTCACCATGAGTATTGCAGTAATGTCTTTGCTTTTGGAACGTAAAGTAGCACTTGCACACTAGTCTAATGCACTCAGTACACTCACAACATAATGCTCTGGCCCAATATCCAAACTTGTTCCCTATGTAGTGTGAAGTGCTATATTGATCTAGTGTAGTACAGTATGTATTGTTCTAGTGTGGTTACTAGGATACACTTTGGCTGTGTCCCTATTGGTCTAGTGTAGTACAGTATGTATTGTTCTAGTGTGGTTACTAGGATACACTTTGCCTGTGTCCCTATTGGTCTAGTGTAGTACAGTATGTATTGTTCTAGTGTGGTTACTAGGATACACGTTGGCTGTGTCCCTATTGGTCTAGTGTAGTACAGTATGTATTGTTCTAGTGTGGTTACTAGGATACACGTTGGCTGTGTCCCTATTTACTAGGATACATGTTGGTTGTGTCCCTATTGGTCTAGTGTAGTACAGTATGTATTGTTCTAGTGTGGTTACTAGGATACACTTTGGCTGTGTCCCTATTGGTCTAGTGTAGTACAGTATGTATTGTTCTAGTGTGGTTACTAGGATACACGTTGCCTGTGTCCCTATTGGTCTAGTGTAGTACAGTATGTATTGTTCTAGTGTGGTTACTAGGATACACGTTGGCTGTGTCCCTATTTACTAGGATACATGTTGGTTGTGTCCCTATTGGTCTAGTGTAGTACAGTATGTATTGTTCTAGTGTGGTTACTAGGATACACGTTGGCTGTGTCCCTATTGGTCTAGTGTAGTACAGTATGTATTGTTCTAGTGTGGTTACTAGGATACACGTTGTCTGTGTCCCTACTCTTTTAAAAAGGCACTACTTTTGACCCAAGCCCTATTAAGTGCACTACTTTCAACCAGAGCCCTATGTACTTGTGTCAAAAGTAGTACACCATATAGGGAATAGGGTGTAATTTGGGATGCACTCATTGTCTTTCATGTTGATGAACCCTTGTCTTACGTAACACCTCACATCATTGTGTCATACTGTGTCCCCAGTCGCACTGAATATAATGGGATAAGAAGATGAGCAATTAGAAGGAGAGGGAGGGAGAAAGAGAGAGACAGAGACATAGAGAGAGAGGGAGGAGGGAGGGAGAGACAGAGACATAGAGAGAAAGGGAGGGAGGGAGAGACAGAGAGACAGAGACATAGGGAGAGAGGGGGGAGGGAGGGAGGGAGAGACAGAGAGAAAGAGAGACAGAGACATAGGGAGAGAGGGATGTGACAGCCACAGCTGACAGCCGTCCACCCTCAGCTCTACCCACAACCCCACCAACCTCCCTCATGACCCCACACACACAGCTGACAGCCGTCCACCCTCAGCTCTACCCCCAACCCAACCAACCTCCCTCATGACCCCACACACACAGCTGAAAACCCTCCAACCTGCGCCAGGCCAAGACCATGTCCCCAGTCTGCAATACCCCATTGTCTGACCTGCTCTGTAGACTGGTTGTTTTAACATTCTCCTTTATGCTTGAAGCCAATGTGAGCATGAAAACAAGAAACAATCCTGTGTGCTGCTTTTTGCCCAAACAAAGGGGGCTGGTGAGGCTGGGCAGCCGGTGCGCCAGGGGGCCGCTGGAATAGGTGGGGCCGGTGTGTGTTTTCAGGGCCCATTGTCTGTCCCCGGGGTTGAATGGAGCTGGACAAAAAGACCCTACTGTACACTGGCTCTGTTGCTGTTTATAACATATCTCTCTCTGTTCATAGACCTGCTATCTAGGCTGGGTTAATAACATATCTCTCTCTGTTCATAGACCTGCTATCTAGGCTGGGTTAATAACATATCTCTCTCTGTTCATAGACCTGCTATCTAGGCTGGGTTAATAACATATCTCTCTCTGTCCATAGACCTGCTATCTAGGCTGGGTTAATAACATATCTCTCTCTGTTCATAGACCTGCTATCTAGGCTGGGTTAATAACATATCTCTCTCTGTCCATAGACCTGCTATCTAGGCTGGGTTAATAACATATCTCTCTCTGTCCGTAGACCTGCTATCTAGGCTGGGTTAATAACATATCTCTCTCTGTCCATAGACCTGCTATCTAGGCTGGGTTAATAACATATCTCTCTCTGTTCATAGACCTGCTATCTAGGCTGGGTTAATAACATATCTCTCTCTGTCCATAGACCTGCTATCTAGGCTGGGTTAATAACATATCTCTCTCTGTCCATAGACCTGCTATCTAGGCTGGGTTAATAACATATCTCTCTCTGTCCGTAGACCTGCTATCTAGGCTGGGTTAATAACATATCTCTCTCTGTTCATAGACCTGCTATCTAGGCTGGGTTAATAACATATCTCTCTCTGTCCGTAGACCTGCTATCTAGGCTGGGTTAATAACATATCTCTCTCTGTCCATAGACCTGCTATCTAGGCTGGGTTAATAACATATCTCTCTCTGTCCGTAGACCTGCTATCTAGGCTGGGTTAATAACATATCTCTCTCTGTCCATAGACCTGCTATCTAGGCTGGGTTAATAACATATCTCTCTCTGTCCGTAGACCTGCTATCTAGGCTGGGTTAATAACATATCTCTCTCTGTCCATAGACCTGCTATCTAGGCTGGGTTAATAACATATCTCTCTCTGTTCATAGACCTGCTATCTAGGCTGGGTTAATAACATATCTCTCTCTGTCCGTAGACCTGCTATCTAGGCTGGGTTAATAACATATCTCTCTCTGTCCATAGACCTGCTATCTAGGCTGGGTTAATAACATATCTCTCTCTGTCCGTAGACCTGCTATCTAGGCTGGGTTAATAACATATCTCTCTCTGTCCGTAGACCTGCTATCTAGGCTGGGTTAATAACATATCTCTCTCTGTCCGTAGACCTGCTATCTAGGCTGGGTTAATAACATATCTCTCTCTGTCCATAGACCTGCTATCTAGGCTGGGTTAATAACATATCTCTCTCTGTCCGTAGACCTGCTATCTAGGCTGGGTTAATAACATATCTCTCTCTGTCCGTAGACCTGCTATCTAGGCTGGGTTAATAACATATCTCTCTCTGTCCATAGACCTGCTATCTAGGCTGGGTTAATAACATATCTCTCTCTGTCCATAGACCTGCTATCTAGGCTGGGTTAATAACATATCTCTCTCTGTCCATAGACCTGCTATCTAGGTTGGGTTAATAACTGGTTAATAACATGAATTTATAAAACAGGACAAAGGTGCTTCAGAGGTCCTTAAGAAATGTGACATTTCCAACAACGTGGAGTCTCGTGAGGTTAAAGGTCAGGGTTATCAGTAGCTGGGAACTCGTGCCACAGGGTAAACAAGGCTTAGATCACTCTGCAAACACACACACACACACACACACACACACACACACACACACACACACACACACACACACACACACACACACACACACACACACACACACACACACACGCACACATCTCAGACTACTCTGCAAACACACAGTCACAGGACTCCCGGTCTCCAGGACTGTCAGCCAGCCAGTGGCAGAGAACCAGAGACAGACAGAGGATGTTACTGTTAGTGCAGGTATAAAGCACTTGGGAACACTGAACAGCATCTGCAATGTGCAGCCTTTTCTTTCAGAGGTAGAGAACTGTAGGATATGGATGTACCCACGTAAAGAGCTTTCACCCACCGGAATATGGCAGAGTACCCTGCAGAGTAAAACCACTTGTCCCTCTAATCACAGCAGCTAGCGTCTTCACATAGGAGGGCAACAGCCGCAAGGTAACCATGGCAACAAAATAAACACACATTATCATTTAGCCACAGAGGATCAATAGATACTTTAAAAAAAAGAAAATTAAATAGCCTAGCTGTGGATTGTAGCCCAATAACATGGAATAGCCTAGCTGTGGATTGTAGCCCAATAACATGGAATAGCCTAGCTGTGGATTGTAGACCAATAACATGGAATAGCCTAGCTGTGGATTGTAGCCCAATAACATGGAATAACCTAGCTGTGGATTGTAGCCCAATAACATGGAATAACCTAGCTGTGGATTGTAGACCAATAACATGGAATAACCTAGCTGTGGATTGTAGCCCAATAACATGGAATAGCCAAGCTGTGGATTGTAGACCAATAACATGGAATAGCCTAGCTGTGGATTGTAGCCCAATAACATGGAATAGCCTAGCTGTGGATTGTAGCCCAATAACATGGAATAGCCTAGCTGTGGATTGTAGACCAATAACATGGAATAGCCTAGCTGTGGATTGTAGACCAATAACATGGAATAGCCTAGCTGTGGATTGTAGCCCAATAACATGGAATAACCTAGCTGTGGATTGTAGCCCAATAACATGGAATAGCCTAGCTGTGGATTGTAGACCAATAACATGGAATAGCCTAGCTGTGGATTGTAGACCAATAACATGGAATAGCCTAGCTGTGGATTGTAGCCCAATAACAAGGAATAGCCTAGCTGTGGATTGTAGCCCAATAACATGGAATAGCCAAGCTGTGGATTGTAGCCCAATAACATGGAATAGCCTAGCTGTGGATTGTAGCCCAATAACATGGAATAGCCTAGCTGTGGATTGTAGACCAATAACATTGAATAGCCTAGCTGTGGATTGTAGCCCAATAACAAGGAATAGCCTAGCTGTGGATTGTAGCCCAATAACAAGGAATAGCCTAGCTGTGGATTGTAGCCCAATAACATGGAATAGCCTAGCTGTGGATTGTAGCCCAATAACATGGAATAGCCTAGCTGTGGATTGTAGCCCAATAACAAGGAATAACCTAGCTGTGGATTGTAGCCCAATAACAAGGAATAACCTAGCTGTGGATTGTAGCCCAATGACATGGAATAGCCTAGCTGTGGATTGTAGACCAATAACATGGAATAGCCTAGCTGTGGATTGTAGCCCAATAACATGGAATAGCCTAGCTGTGGATTGTAGCCCAATAACAAGGAATAGCCTAGCTGTGGATTGTAGACCAATAACATGGAATAGCCTAGCTGTGGATTGTAGCCCAATAACATGGAATAGCCTAGCTGTGGATTGTAGCCCAATAACAAGGAATAGCCTAGCTGTGGATTGTAGCCCAATAACAAGGAATAGCCTAGCTGTGGATTGTAGACCAATAACATGGAATAACCTAAAGTCTGCAAATATGTCAGTGAAAAAACAGCATGCAGACAAAACAGACCTTTCTGAACAGGAGAGTAAGGTTGACATCAACACTGTGAACAGGAGAGTAAGGTTGACATCAACACTGTGAACAGGAGAGTAAGGTTGACATCAACACTGTGAACAGGAGAGTAAGGTTGACATCAACACTGTGTCTGAACAGGAGAGTAAGGTTGACATCAACACTGTGAACAGGAGAGTAAGGTTGACATCAACACTGTGTCTGAACAGGAGAGTAAGGTTGACATCAACACTGTGAACAGGAGAGTAAGGTTGACATCAACACTGTGTCTGAACAGGAGAGTAAGGTTGACATCAACACTGTGAACAGGAGAGTAAGGTTGACATCAACACTGTGAACAGGAGAGTAAGGTTGACATCAACACTGTGTCTGAACAGGAGAGTAAGGTTGACATCAACACTGTGTCTGAACAGGAGAGTAAGGTTGACATCAACACTGTGTCTGAACAGGAGAGTAAGGTTGACATCAACACTGTGAACAGGAGAGTAAGGTTGACATCAACACTGTGTCTGAACAGGAGAGTAAGGTTGACATCAACACGTGCTGAACAGGAGAGTAAGGTTGACATCAACACTGTGTCTGAACAGGAGAGTAAGGTTGACATCAACACTGTGTCTGAACAGGAGAGTAAGGTTGACATCAACACTGTGTCTGAACAGGAGAGTAAGGTTGACATCAACACTGTGTCTGAACAGGAGAGTAAGGTTGACATCAACACTGTGTCTGAACAGGAGAGTAAGGTTGACATCAACACTGTGTCTGAACAGGAGAGTAAGGTTGACATCAACACTGTGAACAGGAGAGTAAGGTTGACATCAACACTGTGTCTGAACAGGAGAGTAAGGTTGACATCAACACTGTGTCTGAACAGGAGAGTAAGGTTGACATCAACACTGTGTCTGAACAGGAGAGTAAGGTTGACATCAACACTGTGTCTGAACAGGAGAGTAAGGTTGACATCAACACTGTGAACAGGAGAGTAAGGTTGACATCAACACTGTGTCTGAACAGGAGAGTAAGGTTGACATCAACACTGTGTCTGAACAGGAGAGTAAGGTTGACATCAACACTGTGTCTGAACAGGAGAGTAAGGTTGACATCAACACTGTGTCTGAACAGGAGAGTAAGGTTGACATCAACACTGTGTCTGAACAGGAGAGTAAGGTTGACATCAACACTGTGTCTGAACAGGAGAGTAAGGTTGACATCAACACTGTGAACAGGAGAGTAAGGTTGACATCAACACTGTGTCTGAACAGGAGAGTAAGGTTGACATCAACACTGTGAACAGGAGAGTAAGGTTGACGTCAACACTGTGTCTGAACAGGAGAGTAAGGTTGACATCAACACTGTGTCTGAACAGGAGAGTAAGGTTGACATCAACACTGTGAACAGGAGAGTAAGGTTGACATCAACACTGTGTCTGAACAGGAGAGTAAGGTTGACATCAACACTGTGTCTGAACAGGAGAGTAAGGTTGACATCAACACGTGCTGAACAGGAGAGTAAGGTTGACATCAACACTGTGAACAGGAGAGTAAGGTTGACATCAACACTGTGAACAGGAGAGTAAGGTTGACATCAACACTGTGTCTGAACAGGAGAGTAAGGTTGACATCAACACTGTGTCTGAACAGGAGAGTAAGGTTGACATCAACACTGTGTCTGAACAGGAGAGTAAGGTTGACATCAACACTGTGTCTGAACAGGAGAGTAAGGTTGACATCAACACGTGCTGAACAGGAGAGTAAGGTTGACATCAACACTGTGTCTGAACAGGAGAGTAAGGTTGACATCAACACTGTGTCTGAACAGGAGAGTAAGGTTGACATCAACACTGTGTCTGAACAGGAGAGTAAGGTTGACATCAACACTGTGTCTGAACAGGAGAGTAAGGTTGACATCAACACTGTGTCTGAACAGGAGAGTAAGGTTGACATCAACACTGTGTCTGAACAGGAGAGTAAGGTTGACATCAACACTGTGTCTGAACAGGAGAGTAAGGTTGACATCAACACTGTGTCTGAACAGGAGAGTAAGGTTGACATCAACACTGTGTCTGAACAGGAGAGTAAGGTTGACATCAACACTGTGTCTGAACAGGAGAGTAAGGTTGACATCAACACTGTGTCTGAACAGGAGAGTAAGGTTGACATCAACACTGTGTCTGAACAGGAGAGTAAGGTTGACATCAACACTGTGAACAGGAGAGTAAGGTTGACATCAACACTGTGAACAGGAGAGTAAGGTTGACATCAACACTGTGTCTGAACAGGAGAGTAAGGTTGACATCAACACTGTGAACAGGAGAGTAAGGTTGCCCACGTGAACAGGAGAGTAAGGTTGACATCAACACTGTGTCTGAACAGGAGAGTAAGGTTGACATCAACACTGTGAACAGGAGAGTAAGGTTGACATCAACACTGTGAACAGGAGAGTAAGGTTGACGTCAACACTGTGTCTGAACAGGAGAGTAAGGTTGACATCAACACTGTGTCTGAACAGGAGAGTAAGGTTGACGTCAACACTGTGAACAGGAGAGTAAGGTTGACATCAACACTGTGTCTGAACAGGAGAGTAAGGTTGACATCAACACTGTGTCTGAACAGGAGAGTAAGGTTGACATCAACACTGTGTCTGAACAGGAGAGTAAGGTTGACATCAACACTGTGAACAGGAGAGTAAGGTTGACATCAACACTGTGAACAGGAGAGTAAGGTTGACATCAACACTGTGTCTGAACAGGAGAGTAAGGTTGACATCAACACTGTGTCTGAACAGGAGAGTAAGGTTGACATCAACACTGTGAACAGGAGAGTAAGGTTGACATCAACACTGTGTCTGAACAGGAGAGTAAGGTTGACATCAACACTGTGTCTAACAGGAGAGTAAGGTTGACATCAACACTGTGTCTGAACAGGAGAGTAAGGTTGACATCAACACTGTGAACAGGAGAGTAAGGTTGACATCAACACTGTGTCTGAACAGGAGAGTAAGGTTGACATCAACACTGTGTCTGAACAGGAGAGTAAGGTTGACATCAACACTGTGTCTGAACAGGAGAGTAAGGTTGACATCAACACTGTGTCTGAACAGGAGAGTAAGGTTGACATCAACACTGTGAACAGGAGAGTAAGGTTGACATCAACACTGTGTCTGAACAGGAGAGTAAGGTTGACATCAACACTGTGTCTGAACAGGAGAGTAAGGTTGACATCAACACTGTGTCTGAACAGGAGAGTAAGGTTGACATCAACACTGTGAACAGGAGAGTAAGGTTGACATCAACACTGTGTCTGAACAGGAGAGTAAGGTTGACATCAACACTGTGTCTGAACAGGAGAGTAAGGTTGACATCAACACTGTGTCTGAACAGGAGAGTAAGGTTGACATCAACACTGTGAACAGGAGAGTAAGGTTGACATCAACACTGTGAACAGGAGAGTAAGGTTGACATCAACACTGTGAACAGGAGAGTAAGGTTGACATCAACACTGTGTCTGAACAGGAGAGTAAGGTTGACATCAACACTGTGTCTGAACAGGAGAGTAAGGTTGACATCAACACTGTGTCTGAACAGGAGAGTAAGGTTGACATCAACACTGTGTCTGAACAGGAGAGTAAGGTTGACATCAACACTGTGTCTGAACAGGAGAGTAAGGTTGACATCAACACTGTGTCTGAACAGGAGAGTAAGGTTGACATCAACACTGTGAACAGGAGAGTAAGGTTGACATCAACACTGTGAACAGGAGAGTAAGGTTGACATCAACACTGTGTCTGAACAGGAGAGTAAGGTTGACATCAACACTGTGTCTGAACAGGAGAGTAAGGTTGACATCAACACTGTGTCTGAACAGGAGAGTAAGGTTGACATCAACACTGTGTCTGAACAGGAGAGTAAGGTTGACATCAACACTGTGTCTGAACAGGAGAGTAAGGTTGACATCAACACTGTGTCTGAACAGGAGAGTAAGGTTGACATCAACACTGTGAACAGGAGAGTAAGGTTGACATCAACACTGTGTCTGAACAGGAGAGTAAGGTTGACATCAACACTGTGAACAGGAGAGTAAGGTTGACATCAACACTGTGTCTGAACAGGAGAGTAAGGTTGACATCAACACTGTGAACAGGAGAGTAAGGTTGACATCAACACTGTGTCTGAACAGGAGAGTAAGGTTGACATCAACACTGTGTCTGAACAGGAGAGTAAGGTTGACATCAACACTGTGTCTGAACAGGAGAGTAAGGTTGACATCAACACTGTGTCTGAACAGGAGAGTAAGGTTGACATCAACACTGTGTCTGAACAGGAGAGTAAGGTTGACATCAACACTGTGAACAGGAGAGTAAGGTTGACATCAACACTGTGTCTGAACAGGAGAGTAAGGTTGACATCAACACTGTGTCTGAACAGGAGAGTAAGGTTGACATCAACACTGTGTCTGAACAGGAGAGTAAGGTTGACATCAACACTGTGTCTGAACAGGAGAGTAAGGTTGACATCAACACTGTGTCTGAACAGGAGAGTAAGGTTGACATCAACACTGTGTCTGAACAGGAGAGTAAGGTTGACATCAACACTGTGTCTGAACAGGAGAGTAAGGTTGACATCAACACTGTGTCTGAACAGGAGAGTAAGGTTGACATCAACACTGTGTCTGAACAGGAGAGTAAGGTTGACATCAACACTGTGTCTGAACAGGAGAGTAAGGTTGACATCAACACTGTGTCTGAACAGGAGAGTAAGGTTGACATCAACACTGTGAACAGGAGAGTAAGGTTGACGTCAACACTGTGTCTGAACAGGAGAGTAAGGTTGACATCAACACTGTGTCTGAACAGGAGAGTAAGGTTGACATCAACACTGTGTCTGAACAGGAGAGTAAGGTTGACATCAACACTGTGTCTGAACAGGAGAGTAAGGTTGACATCAACACTGTGAACAGGAGAGTAAGGTTGACATCAACACTGTGTCTGAACAGGAGAGTAAGGTTGACATCAACACTGTGTCTGAACAGGAGAGTAAGGTTGACATCAACACTGTGTCTGAACAGGAGAGTAAGGTTGACATCAACACTGTGTCTGAACAGGAGAGTAAGGTTGACATCAACACTGTGTCTGAACAGGAGAGTAAGGTTGACATCAACACTGTGTCTGAACAGGAGAGTAAGGTTGACATCAACACTGTGTCTGAACAGGAGAGTAAGGTTGACATCAACACTGTGTCTGAACAGGAGAGTAAGGTTGACATCAACACTGTGTCTGAACAGGAGAGTAAGGTTGACATCAACACTGTGTCTGAACAGGAGAGTAAGGTTGACATCAACACTGTGAACAGGAGAGTAAGGTTGACATCAACACTGTGTCTGAACAGGAGAGTAAGGTTGACATCAACACTGTGTCTGAACAGGAGAGTAAGGTTGACATCAACACTGTGTCTGAACAGGAGAGTAAGGTTGACATCAACACTGTGAACAGGAGAGTAAGGTTGACATCAACACTGTGTCTGAACAGGAGAGTAAGGTTGACATCAACACTGTGTCTGAACAGGAGAGTAAGGTTGACATCAACACTGTGCAACAGGAGAGTAAGGTTGACATCAACACTGTGAACAGGAGAGTAAGGTTGACATCAACACTGTGAACAGGAGAGTAAGGTTGACATCAACACTGTGTCTGAACAGGAGAGTAAGGTTGACATCAACACTGTGTCTGAACAGGAGAGTAAGGTTGACATCAACACTGTGTCTGAACAGGAGAGTAAGGTTGACATCAACACTGTGTCTGAACAGGAGAGTAAGGTTGACATCAACACTGTGAACAGGAGAGTAAGGTTGACATCAACACTGTGAACAGGAGAGTAAGGTTGACATCAACACTGTGTCTGAACAGGAGAGTAAGGTTGACATCAACACTGTGTCTGAACAGGAGAGTAAGGTTGACATCAACACTGTGTCTGAACAGGAGAGTAAGGTTGACATCAACACTGTGAACAGGAGAGTAAGGTTGACATCAACACTGTGTCTGAACAGGAGAGTAAGGTTGACATCAACACTGTGTCTGAACAGGAGAGTAAGGTTGACATCAACACTGTGTCTGAACAGGAGAGTAAGGTTGACATCAACACTGTGTCTGAACAGGAGAGTAAGGTTGACATCAACACTGTGAACAGGAGAGTAAGGTTGACATCAACACTGTGTCTGAACAGGAGAGTAAGGTTGACATCAACACTGTGTCAACAGGAGAGTAAGGTTGACATCAACACTGTGTCTGAACAGGAGAGTAAGGTTGACATCAACACTGTGTCTGAACAGGAGAGTAAGGTTGACATCAACACTGTGAACATGAGAGTAAGGTTGACATCAACACTGTGTCTGAACAGGAGAGTAAGGTTGACATCAACACTGTGTCTGAACAGGAGAGTAAGGTTGACATCAACACTGTGTCTGAACAGGAGAGTAAGGTTGACATCAACACTGTGTCTGAACAGGAGAGTAAGGTTGACATCAACACTGTGTCTGAACAGGAGAGTAAGGTTGCATCTCAAAAGGAAATGTATTCTCTATGTAGCGCACTACTTTTGACCAGGGCTCTGATGAAAGGTAGTGCACTACTTTTGACCAGGGCTCTGATGAAAGGTAGTGCACTACATAGGGGGTAGGGTGCCATATTGGGACACTACCCAATCCCAAATCACTAATTGCTAATTTGTCTGATTAAATAATCTACAAAAAAATATCTACTAAGAAGGGAATTACACCCTGCGATTAGTAATTTAATCTTATTTCACTCATTTTTACAAATATTGGGCATACAAATATAAAAAAACAAACAAGGATGTATGTCTGTGTTTAATGCACACTTAAACAATGACATCAAGTAGAATACAGAATGACGTCTAGGATTAATATGTTCTTTCATGGTGGAAACAGAACGATATTGTGTTCTCATTACTCACAGCCAATAAAGGAATCATTTACCACGGTGTCTTCCAGACAATACGATGAGAGCATTTAACCTTGCTGCTTCCAGCCAGGTGTACTGTATTACACACACACACACACACACACACACACACACACACACACACACACACACACACACACACACACACACACACACACACACACACACACACACACACACACACACACACACACACACACACACACACACACACACTTCACTGCAATTTAGAGGGCCTTTATACAGGGACAGCTGTGTGCTGTTTGTCTTGTTGGGGGGGGGCAGGTAAACACTAGTTTGATTTCAAAACACAATCGCTTCAGTGACCAACGCCTGGCCAACTGCCTCCGTCACAATGGGAGGAGTGAGGGAGAGGGAGAGAGAGGGAGAGGGACAGAAGGAGGGAGAGGGAGAGAGAGAGAGAGAGAGAGAGAGAGAGAGAGAGAGAGAGAGGGAGAGGGACAGAAGGAGGGAGGGAGGGAGGGAGGGAGGGAGGGAGGGAGGGAGGGAGGGGAGGGAGGGAGGGAGGGAGGGAGGGAGGGAGGGAGGGAGGGAGGGAGGGAGGGAGGGAGGGAGGGAGGGGGCAGTTGGGACACAGGTCCTCTGTTTGACACAGTTACACAACACAACAGTGATCGCTGACCTGTGTTAGACAGACAGACAGACAGACAGACAGACAGACAGACAGACAGACAGACAGACAGACAGACAGACAGACAGACAGACAGACAGACACTATGGGGTCACTAGAAGGTCATTTGTATGAATTGCCCTGTATGACCACTCTTTCACTATAAAACAGGACCATCAATGTCACAGTGGGGAGAGAGAGACAGAGAGAAAACGAGAGAAAGAGAGAGAGAAAAAAGGAGAAATAGAAAAGGAAAGAGAGAAGAGAAAAGGAGAGAGAGAAAGAATAGAGAAGAGAAAAGGAAAGAGAGAGAGAAAAGGAGAGAGAGAAAGAATAGAGAAGAGAAAAGGAGAGAGAGAAAGAATAGAGAAGAGAAAAGGAAAGAGAGAGAGAAAAGGAAAGAGAAAAGGAGAGCGAGAGAGAGAAAAGGAAAGAGAGAGAGAAAAGGAAAGAGAAAAGGAGAGCGAGAGAGAGAAAAGGAAAGAGAGAGAGAAAAGGAAAGAGAGAGAGAAAAGGAAAGAGAAAAGGAGAGCGAGAGAGAGAAAAGGAGAGAGAGAGAAAAGGAAAGAGAGAGGGAGAGGTGAAACTCAACATAATGACACTGTGAGGTAGTTTTATCCCGAGGCTAGATAGATGTCACTTCTCCATGATAATAGAGTGAGCAGCAACGACACTAACATCTGATGACAGCTCAGGAATGTTTATAAGCAGTGCTGGAGTACTAGACTCTTAATGCTTAATGTGCTGTGTGCTGTTGGCCAGGTTCTGCATCACTGGATGGATTGGCTGTTGATGGTGTACCTCTGTCTGGGAACATTTCTTACTTTGTGTTTGATACAGCAACGTTCCCTTTGCCTGTTGTACCATCAATCCACCCACTGGGTCTCACCTTGAATCATTGACATATTCTGCAAAGAAAGAGCCAGAACAACCCAGTGACCCTGGTCAGTACCAGCCTACAGAACAGTGTCTACTGGCTGAATGCTATGGGACCGTCTCTCCAGATTCTATCCCCTGCCCTGCTCTGGCAGGGCCTGCTGGGTATTTCTGGGAGGGAAATGTGACGTGGACACAAATAGAGACCACTGCAAACGGGGGGAAAGTGGGTTAACGAGAGGCGAATACACCGCACGCAAAACACACACACACACACACACACACACATACACACACACACACACACACACACACACACACACACACACACACACACACACACACACACACACACACACACACACACACACACACACACACACAGCGCGCCAGGCCAGCAACGCATTTAGACCTCCCCACACACTAGTGATAGAACCATAGCTGGACTAGTTAACACTAACCTGACCAGACAGACTGTTAGTACTAGTTAACACTAACCTGACAGACTGTTAGTACTAGTTAACACTGACCAGACAGACTGTTAGCACTAGTTAACACTAACCTGACCAGACAGACTGTTAGTACTAGTTAACACTAACCTGACCAGACAGACTGTTAGTACTAGTTAACACTGACCAGACAGACTGTTAGTACTAGTTAACACTGACCTGACCAGACAGACTGTTAGTACTAGTTAACACTAACCTGACCAGATGGACTGTTAGTACTAGTTAACACTAACCTGACCAGACAGACTGTTAGCACTAGTTAACACTAACCTGACCAGACAGACTGTTAGTACTAGTTAACACTGACCAGACAGACTGAGAGTACTAGTTAACACTAACCTGACCAGACAGACTGTTAGTACTAGTTAACACTGACCAGACAGACTGTTAGTACTAGTTAACACTAACCTGACCAGACAGACTGCTAGCACTAGTTAACACTAACCTGACCAGACAGACTGTTAGTACTAGTTAACACTGACCAGACAGACTGTTAGTACTAGTTAACACTAACCTGACCAGACAGACTGCTAGCACTAGTTAACACTAACCTGACCAGACAGACTGTTAGTACTAGTTAACACTAGCCTGGCCAGACAGACTGTTAGCACTAGTTAACACTAACCTGACCAGACAGACTGTTAGTACTAGTTAACACTGACCAGACAGACTGAGAGTACTAGTTAACACTAACCTGACCAGACAGACTGTTAGTACTAGTTAACACTGACCAGACAGACTGTTAGTACTAGTTAACACTAACCTGACCAGACAGACTGCTAGCACTAGTTAACACTAACCTGACCAGACAGACTGTTAGTACTAGTTAACACTGACCAGACAGACTGAGAGTACTAGTTAACACTGACCAGACAGACTGTTAGTACTAGTTAACACTAACCTGACAGACTGTTAGCACTAGTTAACACTAACCTGACCAGACAGACTGTGTGTTCTGGTTCCTATCTGGTTCCTAGGGCCATGGAACACATGTCCCACTGAGATAGAGGAGTAGACCTTGGGGTGAGGTCTATGCCACATGCAGTCCATGTCACAGCATCAGTCCATGTCACAGCATCAGTCCATGTCACAGCATCAGTCCATGTCACACGTCCATGTTACAGCATCAGTCCATGTCACAGCATCAGTCCATGTCACAAGTCCATGTCACAGCATCAGTCCATGTTACAGCATCAGTCCATGTCACAGCATCAGTCCATGTTACAGCATCAGTCCATGTCACAGCATCAGTCCATGTCATAGCATCAGTCCATGTCACAGCATCAGTCAATGTCACAGCATCAGTCCATGTCACAGCATCAGTCCATGTCACAGCATCAGTCCATGAACAAATCCATGTCACAGCATCAGTCCATGTCACAGCATCAGTCCATGTCACAGCATCAGTCCATGTTACAGCATCAGTCCATGTCACAGCATCAGTCCATGAACAAGTCCATGTTACAGCA
This sequence comes from Salmo salar, assembly GCF_965601325.2. Taxonomy (NCBI): domain Eukaryota; kingdom Metazoa; phylum Chordata; class Actinopteri; order Salmoniformes; family Salmonidae; genus Salmo; species Salmo salar. Next base: position 70,112,526 of record NC_138297.1, read on the forward strand.
TCAGTCCATGCCACAAGTCCATGTCATAGCATCAGTCCATGTCATAGCATCAGTCCATGTCATAGCATCAGTCCATGTTACAGCATCAGTCCATGTCACAGCATCAGTCCATGAACAAGTCCATGTTACAGCATCAGTCCATGTCATAGCATCAGTCCATGTCATAGCATCAGTCCATGTCATAGCATCAGTCCATGTTACAGCATCAGTCCATGTCACAGCATCAGTCCATGAACAAGTCCATGTTACAGCATCAGTCCATGTCACAGCATCAGTCCATGTCATAGCATCAGTCCATGTCACAGCATCAGTCCATGTTACAGCATCAGTCCATGTCATAGCATCAGTCCATGTTACAGCATCAGTCCATGTCACAGCATCAGTCCATGTCACAGCATCAGTCCATGTTACAGCATCAGTCCATGCACCCTCCCTTATCATGGACATCAGTAAAGGTACAGTGTAGATGAGAAGCAAAGAAGGGACTGTTAAGGTAAAATGCAGGACAGATGGAACATAGCAGAGTTCAGAACGGACTAGGAGACGGAACACAGTGTTGTTGAGCTACTTCCTCCACCTGGACATGTACTCAGCTGAGACTCTGAACAGAGACAGACAGTGTTGTTGAGCTACTTCCTCCACCTGGACATGTACTCAGCTGAGACTCTGAACAGAGACAGACAGTGTTGTTGAGCTACTTCCTCCCCCTGGACATGTACTCAGCTGAGACTCTGAACAGAGACAGACAGTGTTGTTGAGCTACTTCCTCCACCTGGACATGTACTCAGCTGAGACTCTGAACAGAGACAGACAGTGTTGTTGAGCTACTTCCTCCCCCTGGACATGTACTCAGCTGAGACTCTGAACAGAGACAGACAGTGTTGTTGAGCTACTTCCTCCCCCTGGACATGTACTCAGCTGAGACTCTGAACAGAGACAGACAGTGTTGTTGAGCTACTTCCTCCCCCTGGACATGTACTCAGCTGAGACTCTGAACAGAGACAGACAGTGTTGTTGAGCTACTTCCTCCCCCTGGACATGTACTCAGCTGAGACTCTGAACAGAGACAGACAGTGTTGTTGAGCTACTTCCTCCACCTGGACATGTACTCAGCTGAGACTCTGAACAGAGACAGACAGTGTTGTTGAGCTACTTCCTCCCCCTGGACATGTACTCAGCTGAGACTCTGAACAGAGACAGACAGTGTTGTTGAGCTACTTCCTCCCCCTGGACATGTACTCAGCTGAGACTCTGAACAGAGACAGACAGTGTTGTTGAGCTACTTCCTCCCCCTGGACATGTACTCAGCTGAGACTCTGAACAGAGACAGACAGTGTTGTTGAGCTACTTCCTCCCCCTGGACATGTACTCAGCTGAGACTCTGAACAGAGACAGACAGTGTTGTTGAGCTACTTCCTCCACCTGGACATGTACTCAGCTGAGACTCTGAACAGAGACAGACAGTGTTGTTGAGCTACATCCTCCCCCTGGACATGTACTCAGCTGAGACTCTGAACAGAGACAGACAGTGTTGTTGAGCTACTTCCTCCCCCTGGACATGTACTCAGCTGAGACTCTGAACAGAGACAGACAGTGTTGTTGAGCTACTTCCTCCCCCTGGACATGTACTCAGCTGAGACTCTGAACAGAGACAGACAGTGTTGTTGAGCTACTTCCTCCCCCTGGACATGTACTCAGCTGAGACTCTGAACAGAGACAGACAGTGTTGTTGAGCTACTTCCTCCACCTGGACATGTACTCAGCTGAGACTCTGAACAGAGACAGACAGTGTTGTTGAGCTACTTCCTCCCCCTGGACATGTACTCAGCTGAGACTCTGAACAGAGACAGACAGTGTTGTTGAGCTACTTCCTCCCCCTGGACATGTACTCAGCTGAGACTCTGAACAGAGACAGACAGTGTTGTTGAGCTACTTCCTCCCCCTGGACATGTACTCAGCTGAGACTCTGAACAGAGACAGACAGTGTTGTTGAGCTACTTCCTCCCCCTGGACATGTACTCAGCTGAGACTCTGAACAGAGACAGACAGTGTTGTTGAGCTACTTCCTCCCCCTGGACATGTACTCAGCTGAGACTCTGAACAGAGACAGACAGTGTTGTTGAGCTACTTCCTCCCCCTGGACATGTACTCAGCTGAGACTCTGAACAGAGACAGACAGTGTTGTTGAGCTACTTCCTCCACCTGGACATGTACTCAGCTGAGACTCTGAACAGAGACAGACAGTGTTGTTGAGCTACTTCCTCCCCCTGGACATGTACTCAGCTGAGACTCTGAACAGAGACAGACAGTGTTGTTGAGCTACTTCCTCCCCCTGGACATGTACTCAGCTGAGACTCTGAACAGAGACAGACAGTGTTGTTGAGCTACTTCCTCCCCCTGGACATGTACTCAGCTGAGACTCTGAACAGAGACAGACAGTGTTGTTGAGCTACTTCCTCCCCCTGGACATGTACTCAGCTGAGACTCTGAACAGAGACAGACAGTGTTGTTGAGCTACTTCCTCCCCCTGGACATGTACTCAGCTGAGACTCTGAACAGAGACAGACAGTGTTGTTGAGCTACTTCCTCCACCTGGACATGTACTCAGCTGAGACTCTGAACAGAGACAGACAGTGTTGTTGAGCTACTTCCTCCCCCTGGACATGTACTCAGCTGAGACTCTGAACAGAGACAGACAGTGCATGTTTTGGTGGAGAAGCGAGTCTGTAGACCCACTCTGTGTGGTTAACCTGTACTCAGCTATACTTGGCTATTCTACAGTAACCAGCTCTATGCTGTGATAGATACACTGATCTACATTAACTATTCTACAGTAACCAGCTCTATGCTGTGATAGATACACTGATCTACATTAACTATCCTACAGTAACCAGCTCTATGCTGTGATAGATAGACTGATCTACATTAACTATTCTACAGTAACCAGCTCTATGCTGTGATAGATAGACTGATATACATTAACTATCCTACAGTAACCAGCTCTATGCTGTGATAGATACACTGATCTACATTAACTATCCTACAGTAACCAGCTCTATGCTGTGATAGATACACTGATCTACATTAACTATCCTACAGTAACCAGCTCTATGCTGTGATTGATACACTGATCTACATTAACTATCCTACAGTAACCAGCTCTATGCTGTGATAGATAGACTGATCTACATTAACTATTCTACAGTAACCAGCTCTATGCTGTGATAGATAGACTGATATACATTAACTATCCTACAGTAACCAGCTCTATGCTGTGATAGATACACTGATCTACATTAGCTGACTCTCTGGGGATACAGGCGTTAATCCATAATCGCTCTGATCTGATCCCCTCCAGCCTTTATCAGACCTGCTCTTCTCTCTGATCTGATCCCTCCAGCCTGTATCAGACCTGCTCTTCTCTCTGATCTGATCTGATCCCTCCAGTCTGTATCAGACCTGCTCTTCTCTCTGATCTGATCCCTCCAGTCTGTATCAGACCTGCTCTTCTCTCTGATCTGATCCCTCCAGCCTGTATCAGACCTGCTCTTCTCTCTGATCTGATCTGATCCCTTCAGTCTGTATCAGACCTGCTCTTCTCTCTGATCTGATCCCTCCAGTCTGTATCAGACCTGCTCTTCTCTCTGATCTGATCCCTCCAGCCTGTATCAGACCTGCTCTTCTCTCTGATCTGATCTGATCCCTCCAGCATGTATCAGACCTGCTCTTCTCTCTGATCTGATCCCTCCAGCCTGTATCAGACCTGCTCTTCTCTCTGATCTGATCCCTCCAGCCTGTATCAGACCTGCTCTTCTCTCTGATCTGATCCCTCCAGCCTGCATCAGACCTGCTCTTCTCTCTGATCTGATCTGATCCCTCCAGCCTGCATCAGACCTGCTCTTCTCTCTGATCTGATCCCTCCAGCCTGTATCAGACCTGCTCTTCTCTCTGATCTGATCCCCTCCAGCCTGTATCAGACCTGCTCTTCTCTCTGATCTGATCCCTCCAGGCTGCATCAGGCCTGCTCTTCTCTCTGATCTGATCCCTCCAGCCTGCATCAGACCTGCTCTTCTCTCTGATCTGATCTGATCCCTCCAGCCTGCATCAGACCTACTCTTCTCTCTGATCTGATCCCCTCCAGCCTGTATCAGACCTGCTCTTCTCTCTGATCTGATCTGATCCCTCCAGCCTGCATCAGACCTGCTCTTCTCTCTGATCTGATCCCTCCAGCCTGTATCAGACCTGCTCTTCTCTCTGATCTGATCTGATCCCTCCAGCCTGTATCAGACCTGCTCTTCTCTCTGATCTGATCCCTCCAGCCTGTATCAGACCTGCTCTTCTCTCTGATCTGATCTGATCCCTCCAGCCTGTATCAGACCTGCTCTTCTCTCTGATCTGATCCCTCCAGTCTGTATCAGACCCGCTCTTCTCTCTGATCTGATCCCTCCAGCCTGTATCAGACCTGCTCTTCTCTCAGATCTGATCCCCTCCAGCCTGTATCAGACCTGCTCTTCTCTCAGATCTGATCCCCTCCAGCCTGTATCAGACCTGCTCTTCTCTCTAATCCCTCCAGCCTGTATCAGACCTGCTCTTCTCTCTGATCTGATCCCCTCCAGCCTGTATCAGACCTGCTCTTCTCTCTGATCTGATCTCTCCAGCCTGTATCAGACCTGCTCTTCTCTCTGTGTGGTATTAAAGCTCACACTACTACCGAGCAGTAGCCTGCCTTATGTCTCTTATCCCCTCCACACTTCCCTGTGGGAGGAGGCTGGGGGTTAGAGGCTGGGAGATGGAGGCTGGGAGCTGGAGGCTGGGGTTTAGAGGCTGGGAGCTGGAGGCTGGGGTTTAGAGAGTGGGAGATGGAGGCTTGGGTTTAGAGGCTGGGAGATGGAGGCTGGGGGTTAGAGACTGAGAGCTGGAGGCTGGGGTTTAGAGGCTAGGGGCTAGTGACTAGGGGCTAGAGGCTGGGAGCTGTTGGCAGGGGGCTAGAGACTAGAGGCTGGGAACTGGAGGCTAAAGGCTATATTAAGCCCTGGTTCCACCCCACTGATTTAGCAGTTCCTGAGAATCACACCCGTCCCCTAATCTCTCTCTCTCACACTCTCTCCCCCTCTCTCTTTCTCTCCTCCACTCCTAATATGGCGCACATGCACACACAGCCTGGGCTGGTCCGATCCCAAGCCAGACCTCTCCGTTACTATAGTGAGTTAATTTTCTTGTCATCGCCATGGCGACCAGTTATTTGGATTGATGGCATCCAAAACATAACGGAGAAAATAAAATAACGGATCCAGCAGCCACGAGCTTTGGGGCCCTTATGGAGCAAAGGATTCCAATGTTAAACTCTCTAAAAAAGTGCACTACTTTTAACCAGGGCCAATAGGGCTCAAAATCTGACAATAAGGGATATTAACTGAAAAATGATCACATGTACAGTACAAGTCAAAAGTTTGGACTCACCTACTCATTCAAGGGTTTTTCTTTATTTTGACTATTTTCTACATTGTGAAATAAGACATATGGAATCATGTAGTAACCAAAAAAAGTGTTAAACAAATCAGCATTTATTTTATATTTGAGATTCTTATAATTAGCCACCCTTTGCTTTGATGACAGCTTTTGCACACTCTTGGCATTCTCTCAACCAGCTTGATGAGGTAGTTACCTGCAATGCATTTCAATTAACAGGTGTGCCTTGTTAAAAGTTAATTTGTGGAATTTATTTTCTTCTTATTGCATTTGAGCCAATCAGTTGTGTTGTGAAAAGGTAGAGGTGGTATACAGAAGATAGCCCTATTTGGTAACAGACCAAGTCCATATTATGGCAAGAACAGCTCAAATAAGCAAAGAGAAACGACAGTCCATTATTACTTTACGACATGAAGGTCAGTCAATCCAGAACATTTCAAGCACTTTGAAACGTTCTTCAAGTGGTCACAAAAACCATCAAGCGCTATGATGAAACTGGCTCTCATGAGGACCGCCACAGGAAAGGAAGACCCAGAGTTACCTCTGCTGCAGAGGATAAGTTCATTAGAGTTACCAGCCTCAGATTGCAGCAAAGATAAATGCTTCACAGAGTTCAAGAAAAAAACATCTCAATATCAACTGTTCAGAGGAGACTGCATAAATCAGGCCTTCATGGTCGAATTGCTGCAAAGAAACCCCTACTAAAGGACACCAATAAGAAGAACAGACTTGCTTGTGCCAAGAAACACGAGCAATGGACATTAGACTGGTGGAAATCTGTCCTTTGGTTTGATGAGTCCAAATTTGAGATTTTTGGTTCCAACTACCGTGTCTTTGTGAGACGCAGAGTAGGTGAACGGATGATCTCTGCATGTGTGGTTCGCACCGTGAAGCATGGAGGAGGAGGTGTGATGGTGCTTTGCTGGTGACACCGTCTGTGATTTTTTAGAACACTTAACCAGCCTGGCTGCCACAGCATTTTGCAGTGATACGCCATCCCATCTGGTTTGCGCTTAGTGGGGACTATCATTTGTTTTTCAACAGGACAATGACCCAACACACCTCCAGGCTGTGCAGGGGTGGGCAACTCCAGTCCTCGAGGGCCTGATGGATGTCACACTTTTTGTCCATCCCTAGCAAACACAACGGATTAATTAAATTGCATTCTAAACTGAAGATCATGATTGGGTGATTATTGGAGTCAGGTGTGTTAGCTGGGGCTGGGGCAAAACCAACACCAATCAGGCCTCCGAGGACTGGAATTGCCCTCCCCCTGGAAGGGCTATTTTGACCAAGAAGTATAGTGATGAGTGCTGCATCAGATGACCTGGCCTCACAATCCCCCAACCTCAACCAAATTGAGATGGTTTGGGATGAGTTGGACCGCAGAGTAAAGGAAAAGCAGCTAACAAGTGCTCAGCATATGTGGGAACTTCAAGACTGTTGGAAAAGAATTCCAGGTGAAGCGTGAGTGTACACAGCTGTCATCAAGGCAAAGGGTGGCTACTTTGAAGATTTGTTTAACACTTTTTTGGTTACTACATGATTCTATTTCTGTTATTTCATAGTTTTGATGTCTTTACTATTATTCTACAATGTAGAACATTTTAAAAATAAAGAAAAACCCTTGAATGAGTAGATGTGTCTAATCTTTTGACTGGTACTGTAGTTTTTTGCAATAGCCCTCTGACTTGAAATAACATTTCCCTCAACTTTGATTCCTAAAAGATGTGTCCAGAGATTTGGTTAACTCCATCAGCTTTGTCTAAAATACTAAATTCATCAGGAATGTGCAGGGACAGCTATACCATAAAGGACCCCTGTTTATGTCCTCTTTACATGTAGTGAAATCACTGTTCTCAATCAAACTGTCAACTCCATCTGCCTGATAGATTAAAATATGTTACTTTAATTTAAAATAGATTCAATATAATGTTAATTTCATTTAAAATAGATCAGATTTAATTTGGTTTCAGAGTCATACATCAACTGAGGAAAAACTAAATGATTAGAATGAAGAATAATTTGTGTCTACTCTGTAAAGCGTGCTGAAAGACCGGATAGAAGATTTCTGTTTATTGGGGATTTTTCAAACAAATCGTTTTCCATATTTTACTAATGTTTGTACTGAATATATATATATATATATGTCTGTTTTGAGTATCTGTTGTCAACTCCATCAGTGGCTGGTCTATCACAGATGGCTCAACCCCTATAAATTGATATTTTTGTTAATCTTCTGAAAGAAATATTGTAATCAGTGTTCTGCAACAGATGCTAAAACAATGGAAGTATTTTCTTTGTCAGACCTAAGGGACAACGTTTGCTTTATAAATGTTGTTTTATGTTTTAAATCTAGAAAAACATGACAAAATGCTTACGAAATTAGACCTGGAACATTTAATAGTCCTATAAAAACAAAACAAGTTTGGAGATTTGTATTACATATTTGAATAATCCGAATGTTAGAATTAAGCATACAGCCATTATCAAAAACAGGACGACTCCATTAACCATATCTGCTACTAATTCACTACAGCAGGACTCCATTAACCATGTGCTCTCACCAAACGTATCAGCTACTAATTCACTACAGCAGGACTCCATTAACCATGTGCTCTCACCAAACGTATCAGTTACTAATTCACTACAGCAGGAGTCCATTAACCATGTGCTCTCACCAAACGTATCAGCTACTAATTCACTACAGCAGGACTCCATTAACCATGTGCTCTCACCAAACGTATCAGCTACTAATTCACTACAGCAGGACTCCATTAACCATGTGCTCTCACCAAACGTATCAGCTACTAATTCACTACAGCAGGACTCCATTAACCATGTGCTCTCAAACGTATCAGCTACTAATTCACTACAGCAGGACTCCATTAACCATGTGCTCTCACCAAACGTATCAGCTACTAATTCACTAAAGCAGGACTCCATTAACCATGTGCTCTCACCAAACGTATCAGCTACTAATTCACTACAGCAGGACTCCATTAACCATGTGCTCTCACCAAACGTCTCAGCTACTAATTCACTACAGCAGGACTCCATTAACCATGTGCTCTCACCAAACGTTTCAGCTACAAGCTCTCTGAACAAGGACACACCCTGCCTCCAGACTGCATTACTTCCTGTGGACGGCTGCCTGGAACACACACAACAGGGGAGTCTAAATACACTGAAATAAAGTCACATGCTCTGTCAATGAACCAATAGGAATTGTAGTTCCTGATACCATGCAAATGAGTCACACCTGTGACATGTGCGTGCGTGTGTTGGGAGGGCAAGGATTCTCCATCATCATGTTGTCTGTCTGTCTGTCTGTCTGTCTGTCTGTCTGTCTGTCTGTCTGTCTGTCTGTCTGTCTGTCTGTCTGTCTGTCTGTCTGTCTGTCTGTCTGTCTGTCTGTCTGTCTGTCTGTCTGTCTGTCTGTCTGTCTGTCTGTCTGTCTGTCTGTCTGTCTGTCTGTGTGGACTAGGATTCTCCGTCATGTTCATGCAGCTCAAGGCATTTAGATGAGCGACCCCTCTGGGGACTGGTACTCCCATTATAGAACGTCTGTCTGCATTCATACACTTCATATCTGGAGACCCGAGGTCAGGAGAGTTGTCAATGAATTGAAAAGGACAACCATACTGTTACTGTGCTGTACTTGACAGCAGCTCTTCTCTTAGTACAAATGACAGTGAAGATAGTAGAGGAGACATTAGACAACCTAGTCTGAGTGAAGATAGTAGAGGAGAACTTAGACAACCTAGTCTGAGTGAAGATAGTAGAGGAGAACTTAGACAACCTAGTCTGAGTGGAGATAGTAGAGGAGACAACCTAGTCTGAGTGGAGATAGTAGAGGAGATAACCTAGTCTGAGTGAAGATAGTAGAGGAGACAACCTAGTCTGAGTGAAGATAGTAGAGGAGACATTAGACAACCTAGTCTGAGTGAAGATAGTAGAGGAGAACTTAGACAACTTAGTCTGAGTGGAGATAGTAGAGGAGACAACCTAGTCTGAGTGGAGATAGTAGAGGAGACAACCTAGTCTGAGTGGAGATAGTAGAGGAGATAACCTAGTCTGAGTGGAGATAGTAGAGGAGACAACCTAGTCTGAGTGAAGATAGTAGAGGAGACAACCTAGTCTGAGTGGAGATAGTAGAGGAGACAACCTAGTCTGAGTGGTAGGAAGGTAGTAGTGATGGGGGAGTCGAAAGTTGTTTATCGCAATATTATTTTGGACGATATTATATTGATACTTTGACTTCAAGTATCGTATTGTACATTTTGTAAAAATAATATAAATATAATTGTTTTAGGTAAGTAGATGGCGTTAGCTAGCGCTGGTCAGCTGTACCTGCGCCAAAACTCCTGTATTTTTCATCCTATAGTTTGTTCTCCATCTTCTTTTATAATAGTGAGCCAACATGTTTTCAGCACTTTTATTTCCCTGACTGCTCCAAACTCATTTTCTCATGGCTCTCTCTGCAGAAGACATACGCTGATCAATATGTTAGGAACATCACATCCAAATAAAATCGCAGTATCGAATCACAATACATATAGAATGGTATCGGCACCGCAGGCCCCTGCCAATTCCCAGCCTTAGTAGGTTGGTAGTCCTACTGTCACGCCAACATCAGTTTTGGGACTCCCCAAAAGGGAGTGTTGTGATCAATGTTTTGGTGTTTGGTTCTGGGCTTTGCTGTCTAAGCCGGTTCCAAGCAGTGTGTCCATTCCAGCCCAGCGTAGTGAACATTCATGTGGCTGTTTTGGAGCACCATGCAGGCAGGGTTCGCCCGCCCGCCCGCCCGCCCGCCCGCCCGCCCGCCCGCCCGCCCGCCCGCCCGCCCGCCCGTCCGTCCGTCCGTCCGTCCGTCCGTCCGTCCGTCCGTCCGTCCGTCCGTCCGTCCGTCCGTCCGTCCGTCCGTCCGTCCGTCCGTCCGTCCGTCTGTCTGTCTGTCTGTCTGTCTGTCTGTCTGTCTGTCCAGGGTCAGCAGTAGCAGGTGATAGCTGTGTTCTGTGGTATTGTTGTCAGCTGGCACGTCAGTTGGGCTTGGGTCAGTGGGGGGGGGGGGGGGGGGGGGGGCTTGGGTCAGTGGGTCTGGCCAAGGGGGGGGGGGGGGGTCACTGGTGACAGAAGGCTGTTGGTCAGACGGGTACATATTTGCCTAACCATTTGTCTGTCTCACTGGATTGGAGCATAGTGCATATAGCTACAGATGTTAACATGACTCCTGCCTGGGTAGATCCATATAGCTACAGATGTTAACATGACTCCTGCCTGGGTAGATCCATATAGCTACAGATGTTAACATGACTCCTGCCTGGGTAGATCCATATATCTACAGATGTTATTAACATGACTCCTGCCTGGGTAGATCCATATATCTACAGATGTTAACATGACTCCTGCCTGGGTAGATCCATATATCTACAGATGTTAACATGACTCCTGCCTGGGTAGATCCATAAAGCTACAGATGTTAACATGACACCTGCCTGGGTAGATCCATATAGCTACAGATGTTAACATGACTCCTGCCTGGGTAGATCCATATAGCTACAGATGTTAACATGACTCCTGCCTGGGTAGATCCATATATCTACAGATGTTATTAACATGACTCCTGCCTGGGTAGATCCATATATCTACAGATGTTAACATGACTCCTGCCTGGGTAGATCCATATATCTACAGATGTTAACATGACTCCTGCCTGGGTAGATCCATAAAGCTACAGATGTTAACATGACTCCTGCCTGGGTAGATCCATATAGCTACAGATGTTAACATGACTCCTGCCTGGGTAGATCCATATAGCTACAGATGTTAACATGACTCCTGCCTGGGTAGATCCATAAAGCTACAGATGTTAACATGACTCCTGTCAGGGTAGAGCCAGGAGTTTTTCCTGAACACATAACCTGATCAGAAAAAACTCTAGGCCTCTCCAAGAGTACCAGCAAATGGATTACCAAGACATAGAGTACCCAGAAATAGAGTACCCAGAAATAGAGAACCAGGAAATAGAGTACCCAGAAATAGAGTACCCAGAAATAGAGAACCAGGAAATAGAGAACCCAGAAATAGAGTACGAGGAAATGGATTACCAAGACATAGAGTACCCAGAAATAGAGTACCCAGAAATAGAGAACCAGGAAATAGAGTACCCGGAAATAGAGAACCCAGAAATAGAGTACCAGGAAATAGAGTACCCAGAAATAGAGTACCCAGAAATAGCAAACCACGAAATAGAGTAAAAGGAAAAAGACAACCAGGAAATAGAGTACCAGGAAGTAGAATACCAAAACATGTAGTACGAGGAAATAGAGAACCAAGAAATAGAGTTCCAAGAAATAGAGAACCAGGAAATAGAGTACCAATAAGTAGGGGGGGTGATGTCTCAGACCCGGCCAAAGCAAATTCCTATATTGAAACAATGGCCAGACCTCTACAGTAGTTCAAGACGATAGCCAAATACACTGTCTATAAAGGGAAGTGATTGTCCATGGTTGAGTGGTGAAAAGCCTTTCAAAGGTGAAACATGATTTCTCTTTAAAAGAGATCCCTGCTGTGTCTCCATACACTGTTCATATGTGGCATCCAGCACAGCACAACACAGTATGTACAGTTTAAGTCGGAAGTTTACATACACTTAGGTTGGAGTCATTAAAATTAATTTTTCAACCACTCCACAAATTTCTTGTTAACAAACTATAGTTTTGGCAAGTTGTTTAGGACATCTACTTTGTGCATGACACAAGTATCTTTTCCAACAATTCTTTACAGACAGATTATTTCACTTGTAATTCACTGTATCACAATTCCAGTGGATCAGAAATGTACATACACTAAGTTGACTGTGCCTTTAAACAACTTGGAAAATTCCAGAAAAGTATGCCATGGCTGTAGAAGCTTCTGATAGGCTAATTGACATAATTTGAGTCAATTGGAGGTGAACCTGTGGATGTATTTCAAGGCCTACCTTCAAACTCAGTGCCTCTTTGCATGACATCATGGGAAAATCTAAATAAATAAGCCAAGATCTCAGAAAAATAATCTGGTTCATTCTTGGGAGCAATTTCCAAATGCCTGAAGGTACCACGTTCATCTGTACAAACAATAGTACGCAAGTATAAACACCACGGGACCACGCAGCCTTCATACCGCTCTGGAAGGAGACGCGTTCTGTCTCCTAGAGATGAACGTACTTTGGTGCGAAAAGTGCAAATCAATCCCAGAACAACAGCAAAGGACCTTGTGAAGATGCTGGAGGAAACAGGTACAAAAGTATCTATATCCACAGTAAAACGAGTCCTATATCGACATAACCTGAAAGGCCGCTCAGCAAGGAAGAAGCTACTGCTCCAAAACCGCCATAAAAAAAAGCCAGACTACGGTTTGCAACTGCACATGGGGACAAAGATCGTACTTTTTGGAGAAATGTCCTCTGGTCTGATGAAACAAAAATAGAACTGTTTGGCCATAATGACCATCATTATGTTTGGAGGAAAAAGGGGGAGGCTTGCAAGCCGAAGAACACCATCTCAACCGTGAAGCACTGGGGTGGCAGCATCATGTTGTGGGGGTGCTGCAGGAGGGACTGGTGCACTTCACAAAATCACGAGGAAGGAAAATTATGTGGATATATTGAAGCAACATCTCAAGACATCAGTCAGGAAGTTAAAGCTTGGTCCTAAATGGGTCTTCCAAATGGACAATGACCCCAAGCATACTTCCAAAGTTGTGTCAAAATGGCAAAGTGAAGGTATTGGAGTGGCCATCACAAAGCCTTGACCTCATCCTAAAGAAAATGTGTGGGCAGAACTGAAAAAGCGTGTGCGAGGAAGGAGGCCTATAAACCTGACTTAGTTACACCAGCTCTGTCAGGAGGAATGGGCCAAAATTCACCCAACTTATTGTGGGAAGCTTGTGGAAGGCTTCCCGAAATGTTTGACCCAACTTAAACACTTTAAAGGCAATGCTACCAAATACTAATTGAGTGTATGTAAACTTCTGACCCACTGGCAATGTGATGAAAGAAATAAAAGCTGAAATAAATCATTCTCTCTACTATTATTCTGACATTTCACATTCTTAAAATAAAGTGGTGATCCTACCTGACCTAAGACAGGGAATTTTTACTAGGATTAAATGTCAGGAATAGTGAAAAACTGCATTTAAATGTATTTGGCTAAGATGTATATGTAAACTTCTGACTTCAACTGTATGTAGCCTCTACCATGGATAGCCTACTATCTATAGGATTCCCACTCGTGTTTCACCTCGTGATGCCTGCACAGGAATAACCTGTTTCAGGGGGTTGTATCTATGACACCCCACTCCTGGATGGTTGGACAGAAAGAGGTTCAAACCTCCAGGGAAACCAGACAAACACTAATACTACTTCCTAAATGACACCTTATTCCATTTAAAGTGCAGTTCTTTAGACAAGGACCCAGTAAGGCTCAGTAGGGAATGGGCTGCCGTTTGGTACCAAGGGCCCGGTAAGGCTCAGTAGGGAATGGGCTGCCGTTTGGTACCAAGGACCGATCGTTGTCATAGACCGGTGGCACGCTAACTATTCGTTACGTGGCTCAGGAATGTGTCTTAAAACAGCTGCTGCAGCAGCCAGCCTCGGCTACGTAAAGTACAGACCTGAAATTCTGGTTTCTCCAGAGCAGAGACTGAATGCTAAATGGCACCCTATTCCCTATCCCTACATAGTGCACTACTTTTGACAAGAGTCCTATGGACCCTGGTCAGAAGAAGTGCACTACATAGAGAATAGGGTGTCATTTGGGACACAGACTATCCATGTGCATATTATGTCACCACAGGTGTGTGGCACTGTGTACTGAACAAACTTATTGTGTATTACCTTGTTATTATTGACCTGATCCCATGGTGTTACCTTGTTATTATTGACCTGATCCCATGGTGTTACCTTGTTATTATTGACCTGATCCCAGGGTGTTACCTTGTTATTATTGACCTGATCCCATGGTGTTACCTTGTTATTATTGACCTGATCCCAGGGTGTTACCTTGTTATTATTGACCTGATCCCCATGGTGTTACCTTGTTATTATTGACCTGATCCCATGGGGTTACCTTGTTATTATTGACCTGATCCCATGGTGTTACCTTGTTATTATTGACCTGATCCCATGGTGTTACCTTGTTATTATTGACCTGATCCCCATGGTGTTACCTTGTTATTATTGACCTGATCCCAGGGTGTTACCTTGTTATTATTGACCTGATCCCATGGTGTTACCTTGTTATTATTGACCTGATCCCATGGTGTTACCTTGTTATTATTGACCTGATCCCATGGTGTTACCTTGTTATTATTGACCTGATCCCATGGTGTTACCTTGTTATTATTGACCTGATCCCATGGTGTTACCTTGTTATTATTGACCTGATCCCATGGTGTTACCTTGTTATTATTGACCTGATCCCATGGTGTTACCTTGTTATTATTGACCTGATCCCATGGTGTTACCTTGTTATTATTGACCTGATCCCCATGGTGTTACCTTGTTATTATTGACCTGATCCCATGGTGTTACCTTGTTATTATTGACCTGATCCCATGGTGTTACCTTGTTATTATTGACCTGATCCCATGGTGTTACCTTGTTATTATTGACCTGATCCCATGGTGTTACCTTGTTATTATTGACCTGATCCCATGGTGTTACCTTGTTATTATTGACCTGATCCCATGGTGTTACCTTGTTATTATTGACCTGATCCCATGGTGTTACCTTGTTATTATTGACCTGATCCCATGGTGTTACCTTGTTATTATTGACCTGATCCCATGGTGTTACCTTGTTATTATTGACCTGATCCCATGGTGTTACCTTGTTATTATTGACCTGATCCCATGGTGTTACCTTGTTATTATTGACCTGATCCCATGGTGTTACCTTGTTATTATTGACCTGATCCCCATGGTGTTACCTTGTTATTATTGACCTGATCCCATGGTGTTACCTTGTTATTATTGACCTGATCCCAGGGTGTTACCTTGTTATTATTGACCTGATCCCCATGGTGTTACCTTGTTATTATTGACCTGATCCCAGGGTGTTACCTTGTTATTATTGACCTGATCCCATGGTGTTACCTTGTTATTATTGACCTGATCCCATGGTGTTACCTTGTTATTATTGACCTGATCCCATGGTGTTACCTTGTTATTATTGACCTGATCCCCATGGTGTTACCTTGTTATTATTGACCTGATCCCATGGTGTTACCTTGTTATTATTGACCTGATCCCATGGTGTTACCTTGTTATTATTGACCTGATCCCATGGTGTTACCTTGTTATTATTGACCTGATCCCATGGTGTTACCTTGTTATTATTGACCTGATCCCCATGGTGTTACCTTGTTATTATTGACCTGATCCCATGGTGTTACCTTGTTATTATTGACCTGATCCCATGGTGTTACCTTGTTATTATTGACCTGATCCCATGGTGTTACCTTGTTATTATTGACCTGATCCCATGGTGTTACCTTGTTATTATTGACCTGATCCCATGGTGTTACCTTGTTATTATTGACCTGATCCCATGGTGTTACCTTGTTATTATTGACCTGATCCCATGGTGTTACCTTGTTATTATTGACCTGATCCCATGGTGTTACCTTGTTATTATTGACCTGATCCCATGGTGTTACCTTGTTATTATTGACCTGATCCCAGGGTGTTACCTTGTTATTATTGACCTGATCCCCATGGTGTTACCTTGTTATTATTGACCTGATCCCATGGTGTTACCTTGTTATTATTGACCTGATCCCCATGGTGTTACCTTGTTATTATTGACCTGATCCCATGGTGTTACCTTGTTATTATTGACCTGATCCCATGGTGTTACCTTGTTATTATTGACCTGATCCCATGGTGTTACCTTGTTATTATTGACCTGATCCCATGGTGTTACCTTGTTATTATTGACCTGATCCCATGGTGTTACCTTGTTATTATTGACCTGATCCCAGGGTGTTACCTTGTTATTATTGACCTGATCCCATGGTGTTACCTTGTTATTATTGACCTGATCCCATGGTGTTACCTTGTTATTATTGACCTGATCCCCATGGTGTTACCTTGTTATTATTGACCTGATCCCATGGTGTTACCTTGTTATTATTGACCTGATCCCATGGTGTTACCTTGTTATTATTGACCTGATCCCATGGTGTTACCTTGTTATTATTGACCTGATCCCCATGGTGTTACCTTGTTATTATTGACCTGATCCCCATGGTGTTACCTTGTTATTATTGACCTGATCCCATGGTGTTACCTTGTTATTATTGACCTGATCCCATGGTGTTACCTTGTTATTATTGACCTGATCCCATGGTGTTACCTTGTTATTATTGACCTGATCCCAGGGTGTTACCTTGTTATTATTGACCTGATCCCATGGTGTTACCTTGTTATTATTGACCTGATCCCATGGTGTTACCTTGTTATTATTGACCTGATCCCATGGTGTTACCTTGTTATTATTGACCTGATCCCATGGTGTTACCTTGTTATTATTGACCTGATCCCCATGGTGTTACCTTGTTATTATTGACCTGATCCCATGGTGTTACCTTGTTATTATTGACCTGATCCCATGGTGTTACCTTGTTATTATTGACCTGATCCCCATGGTGTTACCTTGTTATTATTGACCTGATCCCCATGGTGTTACCTTGTTATTATTGACCTGATCCCATGGTGTTACCTTGTTATTATTGACCTGATCCCATGGTGTTACCTTGTTATTATTGACCTGATCCCATGGTGTTACCTTGTTATTATTGACCTGATCCCAGGGTGTTACCTTGTTATTATTGACCTGATCCCCATGGTGTTACCTTGTTATTATTGACCTGATCCCAGGGTGTTACCTTGTTATTATTGACCTGATCCCATGGTGTTACCTTGTTATTATTGACCTGATCCCAGGGTGTTACCTTGTTATTATTGACCTGATCCCATGGTGTTACCTTGTTATTATTGACCTGATCCCATGGTGTTACCTTGTTATTATTGACCTGATCCCATGGTGTTACCTTGTTATTATTGACCTGATCCCATGGTGTTACCTTGTTATTATTGACCTGATCCCAGGGTGTTACCTTGTTATTATTGACCTGATCCCCATGGTGTTACCTTGTTATTATTGACCTGATCCCATGGTGTTACCTTGTTATTATTGACCTGATCCCCATGGTGTTACCTTGTTATTATTGACCTGATCCCATGGTGTTACCTTGTTATTATTGACCTGATCCCATGGTGTTACCTTGTTATTATTGACCTGATCCCATGGTGTTACCTTGTTATTATTGACCTGATCCCATGGTGTTACCTTGTTATTATTGACCTGATCCCATGGTGTTACCTTGTTATTATTGACCTGATCCCATGGTGTTACCTTGTTATTATTGACCTGATCCCATGGTGTTACCTTGTTATTATTGACCTGATCCCATGGTGTTACCTTGTTATTATTGACCTGATCCCATGGTGTTACCTTGTTATTATTGACCTGATCCCATGGTGTTACCTTGTTATTATTGACCTGATCCCATGGTGTTACCTTGTTATTATTGACCTGATCCCATGGTGTTACCTTGTTATTATTGACCTGATCCCATGGTGTTACCTTGTTATTATTGACCTGATCCCCATGGTGTTACCTTGTTATTATTGACCTGATCCCATGGTGTTACCTTGTTATTATTGACCTGATCCCATGGTGTTACCTTGTTATTATTGACCTGATCCCATGGTGTTACCTTGTTATTATTGACCTGATCCCATGGTGTTACCTTGTTATTATTGACCTGATCCCCATGGTGTTACCTTGTTATTATTGACCTGATCCCATGGTGTTACCTTGTTATTATTGACCTGATCCCAGGGTGTTACCTTGTTATTATTGACCTGATCCCCATGGTGTTACCTTGTTATTATTGACCTGATCCCCATGGTGTTACCTTGTTATTATTGACCTGATCCCATGGTGTTACCTTGTTATTATTGACCTGATCCCATGGTGTTACCTTGTTATTATTGACCTGATCCCATGGTGTTACCTTGTTATTATTGACCTGATCCCAGGGTGTTACCTTGTTATTATTGACCTGATCCCCATGGTGTTACCTTGTTATTATTGACCTGATCCCATGGTGTTACCTTGTTATTATTGACCTGATCCCAGGGTGTTACCTTGTTATTATTGACCTCGATCCCCATGGTGTTACCTTGTTATTATTGACCTGATCCCAGGGTGTTACCTTGTTATTATTCGACCTGATCCCATGGTGTTACCTTGTTATTATTGACCTGATCCCATGGTGTTACCTTGTTATTATTGACCTGATCCCCATGGTGTTACCTTGTTATTATTGACCTGATCCCATGGTGTTACCTTGTTATTATTGACCTGATCCCCATGGTGTTACCTTGTTATTATTGACCTGATCCCATGGTGTTACCTTGTTATTATTGACCTGATCCCATGGTGTTACCTTGTTATTATTGACCTGATCCCCATGGTGTTACCTTGTTATTATTGACCTGATCCCATGGTGTTACCTTGTTATTATTGACCTGATCCCAGGGTGTTACCTTGTTATTATTGACCTGATCCCATGGTGTTACCTTGTTATTATTGACCTGATCCCATGGTGTTACCTTGTTATTATTGACCTGATCCCATGGTGTTACCTTGTTATTATTGACCTGATCCCATGGTGTTACCTTGTTATTATTGACCTGATCCCAGGGTGTTACCTTGTTATTATTGACCTGATCCCCATGGTGTTACCTTGTTATTATTGACCTGATCCCATGGTGTTACCTTGTTATTATTGACCTGATCCCATGGTGTTACCTTGTTATTATTGACCTGATCCCATGGTGTTACCTTGTTATTATTGACCTGATCCCATGGTGTTACCTTGTTATTATTGACCTGATCCCATGGTGTTACCTTGTTATTATTGACCTGATCCCCATGGTGTTACCTTGTTATTATTGACCTGATCCCATGGTGTTACCTTGTTATTATTGACCTGATCCCATGGTGTTACCTTGTTATTATTGACCTGATCCCCATGGTGTTACCTTGTTATTATTGTCCTGATCCCATGGTGTTACCTTGTTATTATTGACCTGATCCCAGGGTGTTACCTTGTTATTATTGACCTGATCCCCATGGTGTTACCTTGTTATTATTGACCTGATCCCATGGTGTTACCTTGTTATTATTGACCTGATCCCAGGGTGTTACCTTGTTATTATTGACCTGATCCCATGGTGTTACCTTGTTATTATTGACCTGATCCCATGGTGTTACCTTGTTATTATTGACCTGATCCCCATGGTGTTACCTTGTTATTATTGACCTGATCCCCATGGTGTTACCTTGTTATTATTGACCTGATCCCATGGTGTTACCTTGTTATTATTGACCTGATCCCAGGGTGTTACCTTGTTATTATTGACCTGATCCCATGGTGTTACCTTGTTATTATTGACCTGATCCCATGGTGTTACCTTGTTATTATTGACCTGATCCCATGGTGTTACCTTGTTATTATTGACCTGATCCCATGGTGTTACCTTGTTATTATTGACCTGATCCCATGGTGTTACCTTGTTATTATTGACCTGATCCCCATGGTGTTACCTTGTTATTATTGACCTGATCCCATGGTGTTACCTTGTTATTATTGACCTGATCCCATGGTGTTACCTTGTTATTATTGACCTGATCCCATGGTGTTACCTTGTTATTATTGACCTGATCCCCATGGTGTTACCTTGTTATTATTGACCTGATCCCATGGTGTTACCTTGTTATTATTGACCTGATCCCCATGGTGTTACCTTGTTATTATTGACCTGATCCCATGGTGTTACCTTGTTATTATTGACCTGATCCCAGGGTGTTACCTTGTTATTATTGACCTGATCCCCATGGTGTTACCTTGTTATTATTGACCTGATCCCATGGTGTTACCTTGTTATTATTGACCTGATCCCCATGGTGTTACCTTGTTATTATTGACCTGATCCCATGGTGTTACCTTGTTATTATTGACCTGATCCCAGGGTGTTACCTTGTTATTATTGACCTGATCCCCATGGTGTTACCTTGTTATTATTGACCTGATCCCATGGTGTTACCTTGTTATTATTGACCTGATCCCCATGGTGTTACCTTGTTATTATTGACCTGATCCCATGGTGTTACCTTGTTATTATTGACCTGATCCCAGGGTGTTACCTTGTTATTATTGACCTGATCCCCATGGTGTTACCTTGTTATTATTGACCTGATCCCAGGGTGTTACCTTGTTATTATTGACCTGATCCCATGGTGTTACCTTGTTATTATTGACCTGATCCCATGGTGTTACCTTGTTATTATTGACCTGATCCCCATGGTGTTACCTTGTTATTATTGACCTGATCCCATGGTGTTACCTTGTTATTATTGACCTGATCCCCATGGTGTTACCTTGTTATTATTGACCTGATCCCATGGTGTTACCTTGTTATTATTGACCTGATCCCATGGTGTTACCTTGTTATTATTGACCTGATCCCCATGGTGTTACCTTGTTATTATTGACCTGATCCCATGGTGTTACCTTGTTATTATTGACCTGATCCCAGGGTGTTACCTTGTTATTATTGACCTGATCCCATGGTGTTACCTTGTTATTATTGACCTGATCCCATGGTGTTACCTTGTTATTATTGACCTGATCCCATGGTGTTACCTTGTTATTATTGACCTGATCCCATGGTGTTACCTTGTTATTATTGACCTGATCCCAGGGTGTTACCTTGTTATTATTGACCTGATCCCCATGGTGTTACCTTGTTATTATTGACCTGATCCCATGGTGTTACCTTGTTATTATTGACCTGATCCCATGGTGTTACCTTGTTATTATTGACCTGATCCCATGGTGTTACCTTGTTATTATTGACCTGATCCCAGGGTGTTACCTTGTTATTATTGACCTGATCCCATGGTGTTACCTTGTTATTATTGACCTGATCCCATGGTGTTACCTTGTTATTATTGACCTGATCCCATGGTGTTACCTTGTTATTATTGACCTGATCCCCATGGTGTTACCTTGTTATTATTGACCTGATCCCATGGTGTTACCTTGTTATTATTGACCTGATCCCATGGTGTTACCTTGTTATTATTGACCTGATCCCCATGGTGTTACCTTGTTATTATTGACCTGATCCCATGGTGTTACCTTGTTATTATTGACCTGATCCCATGGTGTTACCTTGTTATTATTGACCTGATCCCCATGGTGTTACCTTGTTATTATTGACCTGATCCCATGGTGTTACCTTGTTATTATTGACCTGATCCCCATGGTGTTACCTTGTTATTATTGACCTGATCCCATGGTGTTACCTTGTTATTATTGACCTGATCCCATGGTGTTACCTTGTTATTATTGACCTGATCCCAGGGTGTTACCTTGTTATTATTGACCTGATCCCCATGGTGTTACCTTGTTATTATTGACCTGATCCCATGGTGTTACCTTGTTATTATTGACCTGATCCCATGGTGTTACCTTGTTATTATTGACCTGATCCCATGGTGTTACCTTGTTATTATTGACCTGATCCCATGGTGTTACCTTGTTATTATTGACCTGATCCCATGGTGTTACCTTGTTATTATTGACCTGATCCCCATGGTGTTACCTTGTTATTATTGACCTGATCCCATGGTGTTACCTTGTTATTATTGACCTGATCCCATGGTGTTACCTTGTTATTATTGACCTGATCCCCATGGTGTTACCTTGTTATTATTGACCTGATCCCATGGTGTTACCTTGTTATTATTGACCTGATCCCATGGTGTTACCTTGTTATTATTGACCTGATCCCCATGGTGTTACCTTGTTATTATTGACCTGATCCCATGGTGTTACCTTGTTATTATTGACCTGATCCCATGGTGTTACCTTGTTATTATTGACCTGATCCCCATGGTGTTACCTTGTTATTATTGACCTGATCCCATGGTGTTACCTTGTTATTATTGACCTGATCCCAGGGTGTTACCTTGTTATTATTGACCTGATCCCATGGTGTTACCTTGTTATTATTGACCTGATCCCATGGTGTTACCTTGTTATTATTGACCTGATCCCATGGTGTTACCTTGTTATTATTGACCTGATCCCATGGTGTTACCTTGTTATTATTGACCTGATCCCATGGTGTTACCTTGTTATTATTGACCTGATCCCAGGGTGTTACCTTGTTATTATTGACCTGATCCCCATGGTGTTACCTTGTTATTATTGACCTGATCCCATGGTGTTACCTTGTTATTATTGACCTGATCCCCATGGTGTTACCTTGTTATTATTGACCTGATCCCATGGTGTTACCTTGTTATTATTGACCTGATCCCAGGGTGTTACCTTGTTATTATTGACCTGATCCCCATGGTGTTACCTTGTTATTATTGACCTGATCCCATGGTGTTACCTTGTTATTATTGACCTGATCCCCATGGTGTTACCTTGTTATTATTGACCTGATCCCATGGTGTTACCTTGTTATTATTGACCTGATCCCAGGGTGTTACCTTGTTATTATTGACCTGATCCCCATGGTGTTACCTTGTTATTATTGACCTGATCCCAGGGTGTTACCTTGTTATTATTGACCTGATCCCATGGTGTTACCTTGTTATTATTGACCTGATCCCATGGTGTTACCTTGTTATTATTGACCTGATCCCCATGGTGTTACCTTGTTATTATTGACCTGATCCCATGGTGTTACCTTGTTATTATTGACCTGATCCCCATGGTGTTACCTTGTTATTATTGACCTGATCCCATGGTGTTACCTTGTTATTATTGACCTGATCCCATGGTGTTACCTTGTTATTATTGACCTGATCCCCATGGTGTTACCTTGTTATTATTGACCTGATCCCATGGTGTTACCTTGTTATTATTGACCTGATCCCAGGGTGTTACCTTGTTATTATTGACCTGATCCCATGGTGTTACCTTGTTATTATTGACCTGATCCCATGGTGTTACCTTGTTATTATTGACCTGATCCCATGGTGTTACCTTGTTATTATTGACCTGATCCCATGGTGTTACCTTGTTATTATTGACCTGATCCCAGGGTGTTACCTTGTTATTATTGACCTGATCCCCATGGTGTTACCTTGTTATTATTGACCTGATCCCATGGTGTTACCTTGTTATTATTGACCTGATCCCATGGTGTTACCTTGTTATTATTGACCTGATCCCATGGTGTTACCTTGTTATTATTGACCTGATCCCAGGGTGTTACCTTGTTATTATTGACCTGATCCCATGGTGTTACCTTGTTATTATTGACCTGATCCCATGGTGTTACCTTGTTATTATTGACCTGATCCCATGGTGTTACCTTGTTATTATTGACCTGATCCCCATGGTGTTACCTTGTTATTATTGACCTGATCCCATGGTGTTACCTTGTTATTATTGACCTGATCCCATGGTGTTACCTTGTTATTATTGACCTGATCCCCATGGTGTTACCTTGTTATTATTGACCTGATCCCATGGTGTTACCTTGTTATTATTGACCTGATCCCCATGGTGTTACCTTGTTATTATTGACCTGATCCCATGGTGTTACCTTGTTATTATTGACCTGATCCCCATGGTGTTACCTTGTTATTATTGACCTGATCCCATGGTGTTACCTTGTTATTATTGACCTGATCCCAGGGTGTTACCTTGTTATTATTGACCTGATCCCCATGGTGTTACCTTGTTATTATTGACCTGATCCCATGGTGTTACCTTGTTATTATTGACCTGATCCCAGGGTGTTACCTTGTTATTATTGACCTGATCCCATGGTGTTACCTTGTTATTATTGACCTGATCCCATGGTGTTACCTTGTTATTATTGACCTGATCCCCATGGTGTTACCTTGTTATTATTGACCTGATCCCATGGTGTTACCTTGTTATTATTGACCTGATCCCAGGGTGTTACCTTGTTATTATTGACCTGATCCCCATGGTGTTACCTTGTTATTATTGACCTGATCCCATGGTGTTACCTTGTTATTATTGACCTGATCCCCATGGTGTTACCTTGTTATTATTGACCTGATCCCATGGTGTTACCTTGTTATTATTGACCTGATCCCAGGGTGTTACCTTGTTATTATTGACCTGATCCCCATGGTGTTACCTTGTTATTATTGACCTGATCCCATGGTGTTACCTTGTTATTATTGACCTGATCCCATGGTGTTACCTTGTTATTATTGACCTGATCCCAGGGTGTTACCTTGTTATTATTGACCTGATCCCATGGTGTTACCTTGTTATTATTGACCTGATCCCATGGTGTTACCTTGTTATTATTGACCTGATCCCATGGTGTTACCTTGTTATTATTGACCTGATCCCATGGTGTTACCTTGTTATTATTGACCTGATCCCAGGGTGTTACCTTGTTATTATTGACCTGATCCCCATGGTGTTACCTTGTTATTATTGACCTGATCCCATGGTGTTACCTTGTTATTATTGACCTGATCCCATGGTGTTACCTTGTTATTATTGACCTGATCCCATGGTGTTACCTTGTTATTATTGACCTGATCCCATGGTGTTACCTTGTTATTATTGACCTGATCCCATGGTGTTACCTTGTTATTATTGACCTGATCCCATGGTGTTACCTTGTTATTATTGACCTGATCCCATGGTGTTACCTTGTTATTATTGACCTGATCCCCATGGTGTTACCTTGTTATTATTGACCTGATCCCATGGTGTTACCTTGTTATTATTGACCTGATCCCATGGTGTTACCTTGTTATTATTGACCTGATCCCCATGGTGTTACCTTGTTATTATTGACCTGATCCCATGGTGTTACCTTGTTATTATTGACCTGATCCCCATGGTGTTACCTTGTTATTATTGACCTGATCCCATGGTGTTACCTTGTTATTATTGACCTGATCCCCATGGTGTTACCTTGTTATTATTGACCTGATCCCATGGTGTTACCTTGTTATTATTGACCTGATCCCAGGGTGTTACCTTGTTATTATTGACCTGATCCCCATGGTGTTACCTTGTTATTATTGACCTGATCCCATGGTGTTACCTTGTTATTATTGACCTGATCCCATGGTGTTACCTTGTTATTATTGACCTGATCCCATGGTGTTACCTTGTTATTATTGACCTGATCCCATGGTGTTACCTTGTTATTATTGACCTGATCCCCATGGTGTTACCTTGTTATTATTGACCTGATCCCCATGGTGTTACCTTGTTATTATTGACCTGATCCCATGGTGTTACCTTGTTATTATTGACCTGATCCCATGGTGTTACCTTGTTATTATTGACCTGATCCCATGGTGTTACCTTGTTATTATTGACCTGATCCCATGGTGTTACCTTGTTATTATTGACCTGATCCCCATGGTGTTACCTTGTTATTATTGACCTGATCCCATGGTGTTACCTTGTTATTATTGACCTGATCCCCATGGTGTTACCTTGTTATTATTGACCTGATCCCCATGGTGTTACCTTGTTATTATTGACCTGATCCCATGGTGTTACCTTGTTATTATTGACCTGATCCCATGGTGTTACCTTGTTATTATTGACCTGATCCCCATGGTGTTACCTTGTTATTATTGACCTGATCCCATGGTGTTACCTTGTTATTATTGACCTGATCCCATGGTGTTACCTTGTTATTATTGACCTGATCCCCATGGTGTTACCTTGTTATTATTGACCTGATCCCATGGTGTTACCTTGTTATTATTGACCTGATCCCAGGGTGTTACCTTGTTATTATTGACCTGATCCCATGGTGTTACCTTGTTATTATTGACCTGATCCCATGGTGTTACCTTGTTATTATTGACCTGATCCCCATGGTGTTACCTTGTTATTATTGACCTGATCCCATGGTGTTACCTTGTTATTATTGACCTGATCCCAGGGTGTTACCTTGTTATTATTGACCTGATCCCCATGGTGTTACCTTGTTATTATTGACCTGATCCCATGGTGTTACCTTGTTATTATTGACCTGATCCCCATGGTGTTACCTTGTTATTATTGACCTGATCCCATGGTGTTACCTTGTTATTATTGACCTGATCCCATGGTGTTACCTTGTTATTATTGACCTGATCCCCATGGTGTTACCTTGTTATTATTGACCTGATCCCAGGGTGTTACCTTGTTATTATTGACCTGATCCCATGGTGTTACCTTGTTATTATTGACCTGATCCCATGGTGTTACCTTGTTATTATTGACCTGATCCCCATGGTGTTACCTTGTTATTATTGACCTGATCCCATGGTGTTACCTTGTTATTATTGACCTGATCCCATGGTGTTACCTTGTTATTATTGACCTGATCCCCATGGTGTTACCTTGTTATTATTGACCTGATCCCATGGTGTTACCTTGTTATTATTGACCTGATCCCATGGTGTTACCTTGTTATTATTGACCTGATCCCATGGTGTTACCTTGTTATTATTGACCTGATCCCATGGTGTTACCTTGTTATTATTGACCTGATCCCATGGTGTTACCTTGTTATTATTGACCTGATCCCAGGGTGTTACCTTGTTATTATTGACCTGATCCCCATGGTGTTACCTTGTTATTATTGACCTGATCCCATGGTGTTACCTTGTTATTATTGACCTGATCCCATGGTGTTACCTTGTTATTATTGACCTGATCCCATGGTGTTACCTTGTTATTATTGACCTGATCCCAGGGTGTTACCTTGTTATTATTGACCTGATCCCATGGTGTTACCTTGTTATTATTGACCTGATCCCATGGTGTTACCTTGTTATTATTGACCTGATCCCATGGTGTTACCTTGTTATTATTGACCTGATCCCATGGTGTTACCTTGTTATTATTGACCTGATCCCCATGGTGTTACCTTGTTATTATTGACCTGATCCCATGGTGTTACCTTGTTATTATTGACCTGATCCCATGGTGTTACCTTGTTATTATTGACCTGATCCCCATGGTGTTACCTTGTTATTATTGACCTGATCCCATGGTGTTACCTTGTTATTATTGACCTGATCCCATGGTGTTACCTTGTTATTATTGACCTGATCCCCATGGTGTTACCTTGTTATTATTGACCTGATCCCCATGGTGTTACCTTGTTATTATTGACCTGATCCCATGGTGTTACCTTGTTATTATTGACCTGATCCCATGGTGTTACCTTGTTATTATTGACCTGATCCCCATGGTGTTACCTTGTTATTATTGACCTGATCCCATGGTGTTACCTTGTTATTATTGACCTGATCCCATGGTGTTACCTTGTTATTATTGACCTGATCCCATGGTGTTACCTTGTTATTATTGACCTGATCCCATGGTGTTACCTTGTTATTATTGACCTGATCCCATGGTGTTACCTTGTTATTATTGACCTGATCCCATGGTGTTACCTTGTTATTATTGACCTGATCCCATGGTGTTACCTTGTTATTATTGACCTGATCCCATGGTGTTACCTTGTTATTATTGACCTGATCCCATGGTGTTACCTTGTTATTATTGACCTGATCCCCATGGTGTTACCTTGTTATTATTGACCTGATCCCATGGTGTTACCTTGTTATTATTGACCTGATCCCCATGGTGTTACCTTGTTATTATTGACCTGATCCCATGGTGTTACCTTGTTATTATTGACCTGATCCCCATGGTGTTACCTTGTTATTATTGACCTGATCCCATGGTGTTACCTTGTTATTATTGACCTGATCCCATGGTGTTACCTTGTTATTATTGACCTGATCCCATGGTGTTACCTTGTTATTATTGACCTGATCCCATGGTGTTACCTTGTTATTATTGACCTGATCCCATGGTGTTACCTTGTTATTATTGACCTGATCCCAGGGTGTTACCTTGTTATTATTGACCTGATCCCATGGTGTTACCTTGTTATTATTGACCTGATCCCCATGGTGTTACCTTGTTATTATTGACCTGATCCCATGGTGTTACCTTGTTATTATTGACCTGATCCCCAGGGTGTTACCTTGTTATTATTGACCTGATCCCCATGGTGTTACCTTGTTATTATTGACCTGATCCCATGGTGTTACCTTGTTATTATTGACCTGATCCCAGGGTGTTACCTTGTTATTATTGACCTGATCCCATGGTGTTACCTTGTTATTATTGACCTGATCCCAGGGTGTTACCTTGTTATTATTGACCTGATCCCAGGGTGTTACCTTGTTATTATTGACCTGATCCCATGGTGTTACCTTGTTATTATTGACCTGATCCCCATGGTGTTACCTTGTTATTATTGACCTGATCCCATGGTGTTACCTTGTTATTATTGACCTGATCCCCATGGTGTTACCTTGTTATTATTGACCTGATCCCCATGGTGTTACCTTGTTATTATTGACCTGATCCCCATGGTGTTACCTTGTTATTATTGACCTGATCCCATGGTGTTACCTTGTTATTATTGACCTGATCCCATGGTGTTACCTTGTTATTATTGACCTGATCCCCATGGTGTTACCTTGTTATTATTGACCTGATCCCATGGTGTTACCTTGTTATTATTGACCTGATCCCATGGTGTTACCTTGTTATTATTGACCTGATCCCCATGGTGTTACCTTGTTATTATTGACCTGATCCCAGGGTGTTACCTTGTTATTATTGACCTGATCCCCATGGTGTTACCTTGTTATTATTGACCTGATCCCCATGGTGTTACCTTGTTATTATTGACCTGATCCCATGGTGTTACCTTGTTATTATTGACCTGATCCCATGGTGTTACCTTGTTATTATTGACCTGATCCCCATGGTGTTACCTTGTTATTATTGACCTGATCCCATGGTGTTACCTTGTTATTATTGACCTGATCCCATGGTGTTACCTTGTTATTATTGACCTGATCCCCATGGTGTTACCTTGTTATTATTGACCTGATCCCATGGTGTTACCTTGTTATTATTGACCTGATCCCATGGTGTTACCTTGTTATTATTGACCTGATCCCATGGTGTTACCTTGTTATTATTGACCTGATCCCATGGTGTTACCTTGTTATTATTGACCTGATCCCATGGTGTTACCTTGTTATTATTGACCTGATCCCATGGTGTTACCTTGTTATTATTGACCTGATCCCATGGTGTTACCTTGTTATTATTGACCTGATCCCCATGGTGTTACCTTGTTATTATTGACCTGATCCCATGGTGTTACCTTGTTATTATTGACCTGATCCCAGGGTGTTACCTTGTTATTATTGACCTGATCCCATGGTGTTACCTTGTTATTATTGACCTGATCCCATGGTGTTACCTTGTTATTATTGACCTGATCCCATGGTGTTACCTTGTTATTATTGACCTGATCCCCATGGTGTTACCTTGTTATTATTGACCTGATCCCAGGGTGTTACCTTGTTATTATTGACCTGATCCCATGGTGTTACCTTGTTATTATTGACCTGATCCCATGGTGTTACCTTGTTATTATTGACCTGATCCCATGGTGTTACCTTGTTATTATTGACCTGATCCCATGGTGTTACCTTGTTATTATTGACCTGATCCCCATGGTGTTACCTTGTTATTATTGACCTGATCCCATGGTGTTACCTTGTTATTATTGACCTGATCCCATGGTGTTACCTTGTTATTATTGACCTGATCCCATGGTGTTACCTTGTTATTATTGACCTGATCCCCATGGTGTTACCTTGTTATTATTGACCTGATCCCCATGGTGTTACCTTGTTATTATTGACCTGATCCCATGGTGTTACCTTGTTATTATTGACCTGATCCCAGGGTGTTACCTTGTTATTATTGACCTGATCCCCATGGTGTTACCTTGTTATTATTGACCTGATCCCATGGTGTTACCTTGTTATTATTGACCTGATCCCATGGTGTTACCTTGTTATTATTGACCTGATCCCAGGGTGTTACCTTGTTATTATTGACCTGATCCCATGGTGTTACCTTGTTATTATTGACCTGATCCCCATGGTGTTACCTTGTTATTATTGACCTGATCCCACTGATGTCTGTGTGACCCTGGGCCTTTTGATATTTAAGACTGAGGGTTTTAATAACTATTAAACTTACAAGTCAATCGTTCAGGAAATCAGTTCCAACATATGGCTGTGATAAGAAAATCAACTACTGTATTTCTGGCATCATGAATATCCTTGGTTGACCTTCTACTTTGTGACATAAAAAGTAACTGATTAAATAACAACATTACTTATAATGTAGTTAGTTACCCATGCTTTCTGGCCAATGATCAACAAGACAAAAGAAAACATTACAAAACATTATGTTCCTAGTTCCTGCTGGAATGGTGCATGCTAACAGCCATACAGTATAGGTTACTGGCCAATGCTCAAAAAAGGTTTTAGTTTTTGATAAACTCCTACTCACGGTAGAACAAAACACAACCATCTCTAATGTCTCCCGTTTATGAAATGGATAACTGTGAAACAAATATTTTACTGCAAAAGTTGTTGAATTGATAGATATTGTGACACACCCCCTTAAACTCAGAACATGTAGAATAATACCTGTCTGTAGGGGATGGACTAACTCAGAACATGTAGAATAATACCTGTCTGTAGGGGATGGACTAACTCAGAACATGTAGAATAATACCTGTCTGTTGGGGATGGACTAACTCAGAACATGTAGAATAATACCTGTCTGTAGGGGATGGACTAACTCAGAACATGTAGAATAATACCTGTCTGTAGGGGATGGACTAACTCAGAACATGTAGAATAATATCTGTCTGTAGGGATGGACTAACTCAGAACATGTAGAATAATACCTGTCTGTAGGGGATGGACTAACTCAGAACATGTAGAATAATACCTGTCAGTAGGGATGGACTAACTCAGAACATGTAGAATAATACCTGTCTGTAGGGGATGGACTAACTCAGAACATGTAGAATAATACCTGTCAGTAGGGATGGACTAACTCAGAACATGTAGAATAATACCTGTCTGTAGGGGATGGACTAACTCAGAACATGTAGAATAATACCTGTCTGTAGGGGATGGACTAACTCAGAACATGTAGAATAATACCTGTCTGTAGGGGATGGACTAACTCAGAACATGTAGAATAATACCTGTCTGTAGGGGATGGACTAACTCAGAACATGTAGAATAATACCTGTCTGTAGGGGATGGACTAACTCAGAACATGTAGAATAATACCTGTCTGTAGGGGATGGACTAACTCAGAACATGTAGAATAATACCTGTCTGTAGGGGATGGACTAACTCAGAACATGTAGAATAATACCTGTCTGTAGGGGATGGACTAACTCAGAACATGTAGAATAATACCTGTCAGTAGGGATGGACTAACTCAGAACATGTAGAATAATACCTGTCTGTAGGGGATGGACTAACTCAGAACATGTAGAATAATACCTGTCAGTAGGGATGGACTAACTCAGAACATGTAGAATAATACCTGTCTGTAGGGGATGGACTAACTCAGAACATGTAGAATAATACCTGTCTGTAGGGGATGGACTAACTCAGAACATGTAGAATAATACCTGTCTGTAGGGATGGGCTAACTCAGAACATGTAGAATAATACCTGTCTGTAGGGATGGGCTAACTCAGAACATGTAGAATAATACCTGTCTGTAGGGATGGGCTACATAGGCTCATGCCAACATGTCAAGCTCTGATATTGCTAAAATTTGAAATACTAGTGTACAGTTGTCTCCACTAAATACTCTAATAAACAACATTAGGATATCTTAATGAATCTCGGAAATATAGACCTTTAAACACAGAGATACAATAGTCTGAAATATATATCAACTATGAATATTCATGACGAATGTAAGCTTTACTTGTTGGTAGCTGATTAATAGACAACTTTCCAAGTCAAATCTGATCTCTTTCAGTGCTGTATGGTGCTGCCTGACAAATATATATTAATAACCTCTTAAATGTAATGGCAAAATGTAGATTTCCAACTAAATAGACATATCCAAAAAGTAACTGCAATTCATGTGTAAATTCATGATTCTGACATGCAAAACGTTGGTATATTTGGAAAGAAGACATCTGGGAGATTATGAGGAAATAATCAGAAGATAGATAGGAGTTACAGTTCAGAATACACAAGATCAAACAAACACAAAATAACCATTTTTTGTATTTTGAAATTCATCCTTCATTGACAAGCTAGAAGTGATTTATTGATGCTCACAGCTGGAAACACATCAGATGGCTTCCACAACATGTCAACAATATCAACAAAAATGGGATTGATAGACCTAACAACTAGAAATGGGTAGATGTTTTAGGTAGTGGTGTCAGGTGTGGTCACGGGACGTTTCCAAGTGTCACTAAACTCTCCAAAGTGGCATCTGTCTGTAAATTTGATAATTCCACTGCTATTACACATTTACAATCCCGAAATGCTATTTGTTCCATATAAATACACCGTCTCTACCATGTCAACCTCACTCAAACAAAAGAGCCGTATGAAACTCTTTTAAAGACAGAATAACACAATTCAAAATCAACCAAGGCAATTTATATGCAGGTGAAGAAGGTGTTTGAGTGTAATTAGTTTGACCATATTGGACTCAGAATAAAATTGATTCACACCAAAACAGTCTTTATGGGCATGAGGGTTGTACACCATTCTGAAACAAGTCCTCTCATCTACAAAATTCATATTTACACGTGTTTAAATCACCATCAAATGGTATTATGGCAGCCATGTTGGATTTTGGACACCGTATTGAATTTGAGGCTAAATCCAGGGTGGCCCCAAATATAATCTGTGGTGGCACCCTGACTAAATTGCAAGGGTAGGGACTATATATATGTATATTTAAAAAATCCTTCAAGGAACCTTGGACCCCAAAACATTTCATTTCAATGTCTGTGCCCGCTTGTTTTCCTTAGAGCAGATTACACTCAAAATGAATATTCATAGTTGATATTTCAGTCTATTGCATCTTTGTGTTTAAAGGTCTAGATTTCCTAGATGCAAAAATATATCCTGATGCTGCTTATTTGTGTATTTAGGAAAGACAACTGACTTGTATTTCAAATGTTAGACATATCAGAGCCTGGCATTATTGCGCACGTTTTGAGTTTAGGTGGGGTGTCACAAAATCTATCAATTTAACCACTTTTGCAGTAAAATATATATATACTGCTCAAAAAAATAAAGGGAACACTTAAACAACACAATGTAACTCCAAGTCAATCACACTTCTGTGAAATCAAACTGTCCACTTAGGAAGCAACACTGAATGACAATACATTTCACATGCTGTTGTGCAAATGGAATAGACTACAGGTGGAAATTATAGGCAATAAGCAAGACACCCCCAATAAAGGAGTGGTTCTGCAGGTGGAGACCACAGACCACTTCTCAGTTCCAATGCTTCCTGGCTGATGTTTTGGTCACTTTTGAATGCTGCCGGTGCTTTCACTCTAGTGGTAGCATGAGACGGAGTCTACAACCCACACAAGTGGCTCAGGTAGTGCAGCTCATCCAGGATGGCACATCAATGCGAGCTGTGGCAAGAAGGTTTGCTGTGTCTGTCAGAGTAGTGTCCAGAGCATGGAGGGACTACCAGAAGACAGGCCAGTACATCAGGAGACGTGAAGGAGGCCGTAGGAGGGCAACAACCCAGCAGCAGGACCGCTACCTCCGCCTTTGTGCAAGGAGGAGCAGGAGGAGCACTGCCAGAGCCCTGCAAAATGACCTCCAGCAGGCCACAAATGTGCATGTGTCTGCTCAAACGGTCAGAAACAGACTCCATGAGGGTGGTATGAGGGCCCGACGTCCACAGGTGGGGGTTGTGCTTACAGCCCAACACCGTGCAGGACGTTTGGCATTTGCCAGAGAACACCAAGATTGGCAAATTCGCCACTGGCGCCCTGTGCTCTTCACAGATGAAAGCAGGTTCACACTGAGCACATGTGACAGACGTGACAGAGTCTGGAGACGCCGTGGAGAACTTTCTGCTGCCTGCAAAATCCTCCAGCATGACCGGTTTGGCGGTGGGTCAGTCATGGTGTGGGGTGGCATTTCTTTGGGGGGCCGCACAGCCCTCCATGTGCTCGCCAGAGGTAGCCTGACTGCCATTAGGTACCGAGATGAGATCCTCAGACCCCTTGTGAGACCATATGCTGGTGCGGTTGGCCCTGGGTTCCTCCTAATGCAAGACAATGCTAGACCTCATGTGGCTGGAGTGTGTCAGCAGTTCCTGCAAGAGGAAGGCATTGATGCTATGGACTGGCCCGCCCGTTCCCCAGACCTGAATCCAATTGAGTACATCTGGGACATCATGTCTCGCTCCATCCACCAACGCCACGTTGCACCACAGACTGTCCAGGAGTTGGCGGATGCTTTAGTCCAGGTCTGGGAGGAGATCCCTCAGGAGACCATCCGCCACCTCATCAGGAGCATGCCCAGGCATTATAGGGAGGTCATACAGGCACGTGGAGGCCACACACACTACTGAGCCTCATTTTGACTTGTTTTAAGGACATTACATCAAAGTAGGATCAGCCTGTAGTGTGGTTTTTCACTTTAATTTTGAGTGTGACTCCAAATCCAGACCTCCATGGGTTGATAAATTGGATTTCCATTGGTTATTTTTGTGTGATTTTGTTGTCAGCACATTCAACTATGTAAAGAAAAAAGTATTTAATAAGATTATTTCATTCATTCAGATCTAGAATGTGTTATTTTAGTGTTCCCTTTATTTTTTGGAGCAGTGTATATTTTTTTTATTTTTATTTTTTAAAAGGGGTGGATCAGCTTTAATATTGAAGAAAGATTGTTGCTTCCATCAATGTAATTGTCTGCATCGTTTCCAATCCCCCATATATTTCTAGGGTAAATAAATCTATTTTCGGTAAAATATTTTTACACAACCATTCATTTCATGAATGTGAGACATTAGAGATGTGAAAAGACATGGTTATGTTGTGTTCTACCTCGGGTAAAGGTATCTGATAAAAACATGGTGGCCTTGCCACTAGCCTAGCACAGGGTTTGGTGAGGAGAAGTAGGTTGAGTCTCTCTATATATCTGGTAGCAGTCTGACATTTGATCCATTGATTATAAATAGCCTCCTGCTGTGACATGGATCCTCTCCATGTGATAAGTTTGGATGATCCGTTTCTGAGTGTTTTCTCCTCCCATAGCGTAGCTTAGCATAGTTTAGCATAGCATAACCCGGTGTGATCCTTTGTCTCGCATAGCATAGCATAGCCTAGCATAGTGACCCTCTGTCTTCTCAGGTCTTGTTTTGTACTGATAACGCCCCTCCTGCACATTCCTGTCTGTTTACTGCTGGTCTTTTGCTGCCAGCTTTTCTGATAGTCTCTGTGTGTGCTTTAAATACCAGTTTAAGGCTAAACTATGAGTGAATCTTCAGATACCTGTTTAAGGCTAAACCATGAGTCTGAATCTTCAGATACCTGTTTAAGGCTAAACTATGAGTCTGAATCTTCAGATACCTGTTCAAGACTAAACTATGAGTCTGAATCTTCAGATACCTGTTCAAGACTAAACTATGAGTCTGATGCTTCCGATACCTGTTTAAGACTAAACTATGAGTCTGAATCTTCAGATACCTGTTTAAGGCTAAACTATGAGTCTGAATCTTCCGATACCTGTTTAAGACTAAACTATGAGTCTGAATCTTCAGATACCTGTTTAAGACTAAACTATGAGTCTGAATCTTCAGATACAAGTCTAAGACTAAACTATGAGTCTGAATCTTCAGATACCCGTTTAAGACTAAACTATGAGTCTGAATCTTCCGATACCTGTTTAAGGCTAAACTATGAGTCTCATGCTTCCGATACCTGTTTAAGACTAAACTATGAGTCTGAATCTTCAGATACCTGTTTAAGACTAAACTATGAGTCTGATGCTTCCGATACCCGTTTAAGGCTAAACTATGAGTCTGAATCTTCAGATACCTGTTCAAGACTAAACTATGAGTCTGATGAATGAAACTGAAAGAAGGAGACAAGAAGCCTGTTTGAACCAGCTTTCAGCCTGCTGTGTGTCCATGCTTTGTCTGCCTGTTTGAACCAGGTTTCACACCAAGCCCTGTGGACCAAGCACCAAGCACACCAAGCCCTGTGAACCAAGCATCTAGCACACCAAGCCCTGTGGACTAAGCACCTAGCACACCAAGCCCTTGGGACCAAGCACACCAAGCCCTGGGGACCAAGAATACCAAGCCCTGTGGATCTAGCACACCAAGCCCTGTGGACCAACCACCAAGCACACCAAGCCCTGTGGACCAAGCACCAAGCACACCAAGTCCCGTGGACCAAGCACCAAGCATGCCAAGCTCTGTGGACCAAGCACCAAGCCCTGTTGACCTAGCACACCAAGCCCTGTGGACCAAGCACCTAGCACACCAAGCCCTGGGGACCAATCACCTAGCACACCAAGCCCTGTGGTCCAAGCACCTAGCACACCAAGACCTGGGGACCAATCACCTAGCACACCAAACCATGTGGACCAAGCACCTAGCACACCAAGCCCTGTGGACCAAGCATCTAGCACACCAAGCCCTGGGGACCAAGCACACCAAGCCCTGGGGACCTAGCACCTAGCACATCAAGCCCTGGGGACCAATCACCTAGCACACCAAGCCCTGTGGTCCAAGCACCAAGCACACCAAGACCTGGGGACCAATCACCTAGCACACCAAACCATGTGGACCAAGCACCTAGCACACCAAGCCCTGTGGACCAAGCACCTAGCACACCAAGCCCTGTGGACCAAGCATCTAGCACACCAAGCCCTGGGGACCAAGCACACCAAGCCCTTTGGACCAAGCACCTAGCACACCAAGCCCTGGGGACCTAGCACACCACGCCCTGTGGACCAAGCACCTAGCACACCAAGCCCTGGGGACCAAGCACACCAAGCCCTGGGGACCTAGCACACCAAGCCCTGGGGACCTAGCACACCACGCCCTGTGGGACCAAGCACCTAGCACACCAAGCCTTTGGGACCAAGCCCTGGGGACCTAGCACCTAGCACACCAAGCCCTTGGGACCAAGCACCAAGCACACCAAGCCCTGGGGGCCAAGTAGCAAGCCCTGTGGACCAATCACCCTGGCTTTATGTAGCAATGTATGAATTGTACAATATCTTGCATTTCAATACAGTTGCTAGTAAAGGTCTTGAGCTTCCATATTCAGCCAAATGCAGCTTCCATATTCAGCCATATACAGCTTCTATATTCAGCCATATACAGCTTCTATATTCAGCCATATACAGCTTCCATATTCAGCCATATACAGCTTCTATATTCAGCCATATACAGCTTCCATATTCAGCCATATACAGCTTCCATATTCAGCCATATACAGCTTCCATATTCAGCCATGTACAGCTTCCATATTCAGCCATGTACAGCTTCCATATTCAGCCATGTACAGCTTCCATATTCAGCCATGTACAGCTTCCATATTCAGCCATGTACTGCTTCCATATTCAGCCATATACCGCTTCCATATTCAGCCATGTACTGCTTCCATATTCAGCCATATACCGCTTCCATATTCAGCCATGTACTGCTTCCATATTCAGCCATGTACTGCTTCCATATTCAGCCATGTACTGCTTCCATATTAAGTGATAGTCTCTACTATCTATATAACATGGAGTTTGATAACTTATACAGGACATATTATACACTGGTGGACACACACTGGGGAACTGTGGAGCTGGACATATATTGGGGAAAACCTATTTCTCTCCCTCTGCCCCTCCCTCTCTTTTCCCCCTCTCCCTACCCTCTCTCTTTTCAGTTACCTCCCACTCTCTCACAGTATTGAGCATTCCACTGCATTCCGTAGTGGTGATATCAGCAGCTGTTTGTTTACAGGGCTTCTATATGGTGGGCATTCTACCCACAATGCCTCACCAAGCACAGACAGTGGTGAGAAACACTACACTGTAATGTACTTACCCAGCCAACACACACACACACACACACACACACACACACACACACACACACCGTGGTCTGATGTGACAGATGTAAGGCGTTAGAGGCAAAAGGCCTTGATCTCTGATTTTTCATTTATTATTTTGTATCTATTAAACCTTTATTTAACTAGGCAAGCCAGTTAAGAATAAATTCTGTTTTACAATGACGGCCTAAACCATCCAAACCCGGACAATGCTGGGCCAATTGTGCGCCGCCCTATGGGACTCCCAATCACGGCTGGTTGTGATACAGCCTGGATTTCCTTAAGCAAGTTGAAGAAGTCTTTATAAGAGCTGACATCACTTCTCACTACCGATGCACTGAATGTACTTCATCATGCAGCTTACCTGGGGGGGTTTCAGGTAATGGCTCATTTATCATGTAGCTTACCTGGGGGGGTTTCAGGTAATGGCTCATTTATCATGCAGCTTACCTGGGGGGTTTCAGGTAATGGCTCATTTATCATGCAGCTTACCTGGGGGGTTTCAGGTAATGGCTCATTTATCATGCAGCTTACCTGGGGGGGTTTCAGGTAATGGCTCATTTATCATGCAGCTTACCTGGGGGGGTTTCAGGTAATGGCTCATTTATCATAACCCACTGTTCCCCTGAGCAAGGCAGTTAACCCACTGTTCCCCTGAGCAAGGCAGTTAACCCACTGTTCCCCTGAGCAAGGCAGTTAACCCACTGTTCCCCTGAACAAGGCAGTTAACCCACTGTTCCCCTGAACAAGGCAGTTAACCCACTGTTCCCCTGAGCAAGGCAGTTAACCCACTGTTCCCCTGAGCAAGGCAGTTAACCCACTGTTCCCCTGAGCAAAGCAGTTAACCCACTGTTCCCCTGAGCAAGGCAGTTAACCCACTGTTCCCCTGAGCAAAGCAGTTAACCCACTGTTCCCCTGAGCATGGCAGTTAACCCACTGTTCCCCTGAGCATGGCAGTTAACCCACTGTTCCCCTGAGCATGGCAGTTAACCCACTGTTCCCCGGGCGCCAAACATGTGGATGTTGATTAAGGCAGCCCCCTGCACCTCTCTGATTCAGAGGGGTTGGGTTAAATGTGGAAGACAGATTTCAGTTGAAGGCATTCAGTTGTACAACTGACTAGGTATCCCCCTTTCCCCTCTAGACCTGTGGGTTAACCTGTCACACACCCCTCTAGACCTGTGGGTTAACTTGTCACACCCCTCTAGACCTGTGGGTTAACCTGTCACACCCCTCTAGACCTGTGGGTTAACCTGTCACACCCCTCTAGACCTGTGGGTTAACTTGTCACACCCCTCTAGACCTGTGGGTTAACCTGTCACACCACTCTAGACCTGTGGGTTAACCTGTCACACCCCTCTAGACCTGTGGGTTAACCTGTCACACCCCTCTAGACCTGTGGGTTAACTTGTCACACCCCTCTAGACCTGTGGGTTAACCTGTCACACCACTCTAGACCTGTGGGTTAACTTGTCACACCCCTCTAGACCTGTGGGTTATCCTCTAAACAGGCTTCAGGCAGAACAGAAACCCATGTCTGCAGGCTAAATTCCATCGGCCTGTCCATATCTTTCACAATGGTGTCTACGTTTAAAGGTAGAAGAAATTGTTGATATCTGTTCAGTTCAAATCAAATCAAATCAAATTGTATTGGTCACATCCACGTGTTCAGCAGTTGTTATTGCGGCTGTAGTTCAGGATGAGTTCAGGATGTGTGCTAATCTGTGCAATGACATAAAGCAGATGTAAATGGTTATTTGCGTTCATTGGGTGACAAAAACAAAACTGTTGGACAGTGTGAGATGTCATTTCGGTTGAAGTAACAGTTATTTTTTTATTGCCTTGCGATAATGTAGTTACTGTCAATAATGTACCGTAGTTACCGTCAATAGTGTACTTATGGTTGATAATGTACTTACTGTCAATAATGTACCGTAGTTACCGTTAATAATGTACTTACTGTTGATAATGTGCTTACTGTTGATCATGTAGCCACTGTTGATAATGTAGATACTGTTGATAATGTAGTTACTGACAATAATGTACCGTAGCTACCGTCAATATGGTGACTTACTGTTGATAATGTACTTACTGTTAATAATGTGCTTACTGTAATAATGTAGTTGCTGTTGATAATGTATTCACTGTCAATAATGTAGTCACGGTTGATAATGTAGTCACTGTCAATAATGTAGTTACAGTTGATAATATAGTTACTGTTGATAATGCACTTTTTGTTGATAATATAGCCACCGTTTATAATGTAGCTACTGTTGATAATGTACTTACTGTTGATAATATAGTTGCTGTCAATAATGTAGCTACTGTTGATAATGTAGTTATTGTTGATAATGTAGTCACAATTAATAATATAGGTACTGTCAATAACGTAGTTACTGTTGATAATGTTGGCACAGTTAATAGTGTAGTCACTGTTGATAATGTAGTTACTGTCAATAATGTAGTTACAGTTGATAATGTACTTACTGTTGATAATAGTCGCCGTTGACAATGTAGCTACTGTTGATAATGTACTTACTGTTGATAATATAGTTACTGTCAATAATGTAGCTACTGTTGATAATGTAGTTACTGTCAATAATGTAGGTACTGTCAATATTGTAGTTACTGTTGACAATGTAGTTTCTGTTGATAATGTAATTACTGTTGATAATGTAGTCACAGGTAAAAATGTAGGTACTGTTAATAATGTAGGTACTGTCGATAATGTAGTCACTGTTGATAATGTAGCTACTGTTGATAATGTAGTCACTGTTGATAATGTAGTCACAGTTAATAATGTAGGTACTGTTGATAATGTAGTCACTGTTGATAATGTAGTCACAGTTAATAATGTAGGTACTGTTGATAATGTAGCTACTGTTGATCATGTAGTCACTGTTGATAATGTAGTCACAGTTAATAATGTAGGTACTGTTGATAATATAGTCACTGTTGATAATGTAGTCACAGTTAATAATGTAGGTACTGTTGATAATGTAGTCACTGTTGATAATGTAGTCACAGTTAATAATGTAGGTACTGTTGATAATGTAGTCACTGTTGATAAAGTAGTCACTGTTGATAATGTAGCTACCTCTGAATAACATAATCTCTGAATAACATCACCTGATAGGAGCACACAATCACTTCCTCTGACATCACCAACAGATGTTACATAACCAGAACCCTAACCAACATGGAACCAGTCTGACAGGAAACTAACAACCTGAATGAATCATTGTGGGCTCCAGATAATGTAGTTACCAGACTTTGTTGTATAATTCATTTTTGGGAACCAAAATAAAACTGGTAAATGAACCACCAGGTAAATATACCCCATACATTACCCTTGAGGAGATCGCCATATTTTCTGATCAGAGCAGCCAAACACAACCTAACACAGTGTTAATAAGGGTTGAATAGAGGCCAT
This sequence comes from Salmo salar, assembly GCF_965601325.2. Lineage (NCBI taxonomy): Eukaryota > Metazoa > Chordata > Actinopteri > Salmoniformes > Salmonidae > Salmo > Salmo salar. The sequence goes on from NC_138297.1 coordinate 70,154,626, forward strand.
CTCCAGCTCTCTCTAATGGGCATGACTCACTCGTTTACAGGCAGCAGCACCGGCCAGGTAGATATGTCTCCATCCCAAATGGACTCACTCGTTTACAGGCAGCAGCACCGGCCAGGCAGATATGTCTCCATCCCAAATGGACTCACTCGTTTACAGGCAGCAGCACCGGCCAGGCAGATATGTCTCCATCCCAAATGGACTCACTCGTTTACAGGCAGCAGCACCGGCCAGGCAGATATGTCTCCATCCCAAATGGACTCACTCATTTACAGGCAGCAGCACCGGCCAGGCAGATATGTCTCCATCCCAAATGGACTCACTCATTTACAGGCAGCAGCACCGGCCAGGCAGATATGTCTCCATCCTAAATGGACTCACTCATTTACAGGCAGCAGCACCGGCCAGGCAGATATGTCTCCATCCTAAATGGACTCACTCATTTACAGGCAGCAGCACCGGCCAGGTAGATATGTCTCCATCCCAAATGGACTCACTCGTTTACAGGCAGCAGCACCGGCCAGGTAGATATGTCTCCATCCTAAATGGACTCACTCGTTTACAGGCAGCAGCACCAACCAGGCAGATATATCTGCATCCCAAATGGCACCCTATTCCCTATATAGTGCACTACTTTTGACCAGGGTCCATAGGGTTCTGGTTAAAGGTAGTGCACTAAATACGGAATATGGTGCCATTTGGGAGGTAGACTATCACTTTATTAGATCCATGGGACAACTCTCTCATTGGCTTTCTACCCCCCAGGATATGTATTATCAGCCAGTACTAACCACTAATATAACATTTTTTTACATTTACATTTTAGCCATTTAGCAGACGCTCTTATCCAGAGCGACTTACAAATTGGTGCATTCACCTATAATATCCAGTGGAACAACCACTTTACAATAGTGCATCTAAATCTTTTAAGGGGGGGGGTTCGAAGGATTACCTTATCCTAACCCAGGTATTCCTTGAAGAGGTGGGGTTTCAGGTGTCTCCGGAAGGTGGTGATTGACTCCGCTGTCCTGGCGTCGTGAGGGAGCTTGTTCCACCATTGGGGTGCCAGAGCAGCGAACAGTTTTGACTGGGCTGAGCGGGAACTGTGCTTCCTCAGAGGTAGGGAGGCGAGCAGGCCAGAGGTGGATGAACGGAGTGCCCTTGTTTGGGTGTAGGGCCTGATCAGAGCCTGAAGGTACGGAGGTGCCGTTCCCCTAACAGCTCCGTAGGCAAGCACCATGGTCTTGTAGCGGATGCATAACCCCTCTATGCTAGCAGCTAGCATAGCAGCATGCGGTCTCCTGTATGGGTGGTCTGTCTGCTTCATTTAACATGGGGGAGTCATTTAAACTTTGGCTGTGATGGTAATGTCTGCTGGACTGAACTGAGACTTGGAGCAGAGAGGTGAGGAGACAGCAGGAGACAGCAGTGACCTTTAGGGTTCGTGGGTTCGCACGCACACACACACACACACACACACACACACACACACACACACACACACACACACACACACACACACACACACACACACACACACACACACACACACACACACACACAAACAAACAAACACACACACACACACACACACACACACAAACACAAACAAACAACCCTGACGTGCTGCAGTTGGGAGACCAAAGCCTCCTCCCCCCTCTCCTTTAGTCTCTCCCTGGCTACAAACACACATCTCCTGAGAGGAGGAGAGTTACAGAGCCTTAAGCTACTGATGCTGACTGAGGAGATGTACGTTGAGTCACACGGTAAGTAACTGATTAAAAGGAAAGGGGTTATGTTGAAAACCAGTCGAGGATAATGCGGTTGTCTTTTCATTATCATGGCTATGGATGCGTCCGAAATATCATCCTATTTCCTATATAGTGCACTACTTTTGACTAAGGCTCTGGTCAAAAGTAGTGCACTACGTAGGCAATAGCGTGCCATTTGGAATGCATGTTATGGATTTTTATCACCATGGTGATCGTTAATTATGGTCTCCATCTGATCAACCTCCTCACCTCTTTTTCCTGACTGGAATAACACCTCTCACCATGTTCTTTATGAAAACACTTCTCACCACGTCCTTTATGAGAACACTTCTCACCATGTTCTTTATGAGAACACCTCTCACCATGTTCTTTATGAGAACACTTCTCACCATGTTCTGTCTGATAACACTTCTCATCATGTCCTTTATGAGAACACTTCTCACCATGTTCTTTATGAGAACACTTCTCACCATGTTCTGTATGATAACACTTCTCACCATGTTCTGTCTGATAACACTTCTCACCATGTTCTTTATGAGAACACTTCTCACCATGTTCTTTATGAGAACACTTCTCACCATGTTCTTTATGAGAACACTTCTCTCCATGTCCTTTATGAGAACACTTCTCACCATGTTCTTTATGAGAACACTTCTCACCATGTTCTTTATGAGAACACTTCTCACCATGTTCTTTATGAGAACACTTCTCACCATGTCCTTTATGAGAACACTTCTCACCATGTTCTTTATGAGAACACTTCTCACCATGTCCTTTATGAGAACACTTCTCACCATGTTCTTTATGAGAACACTTCTCACCATGTCCTTTATGAGAACACTTCTCACCATGTCCTTTATGAGAACACTTCTCACCATGTCCTTTATGAGAACACTTCTCACCATGTTCTTTATGAGAACACTTCTCACCATGTTCTTTATGAGAACACTTCTCACCATGTTCTTTATGAGAACACTTCTCACCATGTCCTTTATGAAAACACTTCTCACCATGTCCTTTATGAGAACACTTCTCACCATGTTCTTTATGAGAACACTTCTCACCATGTCCTTTATGAGAACACTTCTCACCATGTCCTTTATGAGAACACTTCTCACCATGTTCTTTATGATAACACTTCTCACCATGTTCTGTCTGATAACACTTCTCACCATGTTCTGTCTGATAACACTTCTCACCATGTTCTGTCTGATAACACTTCTCACCATGTTCTTTATGAGAACAGTTCTCACCATGTTCTATCTGATAACACTTCTCAACATGTTCTTTATGAGAACACTTCTCACCATGTTCTGTATGATAACACTTCTCACCATGTTCTGTCTGATAACACTTCTCACCATGTTCTGTCTGATAACACTTCTCACCATGTTCTGTCTGATAACACTTCTCACCATGTTCTGTCTGATAACACTTCTCACCATGTTCTTTATGAGAACACTTCTCACCATGTTCTTTATGAGAACACTTCTCACCATGTTCTTTATGAGAACACTTCTCACCATGTTCTTTATGAGAACACTTCTCACCATGTTCTTTATGAGAACACTTCTCACCATGTTCTTTATGAGAACACGTCTCACCATGTTCTTTATGAGAACACTTCTCACCATGTTCTGTCTGATAACACTTCTCACCATGTTTTATCTGATAACACTTCTCACCATGTTCTTTATGATAACACTTCTCACCATGTTCTTTATGAGAACACTTCTCTCCATGTCCTTTATGAGAACACTTCTCACCATGTTCTTTATGAGAACACTTCTCACCATGTTCTTTATGAGAACACTTCTCACCATGTCCTTTATGAGAACACTTCTCACCATGTTCTTTATGAGAACACTTCTCACCATGTTCTTTATGAGAACACTTCTCACCATGTTCTTTTTGAGAACACTTCTCACCATGTTCTGTATGAGAACACTTCTCACCATGTTCTTTCTGATAACACTTCTCACCATGTTCTTTATGAGAACACTTCTCACCATGTTCTTTATGATAACACTTCTCACCATGTTCTATCTGATAACACTTCTCACCATGTTCTTTATGAGAACACTTCTCACCATGTTCTTTATGAGAACACTTCTCACCATGTTCTGTATGATAACACTTCTCACCATGTTCTTTATGATAACACTTCTCACCATGTTCTTTATGAGAACACTTCTCACCATGTTCTGTATGATAACACTTCTCACCATGTTCTGTCTGATAACACTTCTCACCATGTTCTTTATGATAACACTTCTCACCATGTTCTTTATGATAACACTTCTCACCATGTTCTTTATGAGAACAGTTCTCACCATGTTTTTTTATGCATCATCAGTCATTGATGGAACTGTTCTGAGTTAGTATCACGATGAAGATGATTTTTACCATGCTGCCACAGTGTCTCTGAGAAGACCAGAGTAATCCAACAGAACTGATCTACCGTAACATTGACTGGACTCACAGTGTAATGGATTGAAAGTCTGGATAATGAATGCATTAGGTTAACAGCTATGTATGCACACCGTACATCCCCCGACCTGTGGAAACACAGCTCCATTCAAATAATGAAGTAAAAAAAGTGATTTAGCGATGGAGTTTTTACATTTACATTTAAGTCATTTAGCAGACGCTCTTATCCAGAGCGACTTACAAATTGGTGGATTCACCTTATGATATCCAGTGGAACAACCACTTTACAATAGTGCATCTAAATCTTTTAAGGGGGGGGGGGGATTGTTAGAAGGATTACTTTATCCTATCCTAGGTATTCCTTAAAGAGGTGGGGTTTCAGGTGTCTCCGGAAGGTGGTGATTGACTCCGCTGTCCTGGCGTCGTGAGGGAGCTTGTTCCACCATTGGGGTGCCAGAGCAGCGAACAGTTTTGACTGGGCTGAGCGGGAACTGTGCTTCCTCAGAGGTAGGGAGGCGAGCAGGCCAGAGGTGGATGAACGCAGTGCCCTTGTTTGGGTGTAGGGCCTGATCAGAGGTGCCGTTCCCCTCACAGCTCCGTAGGCAAGCACCATGGTCTTGTAGCGGATGCGAGCTTCAACAGGAAGCCAGTGGAGAGAGCGGAGGAGCGGGGTGACGTGAGAGAACTTGGGAAGGTTGAACACCAGACGGGCTGCGGCGTTCTGGATGAGTTGTAGGGGTTTAATGGCACAGGCAGGGAGCCCAGCAAACAGCGAGTTGCAGTAATCCAGACGGGAGATGACAAGTGCCTGGATTAGGACCTGCGCCGCTTCCTGTGTGAGGCAGGGTCGTACTCTGCGAATGTTGTAGAGCATGAACCTACAGGATCGGGTCACCGCCTTGATGTTAGTAGAGAACGACAGGGTGTTGTCCAGGGTCACGCCAAGGTTCTTAGCACTCTGGGAGGAGGACACAATGGAGTTGTCAACCGTCATGGTGAGATCATGGAACGGGCAGTCCTTCCCCGGGAGGAAGAGCAGCTCCGTCTTGCCAAGGTTCAGCTTGAGGTGGTGATCCGTCATCCACACTGATATGTCTGCCAGACATGCAGAGATGCGATTCGCCACCTGGTTATCAGAAGGGGGAAAGGAGAAGATTAATTGTGTGTCGTCTGCATAGCAATGATAGGAGAGACCATGTGAGTATATGACAGAGCCAAGTGACTTGGTGTATAGCGAGAATAGGAGAGGGCCTAGAACAGAGCCCTGGGGGACACCAGTGGTGAGAGCACGTGGTGCGGAGACAGATTCTCGCCACGCCACCTGGTAGGAGCGACCTGTCAGGTAGGACGCAATCCAAGCGTGGGCCGCGCCGGAGATGCCCAACTCGGAGAGGGTGGAGAGGAGGATCTGATGGTTCACCGTATCAAAGGCAGCAGATAGGTCTAGGAGGATGAGAGCAGAGGAGAGAGAGTTAGCTTTAGCAGTGCGGAGAGCCTCCGTGACACAGAGAAGAGCAGTCTCAGTTGAATGACCAGCCTTGAAACCTGACTGATTTGGATCGAGAAGGTCATTCTGAGAGAGATAGCAGGAGAGCTGGCCAGGGACGGCACGTTCAAGAGTTTTGGAGAGAAAAGAAAGAAGGGATACTGGTCTGTAGTTGTTGACTTCGGAGGGATCGAGTGTAGGTTTTTTCAGAAGGGGTGCAACTCTCGCTCTCTTGAAGATGGAAGGGACGTAGCCAGCGGTCAAGGATGAGTTGATGAGCGAGGTGAGGTAAGGGAGAAGGTCTCCGGAAATGGTCTGGAGAAGAGAGGAGGGATAGGGTCAAGCGAGCAGGTTGTTGGGCGGCCGGCCGTCACAAGACGCAAGATTTCATCTGGAGAGAGAGGGGAGAAAGAGGTCAAAGCACAGGGTAGGGCAGTGTGAGCAGGACCAGCGGTGTCGTTTGACTTAGCAAACGAGGATCGGATGTCGTCAACCTTCTTTTCAAAATGGTTGACGAAGTCATCCGCAGAGAGGGAGGAGGGGGGGGAGGGGAAGGAGGATTCAGGAGGGAGGAGAAGGTGGCAAAGAGCTTCCTAGGGTTAGAGGCAGATGCTTGGAATTTAGAGTGGTAGAAAGTGGCTTTAGCAGCAGAGACAGAAGAGGAAAATGTAGAGAGGAGGGAGTGAAAGGACGCCAGGTCCGCAGGGAGGCGAGTTTTCCTCCATTTCCGCTCGGCTGCCCGGAGCCCTGTTCTGTGAGCTCGCAATGAGTCGTCGAGCCACGGAGCAGGAGGGGAGGACCGAGCCGGCCTGGAGGATAGGGGACATAGAGAATCAAAGGATGTAGAAAGGGAGGAGAGGAGGGTTGAGGAGGCAGAATCAGGGGATAGGTTGGAGAAGGTTTGAGCAGAGGGAAGAGATGATAGGATGGAAGAGGAGAGAGTAGCGGGAGAGAGAGAGCGAAGGTTGGGACGGCGCAATACCATCCGAGTAGGGGCAGAGTGAGAAGTGTTGGATGAGAGCGAGAGGGAAAAGGATACAAGGTAATGGTCGGAGCCTTGAAGGGGAGTTGCAATGAGATTAGTGGACGAACAGCATCTAGTAAAGATGAGGTCAAGTGTATTGCCTGCCTTGTGAGTAGGGGGGGAAGGTGAGAGGGTGAGGTCAAAAGAGGAGAGGAGTGGAAAGAAGGAGGCAGAGAGGAATGAGTCAAAGGTAGACGTGGGGAGGTTAAAGTCACCCAGAACTGTGAGAAGTGAGCCATCCTCAGGAAAGGAACTTATCAAGATGTCAAGCTCATTGATGAACTCTCCAAGGGAACCTGGAGGGCGATTAATGATAAGGATGTTAAGCTTGAAAGGGCTGGTAACTGTGACAGCATGGAATTCAAATGAGGAGATAGACAGATGGGTCAGGGGAGAAAGAGAGAATGTCCACTTGGGAGAGATGAGGATTCCAGTGCCACCACCCCGCTGGCCAGATGCTCTCGGGGTATGCGAGAACACGTGGGCAGACGAGGAGAGAGCAGTAGGAGTAGCAGTGTTATCTGTGGTAATCCATGTTTCCGTCAGTGCCAAGAAGTCGACGTGCTGGAGGGTAGCATAGGCTGAGATGAACTCTGCCTTGTTGGCAGCAGACCTGCAGTTCCAGAGGCTGCCGGAGACCTGGAACTCCACATGGGTCGTGCGCGCTGGGACCACCAGGTTAGAGTGGCAGCGGCCACGCGGTGTGAAGCGTTTGTGTGGCCTGTGCAGAGAGGAGAGAACAGGGATAGACAGACACATAGTTGACAGGCTACAGAAGAGGCTACGCTAATGCAAAGGAGATTGGAATGACAAGTGGACTACACTTCGAATGTTCAGAAAGTTAAGCTTAGGTTGCAAAAATTTTATTGACTAAAATGACGAAGATGATACAGTACTGCTGGCTGGTGAAGTAGGCTAGCTAGCAGTGGCTGCGTTGTTGACTTTGTTTCAACGTGTAGCTGGCTAGGTAACCTATTTTCGTCGCGGGGGACGAAAATAGCTGGCTAGCTAACCTCGATAATTACTCCAAACTACACAATTATCAAACTATGACAAAGTCAACTAACACTGCACTAGTCAAATCGTTCCATTGTAATGTATTAGTTTCTACAGTGCTGCTAGTTAACATGAGATGTTTCATAATGTCATGCCCAACAGCAAACAACATGTTTAAAGTGGACAGTGGAAAGGAATTGTTGATGCAGCTTGTATATAGGAAGCAACAGAGGACAACCGGCTGGTTTCTCTCCTAATAGAGGTGCTACTTATTAGATGGAAAACATGTCCAGTTAGATGGTTGTAGCTAGATGGTTGGAGCTGGATGGTTGGAGCTGGATGGTTGGAGCTAGATGGTTGGAGCTAGATGGTTGGAGCTGGATTGTTGGAGCTGTATGGTTGGAGCTGTATGGTTGGAGCTGGATGGTTGTAGCTGGATGGTTGGGGAGGTTGAGGATGGTTGGAGCTGGATGGTTGGAGCTGGATGGTTGGAGCTGGATGGTTGGAGCTAGATGGTTGGAGCTAGATGGTTGGAGCTGGATTGTTGTAGCTGTATGGTTGTAGCTGGATGGTTGTAGCTGGATGGTTGGAGTTGAATGGTTGGAGTTTGATGGTTGGAGCTGGATGGTTGTAGCTGGATGGTTGGAGCTGGATGGTTGTAGCTGGATGGTTGGAGTTGGATGGTTGGAGCTGGATGGTTGGAGCTGGATGGTTGGATGGTTGTAGCTGGATGGTTGTAGCTGGATGGTTGGAGCTGGATGGTAGGAGCTGGATGGTTGGAGCTGGATGGTTGGAGCTGGATGGTTGGATGGTTGGAGCTGGATGGTTGGAGCTGGATGGTTGGAGTTGAATTGTTGGAGTTGGATTGTTGGAGTTGGATGGTTAGAGCTGGATGGTTGGAGCTGGATGGTTGGAGCTGGATGGTTGGAGCTGGATGGTTGGAGTTGGATGGTTGGAGCTGGACGGTTGGAGCTGGATGGTTGGAGTTGGAAGGTTGTAGCTGGACGGTTGTAGCTGGATGGTTGTAGCTGGATGGTTGGAGCTAGATGGTTGGAGCTAGATGGTTGGAGCTGGATGGTTGTAGCTGGATGGTTGTAGCTGGATGGTTGTAGCTGGATGGTTGTAGCTGGATGGTTGGATGGTTGTAGCTGGATGGTTGTAGTTGGATGGTTGGAGCTGGATGGTTGGAGCTGGATGGTTAGAGCTGGATGGTTGGAGCTGGATGGTTGGATGGTTGTAGCTGGATGGTTGTAGTTGGATGGTTGGAGCTGGATGGTTGTAGCTAGATGGTTGGAGCTGGATGGTTGGAGCTGGATGGTTGGAGCTGGATGGTTGGAGCTGGATGGTTGGAGTTGGATGGTTGTAGCGAGATGGTTGTAGCGAGATGGTTGTAGCGAGATGGTTGTAGCTGGATGGTTGGAGTTGGATTGTTGGAGTTGGATGGTTAAAGCTGGATGGTTAGAGCTGGATGGTTAGAGCTGGATGGTTGGAGCTGGATGGGACTTGAACCAACAACACTATGGTCACCTTTCTATTATCTGGACAGTTGTTTGATCACATGGGAAGTATAGCAGGAGAACAACAAAGGGAACATTAGTTATGCTCATCATAAAGGCAGCATGAAATCTATCCCATCAAAGTTTCAACGTTTCAGATCCACTTCAGTTTCAAGGACACGTTTAGGTTCATGTTTCTAACTGAACACTTATTTCATTCAAAACAGTCTCTCCTGCAGATAGTCCAAGTGCTGATGTTTCCAGACTGGTTATATAACCCTCCTTAGCTATGAACTCACATATAACCCACCTTAGCTATGAAATCACATATAACCCACATTAGCTATGAAATCACATATAACCCACCTTAGCTATGAACTCACATATAACCCACCTTAGCTCTGAAATCACGTCAGGAACAAGAACAAACCAGCCATGTTTTTAAAGTAGAAGTGTTTTGACACCCAACAGCATAGAACATCTCAGGACTGCAGACGGAGGACAAACAAGGATTTAGTACCACACACACACACACACACACACACACACACACACACACACACACACACACACACACACACACACACACACACACACACACACACACCACTCTGGAGTGTCAGACACAACATAGGGATTGATGGATCTCAGGGAATAACATGATGATACATTACTCAGAAATCACACTGGATGCTTAGTGTGTGTGTGTGAGCGCGTGCATGCTGTGCCTCCTGCTCTTCAAACATCTCCTTCCAAAATCTTGGGCATGTCACGCCTGCTCCCGCTCTCCCTCTCTGGCGCCAGGCTGCCCATCATTACTCACACCTGTCACCATCGTTACGCACATCAGCGCTTCTTTGGACTCACCTGGACTCCTTAACTTTGTTGATTGCCTCCTCTATATCTGTCTGCTCCTCAGTTTGATCCCTGTGTCAACATTAATGTTGTTATGTTTCCCCTGTCTAGACACTGTCCGTGTTTTGTTTCATGTCTGTTATTTATTAAATATTCACTCCCTGTACTTGCTTCTCGTCTCCCAGCGTCTGTCCTCGCAGGGCATTAATATGGAGTTGGTCCCCCCCTTTGCTGCTATAACAGCCGCCACTCTTCTGGGAAGGCTTTCCACTAGATGTTGGAACATTGCTGCAGGGACTTGATTCCGTTCAGCCACGGGGCGGCAGGTAGTCTAGTGGTTAGAGCGTTGGGCCAGCAACCGGAAGGTCACTAGATTGAATCCCCGAGCAGACATGGTAAAACTCTGTCGTTCTGCCCCTGAACAAGGCAGTCAACCCACTATTCCTAGGCTGTCATTGTAAATAAGAATTTGTTCTTAACTGACTGGCCTAGTTAAATAAAGGTTAAAAAAAAGAGCATTAGTGAGGTCGGACACTGATGTTGGGCGATTGGGCCTGGAACAGGGAAAGGCCTTCACCAAACTGTTGCCACAAAGTTGGAAGCACTGAATTGTCTAGAATGTCACTGTATGCTGTAGCGTTAAGATTTCCCTTCTCTGGATCTAAGGGGCCCAAACTATTAAAAACAGCCCCAGACCATTATTGCTCCTCCACAAAACTTTAGAGTTGGCACTGTTTTGAGGCAGGTAATGTTTTCCTGGCATCTTGGCAAACCCAGATTTGTCCATCGGACTGCCAGATTGTGAAGCGTGCGTCATCAGTCCAGAGAACATGTTTCCACTGCTCCACAGTCCAATGGCGGGGAGCTTTACACCTCTCCAGCCGACGCTTGGCATTGCGCATGGAGCTTCCGTGGAACAGTTCTTGTGCTGACGTTGCATCCAGAGGCAGATTGGAACTTGGTAGTGAGTGTTGCAACCGAGGATAGGCGATTTTTCCGCACTACGTGCCTAAGCACTTGGCGGTCCCGTTCTGTGAGCTTGTGTGGCCTACCACTTCGCAGCTGAGCCGTTGTTGCTCCTAGATGTTTCCACATCACAATAACAGCACTTACAGTTTACCGGGGCAGCTCTAGCAGGGCAGACATTTGACGAACTGACATGTTGGAAAGGTGGCATCCTATGACGGTGCCACGTTGAAAATCACTGAGCTATTCAGTAAGGCCATTATACTGCCAATGTTTGTCTATGGAGATTAAATGGCTGTGTGCTCGATTTTATACACCTGTCAGCAGCAGGTGTGGCTGAAATAGTCGAATCCACTAATTTGAAGGGGTGTCCACATACTTTTGTATCTATATAGTGTGTGTGTGTGTGTGTGTGTGTGTGTGTGTCGGCATTACTCTGTCCTGTAATGCATTGCTCTGCACCATACGCTATGTGAAACAGCCAGCCAGTGTACAGTACAGAGGTCTCTGGCCAGAGCTCCAGGCTCAGTCCCGTCTCATGACTGGCTGTTGTGTCATACGGTATTCTTAGAGGGAGTCAACTGAGGCAAAGCCCTCAGCCCAAAGGACAAGGTTCAACCTCTATCTATTCAATATGAAACACACAGAGATGTATGCTAGTGGCTAGTACTCTATCTATTCAATATGAAAACACACAGAGATGTATGCTAGTGGCTAGTACTCTATCTATTCAATATGAAACACACAGAGATGTATGCTAGTGGCTAGTACTCTATTCAATATGAAACACACAGAGATGTATGCTAGTGGCTAGTACTCTATCTATTCAATATGAAACACACAGAGATGTATGCTAGTGGCTAGTACTCTATCTATTCAATATGAAACACACAGAGATGTATGCTAGTGGCTAGTACTATATCTATTCAATATGAAACACACAGAGATGTATGCTAGCGGCTTGTATCGATGTAAGAAATGTACTTTGGTCAATGATGATTCGTTGTAAAAATAAATATATTACTTAGTCAGAACTAAGAAATTAGTTGTACAACTAGTTTTAATCCTCCTCTTCAATGAAGTCTTTACTGAAGCAAACCTTACATCCATTCAAGTACTTTGGACCTCATTCCCTGACGACATTTGACCTGGAATAAACATTCCTGTGACAAATAACCACCAGTAAACAATTCATTTATAAAGATGGACATTAAAACTTTTTATTTAATAACGTTTTCCGGCCACAACAATAAAATGTAACAAATAATCACTAAAAAAAGTGACCTTCCATTAGCTGTACATTACATACACTATAGTAAAACTGGCCAAGCTTAAACCCCCACTACAACATTCATGTAGTGCTTCCAGCAGCATTTCACCAAAGACAAAAACATTATACATATGTACAAATCCACATTGAATCCATCGCAAATTTCACATATGTACAGCGTACGTGGCTGTGGTAAAGAGTACTAACATCTATCAACTTTGTTGCTCAGTTCAAGATTCAGGTTTTTTTCCTTCTAAAAGTTGTGTAGTAGAGCTCCCGAGACAGTCAAGAGTTAAAATTCTTACAAGAAAGTAGCAAAAAAGTATTATTTTTTAAAAATTCATTTTGAAAACATTTACGATATAGCCAAATGCTTGATTCTGCCACAGCTATGTTACCTTACCGTGGAGTAGCACATTGGGCTGACTGACACAGCGACTACAGACTGTAGATTGTGATAGGACAGTCTACACTGAAAAGAAGCTACATCCAACCATGTCGAGAACACAGAGGTTAGGAGTTGTGCTACACCGTTCAGACAGAACAGGTGGTGTAATAAAATAAAAACACTTTACTCAATCTCCCTCCATCTCCCTACTTCCTTCTCAGCTGAAGACAAGCATTCTCCAGATAGATAGATAGACAGATATGGCCCTTGAATGACCAAAAGTGGTTTGAGAGAAGAAATCCACTGGCTTCATTTCCTCATAGCCACAAACGTAGAAAGGAATGCACTTTGGTATGTAACCAAATGCCCTGCTTTACTCAAATCACAATACGAAGATATATCTATCACAACAGTCTGAGGTAAAGATTAAAATGTGTTTTTGTCCTTCTCTTCAGGAGTAATAAAACGAAGCAAACAGCTATAACCCCTTGAATTGTTTCGATGTTAAGACAAGACAGAGGCTGTCAGCTCCTCAACCCGTTCAGAGCATAAGGTGATTGCTTCTTACTAAGCATTCCCTGTTGGCAAAGGGTGTTTCCAGGTGAGAGAGTTAGTCATCCCACAGGACTGAAGCTCTGTCTCCAAACTGCACGGCTGCTGCCAAAATGCCACCCTATTCCCTATATAGTGCACTACTTTTGACCAGGGCCCTATCAAAAGTAGGGTTTGGCCAAAAGTAGTGCACTATATATATGGAATAGGGTACCATTTTGGATGTAGCCCGTGTAATACCTGTCATTGTGCGGACGCTTGGCTTCCTCCTCGCTACCACTTCAGAGGTTCAGCCAGGAAGACTGTCTTTGGGCATTGCTTGAAGAAAACATCCATGAAAATGACTGTAAACATTTCAAACATCTGTGAAATGGATGTATGTTCAGGGGAGATGTGCTGTAGGTAGGTGTAGGGAGATGATGTCATTATGTTATTGGTCTTGGGTTACTAAATGAATGGCATTGATAACCAAAGGCACATTGTATTCAACCTCAGGGCACAATTCCTCCCGACTATCAATCCACAAAACAACTACAATAAAAAGTCAAGAGAACGTTGTGATCCGGCCCCCTGTCCTGCCCCACCGATGTTCTCCAATCAGCAGGTGGCAGTGGGTTCCAAAGGGGGCGGGGCTACTGAGCAGTGTGCAGCTGGCCCTGGCAGGCACTGAACCAATCATCAGCGGGGCAGGTGAGGCGACGCCCACTGGGGCGCCATTGGCCGGGCTCTACTCCCTGACCTGATGAGGTCACCGGGTCATCCATCCAATCCCCAGCCAGCCACACCTGTTCTGTAGAGTAGAAGTAGTGAGCTCCAATCAAACAGAGACTTCTCCTCTGTGTCCTGGAGCCTCCAAGTATCCACACAGTGACAGTCTGATAGGATCCCATAGTGTAGTGCTGTTGTGTATTAGGTCATAAGTCACTCCGTGGTTACCGACCGACCAACTGACCGACCGACCGACCGACCAAACAACAACACAACATTCTGTTCTATTCAGCCCTAAGTTCAGTTTAATATCTTTTACACTGCCTCTTTCATTTGACAATTTTTTTAAAATGTGAAATAAATAAGTAAAACTTTGACAAAGCTTTAATGAATTCCCAGTCTGATTATGGTGAACTAATAAAACCTTTGTCAAATACTTTAGAAAATGTGAAGGTTCAACACATTTGGGGAAATGTTTATTACTAGGTTTAGGAATCTGTTTTAAAGGTTGAATTCCACATAAAGTAAGGGGGGGTATGTGAACACTATTTTGGCTGTGCAAGGGAACAAGCGTTTTAGGAATTTACACTCTGGCCAGAGACACGTATTGGTTCACTACTGAAAATATTGAAGAAAGGATGAAATGAAAATGAAACTCCTACTCTACAGTAGCAACAGTCAACATGGTATAAGCTAAGCAATTCAAAAAGCTACATGAATCCACCTTGAGTCCTGATTCATCAGAGTGCTTTATAACCACATGTTATTACACTCACTGCCTTTCACTACAACCTGGAGTACTACTGAGACAACCCAGGCTCTGAAGAACACCTTCTATTCAGTATTACTGAGACAACCCAGGCTCTGAAGAACACCTTCTATTCAGTATTACTGAGATAACCCAGGCTCTGAAGAACACCTTCTATTCAGTATTACTGAGACAACCCAGGCTCTGAAGAACACCTTCTATTCAGTATTACTGAGACAACCCAGGCTCTGAAGAACACCTTCTATTCAGTATTACTGAGACAACCCAGGCTCTGAAGAACACCTTCTATTCAGTATTACTGAGACAACCCAGGCTCTGAAGAACACCTTCTATTCAGTATTACTGAGACAACCCAGGCTCTGAAGAACACCTTCTATTCAGTATTACTGAGACAACCCAGGCTCTGAAGAACACCTTCTATTCAGTACTACTGAGACAACCCAGGCTCTGAAGAACACCTTCTATTCAGTATTACTGAGACAACCCAGGCTCTGAAGAACACCTTCTATTCAGTATTACTGAGACAACCCAGGCTCTGAAGAACACCTTCACCCAGGCTCTGAAGAACACCTTCTATTCAGTATTACTGAGATAACCCAGGCTCTGAAGAACACCTTCTATTCAGTATTACTGAGACAACCCAGGCTCTGAAGAACACCTTCTATTCAGTATTACTGAGACAACCCAGGCTCTGAAGAACACCTTCTATTCAGTATTACTGAGACCACCCAGGCTCTGAAGAACACCTTCTATTCAGTACTACTGAGATAACCCAGGCTCTGAAGAACACCTTCTATTCAGTATTACTGAGATAACCCAGGCTCTGAAGAACACCTTCTATTCAGTACTACTGAGACCACCCAGGCTCTGAAGAACACCTTCTATTCAAGTATATGGAGTCATGTCCATGTAGTAAGCACCTCATTGACCTACCTACCTACCTACCTACCTACCTACCCAGCCTGACCCTAGATCAGTCCTTCAACACAGACACAGTCATCTCTGATGAGGACATTATAATATCCACAGTCCTTCAACACAGACACAGTCCTCTCTGATGAGGACATTATAATATTCAAAGCCACTTCACCTCAGCTCTACTCTGCCTCAGCACACTTAGTTTCTAATCATCCAATAATCTGCTACAACAAAACAAAATAGACATTTTTGCTCCAAAATCCTCTATACATCCATTTTCAAATAAAAAGCACCATTGTCTTGCTGTGAGGATATACAGTTCACAGCAGCTGTACCAAGAAACAGCACCTACTAACTTATTATGTCGACATCTTATATTCTGATAGATGCCATTCCTCTCCCTCCTCTCCTCTCCCCTCCCCTCCTCTCCCTCCCTCCCCTCCCTCCTCTCCCCCCCCTCCTCTCCCCCCCTCTCCCCTCCCCTCTCCCTCCTCTCCTCTCTGACAGAACACATTCTGTGTATCACTCCCTTGTTTGTGGTACAGGTGAGAACCGACAAACCTGCACTCTTTTTCCCCCTCGTTCTAGTTCTGTTGTTTAAGGAATGTCAAGAGAATTACAGGCACGTACCATAGTCTGTCATGTAAACAAATGTTTCCACACCGCGGTCCAACCTCTCACTTTAACTCTTAACAGTCTTAAAACAGTCACTTTCCATCCTCCTTGCATTTCTTTGACCAAAACCTCATCTCAGATACTATTATCTTAGCTTATAAAAAACACCTTTCTCACAGCTATTTAATGTCACAATGTTAATCAGATAAGGTAGAGAAGCAGAGCCTAAATATCTCCAGTGTCTGAAATGAGTTAGTTATGGACATGTGTTTATCGTGGCCAGCCACCCATTCTGTTTTTCTACACTATCATGCCCAGGTTATCAATCTCTGCTTGGGCCAGATTGTGTGAACGGTAGCCACCTGCCCCATCATAGCACACAGTCCTGAGACTAAACACCTAAAAGCTTTGTTCCCTTCATCATGACCACTTTCATGTTTTTGTCTTGTTTATATTTCGATAAAAGCTGCTACAGAGCTGCTAAACAATGATGCAGTGAATAATAACGCTGAATAATCCCCTCTGTCTAAAAACCACACTGTTGAGTACTGGGACTAGTACTGTTTGGCTTCCCCGGTTGTTTTTGCTCTCAGAGATGGACACAATCATCTCTCCATTTAAAAAACCAACCAAACCAGTAAGAAGAGATATCCTAGATTAGACAACCAACTAGTGTTGTTTACTGTTCCTTCAACTGACTAGTTTTGGCAACACTGTCCTCTGTTGGATGTTCCCGTTAGCGTCCGTCATTTGTGCCAGGTTAGTCCTTATCTTGGAGGTGGAGCCCGAGGTGGGGGGTAATTTGGAGATTGAGGTGATAGCACCAGAGCCCCCGTCGGTGATACGCTTCACGGCCGTTTTGTCCCCCGTGGGAGGTTTGGGCAAGCGCCTCCTGAGCCAGGGGTGCCTGAGGGCCTGGCTGGGGGTCATGCGCACGGCAGGGTCCCACTCCAGACACTGCTTGATGAAGTCCAGGAACAGGGGGTCATCGCAGCCCTTCAAGGCCGTCACCCACTCCTTGCTCCCCGGGGGTCCCCTCAGCTTGCCCCGGCGGGACCGCCCCCCGTTCAGCACCACCGAGCCGTCTGGCAGGGTCGTCACCGCGCAGTACCGGGGGTAACCCTTGGAGCTCACAAAGTTTTTGGCTCTCTTGGAAGAGTCCAGCAGCTTCTGCGAGGGCATGCCCAGCAGCTCGATGACGCATGCCAGTTGGTCCCCTTCATCTTCGCCCGGCAGGAGAGGGTACCCAGTGAGTAACTCTGCTAAGATACAGCCCAGGCTCCACATGTCAATAGGCATCCCATAGCGTGACCCCAGGATGACCTCAGGAGCTCTGTAAAAACGAGACTGGATGTAGGTGTAAACCCGCTGGTGCTCGTAGCAACTAGAGCCAAAGTCGATCACCTTGATCCCGCTGCGTCCCTGCTGCTTCAGGAGAATGTTCTCTGGCTTCAGGTCACAGTGGATGATACGGTTCTTGTGCAGTGAGTCCAGACACTGCAGGATAGAGTGGGCGAACTTCCTGACGAGTGGCAAGCTGAAGCCCTGGAACTTGTTCTTCTTGATGAGCTCGTAGAGGTTCATGCTGAGGAGTTCAAAGGTCATGCAGATGTGGTTACGGAATGTGAAGTTC
>NC_138297.1:71440000-71595000 GCF_965601325.2 Salmo salar
GCCCACCCAAATCACACCCTGACCTAACCAGAGAAATAAAAAGTCTCTCTAAGGTCAGGGCGTGACCTTGGTATTCAGCAGTCATAAAAGTATGCCTGATTTACATTGAAGAACTACTAAAATTGTGATTTTATCATGGTAAATCACTAGCATCATGGGATTTTTATTAATTGTTTTATTCTTTGATACAGAATTCAAATCACATAATGCATAGTGCATTTAATGTTTAAAAAAATTATCGAAACCGAAAATCGTGATTACTTAAAAAAAATTATCGAACCGGAAACGAACCGACCTCAAAAAGCACTAATCACTCAACACTACTGGTGGGGTAAGTGTGTGTGTCAGAGCTGTGTACAAGTTCACTATGCAAACAATTTGGAATTTTAAACACATGAACGTTTCTTATAAAAAAGAAGTGATGCAGTCCAGTCTCTCATCAACTCTTAGCCAAGAGAGACTGGCATGCATAGGATTAATATTAGCCCTCTGATTACACTGCCGCTCTGTTCTGGACCAGCTGCCGTTTTTCTAGGTCCTTCTTTACAGCACCTGACCATATGACTGGGCAATAATCAAGATTAGATCAAACTAGAGCCTGCAGGACTTGCTTTGTGGAGTGTGGTGTCAAAAAAGCAGAGCATCTCTTTATTACAGACAGACCTCTCCCCATCTTTACAACCATTGAATCTATATGGTTTGACCATGACAGTTTACAATCCAAGGTAACACCATGTTACCTCCAGTGGCTAGCTAGCTAGCTAAAATTGGCCCATTCCAAAATTTGCCATGGATGGAGATAGGGATTTGGACTTGTGGTTTTACTTAATTCTCCATTCTGGCCAATGATTATAACGGTGATTCTGATCCAACCATTAATTCATACATTGTTGTGCCCCTGGCCTGAGAGGATGAAAGTTCAACATGTAGCTAGATGTAGAAGGCTAATGTTAACTAGCTGGCCTGGTGCATCGTTGCCCATGGAAGGAAGATAGGCTAGCGAGTAGGGTGAGTCAACATGTTTTATTTCTACTTGCAAGCACGCACACACACACACACACACACACACACACACACACACACACACACACACACACACACACACACACACACACACAAAGAAATCAGTACCATGGACAACCACGTCATATTTAGCTTACGTTGATTGGACTAAATCGTTTTTTAGTATCTTTTAGTTGTCACTGTATTAGACTAAGCAGAGGTGATTTGATGATGTTGAAATGTTTCAGTTGAAATGGTGCTGGAATAGTGGAGGCAGCGTCTGTTTTCTTTACGACTTGCGGTAATTCTCCATGGTTCTAAATCAATAGTTAAGTACATTTACATTTTAGTCATTTAGCAGACGCTCTTATCCAGAGCGACTTACAGTAGTGAATGCATACATTTCATACATTTTTTTCCCCCCGTACTGGTCCCCCGTGGGAATCGAACCCACAACCCTGGCGTTGCAAACACCATGCTCTACCAACTGAGCCACACGGGACCGAAGTAGTCCGAGAACGTTCGTAAACATTAACTTGCTTGAGCATGTAACTGTTTGTTACATGCAATATGTTTTGTGGACTTCACCGGACAGATGTTGCTCTCCTGCTTTGTGATGAAACAAAGGTGTGATTTAATTTATTCTGCCACTGTGTCTTCTTATTGTCTCTGCCTTTAGGTCTATATATCACAGTGTCAAGGCATATGAACTAACAGGTTATAGAGCAAACAACGCAATTACCACAACACATACAGTACCAGTCAGAAGTTTAGCCACACATACTCATTCCAGGGATTTTCTTAATTTTTTTAAACTATTTTCTACATTGTAGAATAATAGTGAAGACATCAACACTATAAAATAACACATATGGAATCATGTAGTAACCAAAAAAGTGTTAAACAAATCAAAATATATTTTAGATTTATTAAAGTAACCACTCTTTGCCTTGATGGCAGCTTTGCACACTCTTGTCATTCTCTCAACCAGCTTCATGAGGTAGTCACCTGGAATGCATTTCAATTAACAGGTGTGCCTTGTTAAAAGTTAATTTGTGGAATTTCTTTCCTTCTTAATGCGTTTGTGTTGTGACAAGGTAGGGGTGGTAACAGAAGAAGCCCTATTTGGTAAAAGACCAAGTCCATATTATGGCAAGAATAGCTCAAATAAGCAAAGAGGAATGACAGTCCATCATTACTTTAAGACATGAACGTCAGTCAATCTGGAAAATTTCAAGAACTTTGAAAGTTTCTTCAAGTGCAGTCGCAAAAACCATCAAGCGCTTTGATGAAACTGGCTCTCATGAGGACAGCCACAGGAAAGGAAGACCCAGAGTACCTCTGCTGCAGAGGATAAGTTCATTAGAGTTACCAGCCTCAGAAATTGCAGCCCAAATAAATGCTTCACAGAGTTCAAGTAACAGACACATCTCAACATCAACTGTTCAGAGGAGACTGCGTGAATCAGGCCTTCATGGTTGAATTGCTGCAAAGAAACCACTACTAAAGGACACCAATAATAAGAAGAGACTTGGTTGGGCCAAGAACCACGAGCAATGGACATTAGATCGGTGGAAATCTGTCCTTTGGTCTGATGAATCCAAATTTGAGATTTTTGGTTTCAACCACCGTGTCTTTGTGAGACGCAGAGTAGGTGAACGGATCTCCATGTGTGGTTCCCACCGTGAAGCATGGAGGAGGAGATGTGATGGTGTGGGGGTGCTTTGCTGGTGACACTGTCTGTGATTTATTTAGAATTCAAAGCACACTTAACCAGCATGGCTACCACAGCATTCTGCAGCGATACGCCATCCCATCAGGTTTGCACTTAGTCCCACTATCATTTGTTTTCAACAGGACAATGACCCAACACACCTCCAGGCTGTGTAAGGGTTATTTGACCAAGAAGGAGAATGATGGAAAACAGCATCCGATAACCTGGCCTCCACAATCACCTGACCTCAACCCAATTGAGATGGTTAGGGATGAGTTGGACTACAGAATGAAGGAAAAGTAGCCAACAAGTGCTCAGCATATGTGGGAACTCCTTCAAGACTGTTGGAAAAGCATTCCAGGTGAAGCTGGTTGAGAGAATACCAAGAGAGTGCAAAGCTACCATCAAGGCAAAGGGTGAAACCCAGGTACAACCCAAAAGGGTTCTAGCTGTAACCAAACATTTTTCAAAAAAGGTACTCCTATGGGGACAGCGGAAGAACACTTTAAGGTTCTAGATAGCACCTTTTTTTCTAATAGAGCATCCAAAGGGTATGGATACACCTTTAGAGCAGAGTTCTGCAGCATTGGTAAAATATGATCAATACACATGGATCATATAGTTCCTGTAGTGTTTGTAAACACCCTGGAAGGTTGATGAATAACCTGAACCAGATTACTGGCACTGATTACAGTGAGCAGCTTCCTCTTGAGCGGACAGCTTGATGAAAACCAATCTATGTTTAGGTCACCCAGAAAATAGACCTATCTGTTAACATCACACACATTATCATGCATTGCACACATATTATCCAGATAATGAATGTCAGCACTTGTTGGCCTATAGCAACACCCTAAAATAGGAGGCTTTAGATGAGGCAGTGAACCTGCAACCACAACACTTTTAACAGCATTAGACATGAGATCATCTCTAAGCTTTACAGGGATATGGCTCTGAATATATACAGCAACACCTCCATCATAGTCATTCCTGTCTTTTTTGTAGATGTTATATCCCTGTATTGCTACTGCTGTATTATCAAAGGAATTATCTAAGTGAGTCTCAGAGATGGCCAATATATGAATGTTATCAGACTTTCTTTTGCCAGTTATTGATCTCATAAACCTTATTTCAAAGGCTACAGTACATATGATTAATAACATATCGGCTATTTTTAGACCTTTCCAGGTTGACATTGTCCGGCTAATAGAGTCAATCAACAGGGCACGTGTGAGTGTCAGTTGGTGTATGTGATGTGGGGCTGAAGCTTCTGACCCAGAAGCTAGGCTCTCTCACTCCTCCCAGTCTTTTTGGAGGGAGAGTGGACAATGAGCCTGTTGTAGTGGATGTAAGCAATGCCCCCACGCTCTCTGACAGCTTTCACGGCTGGGATAAGTTATTTCCGCCTCTGGTGTACAGCTTACGAGAAGTCCTCATTAAGGAAGATGTTTTGTTCATCTCAAGTTCTTGGCTCTCTTCAGAACAGCCATCTATCTTGTCCTTAAACCTCAGGAATCTGACCACTATCGTCCTGTGACTGTCTCCTGGGCTGGTTACAGGTTTTCCAGACCTGTGGGCGAGGCTCCACCTCAATCTTCCCATGATCCATCTGCAGCTTTTAAAGTGATAATTTGTCTTCCTTTCTCCTCAGACTTGTCCCAGTGATGTAAAGACTCTGGTATGCCATCCACAACGATGTTATTTCTCCTGGATTGTCCCTCTAGATATTTTCCCCAGCCGTCTGTAATAATGATTCCACAGACAGTGCTGATGTCATCACACGTGAACTTACAGTTTGTTGTCATCTTGCTGCAAGTCTCTTTCAGGACATCCAGCTCTCCCTGCAAGAACTGCAAACTGTTCTTAATGTCCTGGACCTCGCTGGTCAGATCATCCATTCTTTTTTTGTATTTGGAAAAGTTCTTGGAAGCTATTTTCCTGTTGTTGTAACATCTGCTTGAAGACATATTTTCGGTCGTTTAAAAGATAATCCACCTGTGAAAGAGAGACACTACTGTCCTCAGTGTTATTCGCCAGGGTTGTGGGTTCGATTCCCACGGGGGGCCAGTACAAAAAAATAAAAGTATGAAATGTATGCATTCACTACTGTAAGTCGCTCTGGATAAGAGCGTCTGCTAAATTACAAAAAATAAAAAAAAAATTAAAAAAAAATTATTCCCACCGGCTTTGGTTTTGGATGCCATGGTAGCAACGTAGGCTAATGTTGGTACTCCACGCAGTTCCAGACAGGACAGGTCGCAAGGCAGATGGAAACAGCAATAAACAGCAGGGATTTAGACAGCCACAAGCCTGGGACAATACGCGGCCCCAGCCACAAAGGCTAACCACGTCGCGGGCTGTGTTCAAGCTTTCAGGAAACCTTCCTAGCTTGATAGCTAGTTAGCAGCTAGGCTAGCTGCTAAGCCAAGCAGCTCTATAGACTTTTGGAGATCCCAGGACAGATAGTGGTGGTCCCAGCAACTGATGCTAACCGCGTTGCGGGATCCCCCTCTCAAAATGTAGCTAGTAACCAAACTTCATCAATAGAACCCCTTTTCAGAGACTTTCATAACAACAAACTGAGCTCGGATGGAGTTCGTTGGTCCCCAGTGGTGAATGAGGTGTGTTTGTCCGGGGCTTCGAAATGTGTACTGTGTCCGTGTTTCAGGTGAGTGTACCTTTGTCACAGCTGTCTCCATAGTAACCAGGTGGGCAGATGCACACCCCTGGACTCATACACAGTCCACCATTCAGACACCTGGGAGAGCAGAGGGCTGGGGGGGGAGAGTGGAGGAGGACAGGAGAGGAGAAAAATCTACGTCAGGAACCTCAAGTGTTTAATTCACCTTCAGCTGCTTGTAACCCTTCACCCCTCAACACTACATTCATTTAATTTCACCTTCAGCTGCTAAACCTTCACCCCTCAACACTCATTTAATTCACCTTCAGCTGCTAAACCTTCACCCCTCAACACTACATTCATTTAATTCACCTTCAGCTGCTTGTAAACCTTCACCCCTCAACACTACATTCATTTAATTCACATTCAGCTGCTTGTAAATCTTCACCCCTCAACACTACATTCATTTAATCACCTTCAGCTGCTTGTAAACCTTCACCCCTCAACACTACATTCATTTAATTCACCTTCAGCTGCTTGTAAACCTTCACCCCTCAACACTACATTAATTTAATTCACCTTCAGCTGCTTGTAAACCTTCACCCCTCAACACTACATTCATTTAATCACCTTCAGCTGCTTGTAAACCTTCACCCCTCCACACTACATTCATTTAATTCACCTTCAGCTGCTTGTAAACCTTCACCCCTCAACACTACATTCATTTAATTCACCTTCAGCTGCTTGTAAACCTTCACCCCTCAACACTACATTCATTTAATTCACCTTCAGCTGCTTGTAAACCTTCACCCCTCCAACACTACATTCATTTAATTCACCTTCAGCTGCTTGTAACCCTTCACCCCTCAACACTACATTCATTTAATTCACCTTCAGCTGCTTGTAAACCTTCACCCCTCCAACACTACATTCATTTAATTCACCTTCAGCTGCATGTAACCCTTCACCCCTCAACACTACATTCATTTAATTCACCTTCAGCTGCTTGTAAACCTTCACCCCTCAACACTACATTAATTTAATTCACCTTCAGCTGCTTGTAAACCTTCACCCCTCCACACTACATTCATTTAATTCACCTTCAGCTGCTTGTAAACCTTCACCCCTCAACACTACATTCATTTAATTCACCTTCAGCTGCTTGTAAACCTTCACCCCTCCAACACTACATTCATTTAATTCACCTTCAGCTGCTTGTAAACCTTCACCCCTCAACACTACATTCATTTAATTCACCTTCAGCTGCTTGTAAACCTTCACCCCTCCACACTACATTCATTTAATTCACCTTCAGCTGCTTGTAAACCTTCACCCCTCAACACTACATTCATTTAATTCACCTTCAGCTGCTTGTAACCCTTCACCCCTCAACACTACATTCATTTAATTCACCTTCAGCTGCTTGTAAACCTTCACCCCTCCAACACTACATTCATTTAATTCACCTTCAGCTGCTTGTAAACCTTCACCCCTCAACACTACATTCATTTAATTCACCTTCAGCTGCTTGTAAACCTTCACCCCTCCAACACTACATTCATTTAATCCACCTTCAGCTGCTTGTAACCCTTCACCCCTCAACACTACATTCATTGTGATAATGAATGTTTCACTCAGCTCTGCCTGTAGAAGCCACTAAAGAGCCTTAGTACTGTTGAGTCTTTGCCAAGAATGAATATCGTAATCACAATGTCTCAAGACCCGTCGACACCAAAATAAAAACGCAGGCGTTTCCACAGACCACTTCTCTTAAATCCATGGTGTACTCTAGGTGCCTCAAAGCCTCTACACGGTCCACGTAACGGATGTTCCTCTGCATGGCTCTCTACGTAGTTCTACCTACTTTTTTGCGGCTTCATTTTTTGGGGGGAAAAGCGACTCAAAAAGGAGCTCCGTAGCCCTGTTTGAGTAGACTGTGAAATCCCTGTGGAGAATCCTTACTGTTCATATGATACAAAGACACAAAAACATTTTTCTCCACCCCCTCAGTCAGTCTGTAGCTGGACAGAGTCTCTCTCTAACCTCTTTAAAGTCTTAAATAGATGGAACACATGGTCGTTGCCACCCAACCTGCCTGCCTGCTGACACTGACAGGATTGTTTTTCTGTCCTGGAAAACATTTCAGAGAAATTTGCTCTCCATTTAACTAGTCTGGATGGAGCCTGTTTAACCAGTGCTTTGTAATTTCCATGATGTTTTTAGTTGTGGTGCCTTGAGGCAACGTTAAGCTACCACAAGCATAACCTTTTTACAGATTCATTAATACATTTAAATGCAATGCGGTGGTTGTGTTGTTGTCTGAAAATGATAGGCCTGTCTGAGCAGGACTGGTGTGTCATAACTGTGAAACAACACACAACCTAATCTCTTTCTCTAGTCATTCATTTCATAAGGTTTCATCCTTTTTGTTGTGGAGACATTCCAGGAACTAAAGAAGATATTCCAACTAGCATTGATGTGGGCCAAGTAGAAGGAAAAAAAACACAAGAAAATCATTTTAATTTCATTCTATAGAAGGAGCAAATCAAGCTATTGTGTTTGCTGTGTACTGTACATCATTACGGTAATGATGGAAGATAGATGGAATGGCTTGGATGTACAGATGAGACTAAACGTACCTTTCTCACAGTGCGGCCCGTAGAAACCATCCTGGCACTCACACACCTGTCTCTCGTTGCAGAACCCACCGTTACGACAACCACCTGGACATTTAGCTGTGGAGAGAGAGAGAGAGAGAGAGGGGGAGAGAGAGAGGAGGGGAGAAGAGAGAGAGGAGGGGAGAAGAGAGAGAGAGAGAGGAGGGGAGAGAGAGAGAGAGAGAGAGAGAGGAGGGGAGAAGAGAGAGAGAGAGAGAGAGAGAGAGAGAAAACACGTGAGAAGAGAAAAATAACAAGGTTGAGATGAATGAATGGCTAGTGTCCTCCCTCCCTTCTTTCCTTTCTTCCTCCCTTCATTCCTTCCTTCCTTCCTTCCTTCTGTTCTTCCGTCCTCCCCCTTCCCCCTCTCTCTGACACTATCCATAGCCTGCCATCTCAGAAGACCACTTCAAGGGAACCACATTCCACTACAGTGCAGTGAGATGCCATGGACTTGCATCCCAAATGGCACCCTATTCATACATCCAAATGGCGCCCTTATGGGCTCTGGTCAAAAGTTTAGAGTTCCACAACAGGGCCTGGTTCAAAGCAGACTGAATACCATCTCCCTATAACAGGGCCTGGTTCAAAGCAGACTGAATACCATCTCCCTATAACAGGGCCTGGTTCAAAGCAGACTGAATACCATCTCCCTATAACAGGGCCTGGTTCAAAGCAGACTGAATACCATCTCCCTATAACAGGGCCTGGTTCAAAGCAGACTGAATACCATCTCCCTATAACAGGGCCTGGTTCAAAGCAGACTGAAAACCATCTCCCTATAACAGGGCCTGGTTCAAAGCAGACTGAATACCATCTCCCTACAACAGGGCCTGGTTCAAAGCAGACTAAATACCATCTCCCTATAACAGGGCCTGGTTCAAAGCAGACTGAATACCATCTCCCTATAACAGGGCCTGGTTCAAAGCAGACTGAATACCATCTCCCTATAACAGGGCCTGCTTCAAAGCAGACTGAATACCATCTCCCTATAACAGGGCCTGGTTCAAAGCAGACTGAATACCATCTCCCTATAACAGGACCTGGTTCAAAGCAGACTGAATACCATCTCCCTATAACAGGGCCTGGTTCAAAGCAGACTGAATACCATCTCCCTATAACAGGGCCTGGTTCAAAGCAGACTGAAAAACCATCTCCCTACAACAGGGCCTGGTTCAAAGCAGACTGAATACCATCTCCCTATAACAGGACCTGGTTCAAAGCAGACTGAATACCATCTCCCTATAACAGGGCCTGGTTCAAAGCAGACTGAATACCATCTCCCTATAACAGGACCTGGTTCAAAGCAGACTGAATACCATCTCCCTATAACAGGGCCTGGTTCAAAGCAGACTGAATACCATCTCCCTATAACAGGGCCTGGTTCAAAGCAGACTGAATACCATCTCCCTATAACAGGGCCTGGTTCAAAGCAGACTGAATACCATCTCCCTATAACAGGGCCTGGTTCAAAGCAGACTGAATACCATCTCCCTATAACAGGGACTGGTTCAAAGCAGACTGAATACCATCTCCCTATAACAGGGCCTGGTTCAAAACAGACTGAATACCATCTCCCTATAACAGGGCCTGGTTCAAAGCAGACTGAATACCATCTCCCTACAACAGGGCCTGGTTCAAAGCAGACTGAATACCATCTCCCTACAACAGGGCCTGGTTCAAATCAGACTGAATACCATCTCCCTACAACAGGGCCTGGTTCAAAGCAGACTGAATACCATCTCCCTATAACAGGACCTGGTTCAAAGCAGACTGA
Source organism: Salmo salar (assembly GCF_965601325.2). NCBI lineage: Eukaryota > Metazoa > Chordata > Actinopteri > Salmoniformes > Salmonidae > Salmo > Salmo salar. The sequence continues at coordinate 71,449,771 of NC_138297.1, forward strand.
ATACCATCTCCCTACAACAGGGCCTGGTTCAAAGCAGACTGAATACCATCTCCCTATAACAGGGCCTGGTTCAAAGCAGACTGAATACCATCTCCCTACAACAGGGCCTGGTTCAAAGCAGACTGAATACCATCTCCCTATAACAGGGCCTGGTTCAAAGCAGACTGAATACCATCTCCCTACAACAGGGCCTGGTTCAAAGCAGACTGAATACCATCTCCCTATAACAGGGCCTGGTTCAAAGCAGACTGAATACCATCTCCCTACAACAGGGCCTGGTTCAAAGCAGACTGAATACCATCTCCCTATAACAGGGCCTGGTTCAAAGCAGACTGAATACCATCTCCCTATAACAGGGCCTGGTTCAAAGCAGACTGAATACCATCTCCCTACAACAGGGCCTGGTTCAAAGCAGACTGAATACCATCTCCCTACAACAGGGCCTGGTTCAAAGCAGACTGAATACCATCTCCCTATAACAGGGCCTGGTTCAAAGCAGACTGAATACCAGCGCTCTACAAAACAACATGAAGGAGAAGCCTTTGAGGTGGTACTGGAAGTCAACAGAGCTGTCAAACTATCCTTTCTATTTCTTGAGATCCATCGGCGTTGAGGAACCCTTGTGTGCATCCAAACGGCACCCCTATTCCATATATATATAGTGCACTACTTCTGACCAGAGCCCTATATATAGGGAATAGGGGAGCCATTTGGGACAGTACCTTAACACTGGCACCAGACAACATGTGACCAGAGTCACAATAACAAGACAATATCTGTGGCCCAAATAGCACCTTATCCCAATTTAGTGCACTTCTTTTGACCAGATCCTATAGGACTCTGATCAAAAGTAGTGCACTATATAGGGAATAGGGTACCATTTGGGATGTAACCAAGTCACACCACGACTCACTGAGACAACAGTTACAGAACAAAATTGGCACGACTTCTCAGACTTGTTCTTTCTTTGACAATTTCCTCCACTGTGTCGACAAACACAAGTGGGTGTCCAGGGAATTTGTGTTTGGTAAGACTTCGGCGAAAGCTGGCACCAATATGGATTCTTGTTTACGTTAAGGAAAACGGATGAAATGGAACGGCCTCCGGTCAAAAGTAGTGCTCTATATAGGGAATAGGGAGCCATTTGGGACGTACCCTCTGTGTTAGAAAGAAGGGTGCTTGTCTCATTCACTTGTGCGATGAGACCCATCTGGAGAAAGAGAAAGAGACGGAGGGATGAGTCTGGTTTCAGTTAGCTCAGGATTCACTCCATCACTCTATCCAACATGAGGAACAGAGGAAGGGATGAGTCTGGTTTCAGTTAGCTCAGGACTCACTGTATCTAACATGAGGAACAGAGGAAGGGATGAGTCTGGTTTCAGTTAGCTCAGGATTCACTCTATCCAACATGAGGAACAGAGAAAGGGATGAGTCTGGTTTCAGTTAGCTCAGGATTCACTGTATCTAACATGAGGAACAGAGGAAGGGATGAGTCTGGTTTCAGTTAGCTCAGGATTCACTCTATCCAACATGAGGAACAGAGAAAGGGATGAGTCTGGTTTCAGTTAGCTCAGGATTCACTGTATCTAACATGAGGAACAGAGGAAGGGATGAGTCTGGTTTCAGTTAGCTCAGGATTCACTCCATCACTCTATCCAACATGAGGAACAGAGGAAGGGATGAGTCTGGTTTCAGTTAGCTCAGGACTCACTGTATCTAACATGAGGAACAGAGGAAGGGATGAGTCTGGTTTCAGTTAGCTCAGGACTCACTGTATCTAACATGAGGAACAGAGGAAGGGATGAGTCTGGTTTCAGTTAGCTCAGGATTCACTCCATCACTCTATCCAACATGAGGAACAGAGGAAGGGATGAGTCTGGTTTCAGTTAGCTCAGGATTCACTCTATCCAACATGCCATTTACCTCTAATGTGAGGTCAATACCACAGGCGTCTACATCTCAAATGGTTCCCTATTTCCTATATAGTGCACTGCTGTTGACCAAGGGCCCACATCAAATTAAAGTTTATTTGTCACGTGCGCCGAATACAACAGGTGTAGACCTTACAGTGAAATGCTGAATACAGGCTCTAACCAACAGTACAAAAAAGGTATTAGGTGAACAATAGGTAAGTAAAGAAATAAAAACAACAGTAAAAAGACAGTGAAAAATAACAGTAGAGAGGCTATATACAGTAGAGAGGTTATATACAGTAGAGAGGTTATATACAGTAGCGAGGTTATATACAGTAGAGGTTATATACAGTAGCGAGGCTATATACAGTAGTGAGGCTATATACAGTAGCGAGGTTATATACAGTAGAGGTTATATACAGTAGAGAGGCTATAAACAGTAGAGAGGTTATATACAGTAGAGAGGTTATATACAGTAGAGAAGCTATATACAGTAGAGAGGCTATATACAGTAGAGAGGCTATATACAGTAGAGAGGTTATATACAGTAGAGAGGCTATATACAGTAGAGAGGTTATATACAGTAGAGAGGCTATATACAGTAGAGAGGCTATATACAGTAGAGAGGCTATATACAGTAGTGAGGCTATATACAGTAGAGAGACTATATACAGTAGAGGTTATATACAGTAGAGAGGCTATATACAGTAGTGAGGCTATATACAGTAGAGAGGCTATATACAGTAGAGAGGTTATATACAGTAGAGAGACTATATACAGTAGAGAGGCTATATACAGTAGAGAGGTTATATACAGTAGAGAGGCTATATACAGTAGAGAGGCTATATACAGTAGAGAGGCTATATACAGTAGAGAGACTATATACAGTAGAGGTTATATACAGTAGAGAGGCTATAAACAGTAGAGAGGCTATATACAGTAGTGAGGCTATATACAGTAGAGAGGCTATATACAGTAGAGAGGTTATATACTGTAGAGAGACTATATACAGTAGAGGTTATATACAGTAGAGAGGCTATAAACAGTAGAGAGGCTATATACAGTAGCGAGGCTATATACAGTAGAGAGGCTATATACAGTAGAGGTTATATACAGTAGCGAGGCTATATACAGTAGTGAGGCTATATACAGTAGCGAGGTTATATACAGTAGAGGTTATATACAGTAGAGAGGCTATAAACAGTAGAGAGGCTATATACAGTAGAGAAGCTATATACAGTAGAGAGGCTATATACAGTAGAGGTTATATACAGTAGCGAGGCTATATACAGTAGTGAGGCTATATACAGTAGCGAGGTTATATACAGTAGAGGCTATAAACAGTAGAGAGGCTATAAACAGTAGAGAGGCTATATACAGTAGAGAGGCTATATACAGTAGAGAGGCTATATACAGTAGAGAGGCTATATACAGTAGAGAGACTATATACAGTAGAGAGGTTATATACAGTAGAGAGACTATATACAGTAGAGAGGCTATAACAGTAGAGAGGTTATATACAGTAGAGAGGCTATAAACAGTAGAGAGGCTATATACAGTAGTGAGGCTATATACAGTAGAGAGGCTATATACAGTAGAGGTTATATACAGTAGAGAGACTATATACAGTAGAGGTTATATACAGTAGAGAGGCTATAAACAGTAGAGAGGCTATATACAGTAGCGAGGCTATATACAGTAGAGAGGCTATATACAGTAGAGGTTATATACAGTAGCGAGGCTATATACAGTAGTGAGGCTATATACAGTAGCGAGGTTATATACAGTAGAGGTTATATACAGTAGAGAGGCTATAAACAGTAGAGAGGCTATATACAGTAGAGAAGCTATATACAGTAGAGAGGCTATATACAGTAGAGGTTATATACAGTAGAGGTTATATACAGTAGTGAGGCTATATACAGTCGAGAGGCTATATACAGTAGCGTGGCTATATACAGTAGAGAGGCTATATACAGTAGTGAGGTTATATACAGTAGAGGTTATATACAGTAGAGGTTATATACAGTAGTGAGGCTATATACAGTCGAGAGGCTATATACAGTAGAGAGACTATATACAGTAGAGAGGTTATATACAGTAGAGAGGTTATATACAGTAGAGAGGATATATACAGTAAAGAGGCTATATACAGTAGAGAGACTATATACAGTAGAGAGGCTATATACAGTAGGGAGGCTATATACAGTAGAGAGGCTATATACAGTAGAGAGGCTATAAAAGTAGCATGGCTATATACAGTAGAGAGGCTATATACAGTAGAGAGGCTATATACAGTAGAGAGGCTATAAAAGTAGCATGGCTATATACAGTAGAGAGGCTATATACAGTAGAGGCTATATACAGTAGAGAGGCTATATACAGTAGCGAGGCTATATACAGTAGAGAGGCTATATACAGTAGAGAGACTATATACAGTAGAGGCTATATACAGTAGAGAGGCTATATACAGTAGCGAGGTTATATACAGTAGAGAGGCTATATACAGTAGAGAGGCTATAAAAGTAGCATGGCTATATACAGTAGAGAGGCTATATACAGTAGAGAGGCTATATACAGTAGAGAGGCTATATACAGTAGAGGCTATAAAAGTAGCATGTCTATATACAGTAGGGAGGCTATATACAGTAGCGAGGCTATAAAAGTAGCGTGGCTATATACAGTAGAGAGGCTATATACAGTAGAGAGGCTATATACAGTAGAGAGGCTATATACAGTAGAGAGGTTATATACAGTAGGGAGGCTATATACAGTAGAGGTTATACACAGTAGAGAGGCTATACACAGCAGCAAGGCTATAAAAGTAGCATGGCACTATGTAGGGAATATGGAGCCATTTGGGACACAGACCACTACGCCTCAGCTGTTATAAAACCTTTTGGACTAATTTTGATTTAAACAGCTAGATATTGTTTTCTACTTTGACACCATATCCCACTTGGGAAGGAGGACAGAACATGGAACATTAAAGCTGGTTTCTGAAGTCTGGTTTGGTCTCGCTGCTTCCTGTAACAGATATGAAGAGCCCTAAGCTAGGATAATTCCCTGCTACAGCTGGACCTGGAGCTGAGATCCACACCTGGTCTTTAACAGAGCTTGTCTGGTGAAATGGAACCAATACAACAGTAACTAAACTGTAAACCCCAAACACTCTCTATATAGTACCCTAACCCTGTCTATATAGTACCCCAACCCTGTCTATATAGTACCCCAACCCTGTCTATATAGTACCCCAACCCTGTCTATATAGTACCCCAACCCTGTCTATATAGTACCCCAACCCTGTCTATATAGCACCCCAACCCTGTCTATATAGCACCCCAACCCTGTCTATATAGTACCCCAACCCTGTCTATATAGTACCCCAACCCTGTCTATATAGTACCCCAACCCTGTCTATATAGAACCCCAACCCTGTCTATATAGTACCCCAACCCTGTCTACATAGAACCCCAACCCTGTCTATATAGTACCCCAACCCTGTCTATATAGTACACCAACCCTGTCTATATAGTACCCCAACCCTGTCTATATAGTACCCCAACCCTGTCTATATAGTACCCCAACCCTGTCTATATAGTACCCCAAACCCTGTCTATATAGTACCCCAAACCCTGTCTATATAGTACCCCAACCCTGTACCCCAACCCTGTCTATATAGTACCCCAACCCTGTCTATATAGTACCCCAACCCTGTCTATATAGTACCCTAACCCTGTCTTTATAGAATCCCAAACCCTGTCTATATAGTACCCCAACCCTGTCTATATAGTAAACCAACCCTGTCTATATAGTACCCCAACAATGTACCCCAACCCTGTCTATATAGTACCCCAACCCTGTCTATATAGTAAACCAACCCTGTCTATATAGTACCCTAACCAAATCATATAGTACCCCAACCCTGTCTATATAGTACCCCAACCCTGTCTATATAGTACCCCAACCCTGTCTATATAGTACTCCAACAATGTCTATATAGTACCCTAACCAAATCATATAGTACCCCAACCCTGTCTATATAGTACCCCAACCCTGTCTATATAGTACCCCAACCCTGTCTATATAGTACTCCAACCATGTCTATATAGTACCCCAACCCTGTCTATATAGTACCCCAACCCTGTCTATATAGTACCCCAACCCTGTACCCAAACCCTGTCTATATAGTACCCCAACCCTGTCTATATAGTACACCAACCCTGTCTATATAGTACACCAACCCTGTCTATATAGTACCCCAACCCTGTCTATATAGCACCCCAACCATGTCTATATAGTACCCCAACCATGTCTATATAGTACCCCAACCCTGTCTATATAGTACCCCAACCCTGTCTATATAGTACCCCAACCCTGTCTACATAGCACCCCAACCCTGTACACCAACCCTGTCTATATAGTACCCCAACCCTGTCTATATAGTACCCCAACCCTGTCTATAGAGTACACCAACCCTGTCTATATCGTACCCCAACCCTGTACCCCAACCCTGTCTATATAGTACCCCAACACTGTACACCAACCCTGTCTATATAGTACCCCAACCCTGTCTTTTTAGTACCCCAACCCTGTACACCAACCCTGTCTATATAGTACCCCAACCCTGTCTATATAGTACCCCAACACTGTACCCCAACCCTGTCTATATAGTACCCCAACACTGTACACCAACCCTGTCTATATAGTACCCCAACCCTGTCTATATAGTACCCCAACCCTGTCTATATAGTACCCCAACACTGTACCCCAACCCTGTCTATATAGTACCCCAACACTGTACACCAACCCTGTCTATATAGTACCCCAACCCTGTCTATATAGTACCCCAACCCTGTACACCAACCCTGTCTATATAGTACCCCAACCCTGTCTATATAGTACCCCAACCCTGTATATATAGTACCCCAACACTGTACACCAACCCTGTCTATATAGTACCCCAACCCTGTACACCAACCCTGTCTATATAGTACCCCAACCCTGTCTATATAGTACCCCAACCCTGTCTATATAGTACCCCAACCCTGTACACCAACCCTGTCTATATCGTACCCCAACCCTGTCTATATAGTACCCCAAACCCTGTCTATATAGTACCCCAAACCCTGTCTATATAGTACCCCAACCCTGTACCCCAACCCTGTCTATATAGTACCCCAACCCTGTCTATATAGTACCCCAACCCTGTCTATATAGTACCCCAACCCTGTCTATATAGTACCCAAAACCCTGTCTATATAGTACCCCAAACCCTGTCTATATAGTACCCCAACCCTGTACCCCAATCCTGTCTATATAGTACCCCAACCCTGTCTATATAGTACCCCAACCCTGTCTATATAGTACCCTAACCCTGTCTTTATAGAATCCCAAACCCTGCCTATATAGTACCCCAACCCTGTCTATATAGTAAACCAACCCTGTCTATATAGTACCCCAACAATGTACCCCAACCCTGTCTATATAGTACCCCAACCCTGTCTATATAGTAAACCAACCCTGTCTATATAGTACCCTAACCAAATCATATAGTACCCCAACCCTGTCTATATAGTACCCCAACCCTGTCTATATAGTACCCCAACCCTGTCTATATAGTACTCCAACCATGTCTATATAGTACCCTAACCAAATCATATAGTACCCCAACCCTGTCTATATAGTACCCCAACCCTGTCTATATAGTACCCCAACCCTGTCTATATAGTACTCCAACCATGTCTATATAGTACGCCAACCCTGTCTATATAGTACCCCAACCCTGTCTATATAGTACCCCAACCCTGTACCCAAACCCTGTCTATATAGTACCCCAACCCTGTCTATATAGTACACCAACCCTGTCTATATAGTACCCCAACCCTGTCTATATAGCACCCCAACCATGTCTATATAGTACCCCAACCATGTCTATATAGTACCCCAACCCTGTCTATATAGTACCCCAACCCTGTCTATATAGTACCCCAACCCTGTCTATATAGCACCCCAACCCTGTACACCAACCCTGTCTATATAGTACCCCAACCCTGTCTATATAGTACCCCAACCCTGTCTATATAGTACCCCAACCCTGTCTATATAGTACCCAAAACCCTGTCTATATAGTACCCCAAACCCTGTCTATATAGTACCCCAACCCTGTACCCCAACCCTGTCTATATAGTACCCCAACCCTGTCTATATAGTACCCCAACCCTGTCTATATAGTACCCTAACCCTGTCTTTATAGAATCCCAAACCCTGTCTATATAGTACCCCAACCCTGTCTATATAGTAAACCAACCCTGTCTATATAGTACCCCAACAATGTACCCCAACCCTGTCTATATAGTACCCCAACCCTATCTATATAGTAAACCAACCCTGTCTATATAGTACCCTAAGCAAATCATATAGTACCCCAACCCTGTCTATATAGTACCCCAACCCTGTCTATATAGTACCCCAACCCTGTCTATATAGTACTCCAACAATGTCTATATAGTACCCTAACCAAATCATATAGTACCCCAACCCTGTCTATATAGTACCCCAACCCTGTCTATATAGTACCCCAACCCTGTCTATATAGTACTCCAACCATGTCTATATAGTACCCCAACCCTGTCTATATAGTACCCCAACCCTGTCTATATAGTACCCCAACCCTGTACCCAAACCCTGTCTATATAGTACCCCAACCCTGTCTATATAGTACACCAACCCTGTCTATATAGTACCCCAACCCTGTCTATATAGCACCCCAACCATGTCTATATAGTACCCCAACCATGTCTATATAGTACCCCAACCCTGTCTATATAGTACCCCAACCCTGTCTATATAGTACCCCAACCCTGTCTATATAGCACCCCAACCCTGTACACCAACCCTGTCTATATAGTACCCCAACCCTGTCTATATAGTACCCCAACCCTGTCTATAGAGTACACCAACCCTGTCTATATCGTACCCCAACCCTGTACCCCAACCCTGTCTATATAGTACCCCAACACTGTACACCAACCCTGTCTATATAGTACCCCAACCCTGTCTTTTTAATACCCCAACCCTGTACACCAACCCTGTCTATATAGTACCCCAACCCTGTCTATATAGTACCCCAACACTGTACCCCAACCCTGTCTATATAGTACCCCAACACTGTACACCAACCCTGTCTATATAGTACCCCAACCCTGTCTATATAGTACCCCAACCCTGTCTATATAGTACCCCAACACTGTACCCCAACCCTGTCTATATAGTACCCCAACACTGTACACCAACCCTGTCTATATAGTACCCCAACCCTGTCTATATAGTACCCCAACCCTGTACACCAACCCTGTCTATATAGTACCCCAACCCTGTCTATATAGTACCCCAACCCTGTATATATAGTACCCCAACACTGTACACCAACCCTGTCTATATAGTACCCCAACCCTGTACACCAACCCTGTCTATATAGTACCCCAACCCTGTCTATATAGTACCCCAACCCTGTCTATATAGTACCCCAACCCTGTCTATATAGTACCCCAACCCTGTACACCAACCCTGTCTATATCGTACCCCAACCCTGTCTATATAGTACCCCAAACCCTGTCTATATAGTACCCCAAACCCTGTCTATATAGTACCCCAACCCTGTACCCCAACCCTGTCTATATAGTACCCCAACCCTGTCTATATAGTACCCCAACCCTGTCTATATAGTACCCCAACCCTGTCTATATAGTACCCAAAACCCTGTCTATATAGTACCCCAAACCCTGTCTATATAGTACCCCAACCCTGTACCCCAACCCTGTCTATATAGTACCCCAACCCTGTCTATATAGTACCCCAACCCTGTCTATATAGTACCCTAACCCTGTCTTTATAGAATCCCAAACCCTGCCTATATAGTACCCCAACCCTGTCTATATAGTAAACCAACCCCGTCTATATAGTACCCCAACAATGTACCCCAACCCTGTCTATATAGTACCCCAACCCTGTCTATATAGTAAACCAACCCTGTCTATATAGTACCCTAACCAAATCATATAGTACCCCAACCCTGTCTATATAGTACCCCAACCCTGTCTATATAGTACCCCAACCCTGTCTATATAGTACTCCAACCATGTCTATATAGTACCCTAACCAAATCATATAGTACCCCAACCCTGTCTATATAGTACCCCAACCCTGTCTATATAGTACCCCAACCCTGTCTATATAGTACTCCAACCATGTCTATATAGTACCCCAACCCTGTCTATATAGTACCCCAACCCTGTCTATATAGTACCCCAACCCTGTACCCAAACCCTGTCTATATAGTACCCCAACCCTGTCTATATAGTACACCAACCCTGTCTATATAGTACCCCAACCCTGTCTATATAGCACCCCAACCATGTCTATATAGTACCCCAACCATGTCTATATAGTACCCCAACCCTGTCTATATAGTACCCCAACCCTGTCTATATAGTACCCCAACCCTGTCTATATAGCACCCCAACCCTGTACACCAACCCTGTCTATATAGTACCCCAACCCTGTCTATATAGTACCCCAACCCTGTCTATATAGTACCCCAACCCTGTCTATATAGTACCCCAACCCTGTCTATATAGTACCCCAACCCTGTCTATATAGTACCCCAACCCTGTCTATATAGTACCCCAAACCCTGTCTATATAGTACCCCAAACCCTGTCTATATAGTACCCCAACCCTGTACCCCAACCCTGTCTATATAGCACCCCAACCCTGTCTATATAGTACCCCAACCCTGTCTATATAGTACCCCAACCCTGTACACCAACCCTGTCTATATAGCACCCCAACCCTGTCTATATAGTACCCCAACCCTGTCTATATAGTACCCCAACCCTGTCTATATAGTACCCCAACCCTGTCTATATAGTACCCCAACCCTGTCTATATAGTACCCCAACCCTGTCTATATAGTACACCAACCCTGTCTATATAGTACCCCAACCCTGTCTATATAGTACACCAACCCTGTCTATATAGTACCCCAACCCTGTACACCAACCCTGTCTATATAGTACCCCAACCCTGTCTATATAGTACACCAACCCTGTCTATATAGTACCCCAACCCTGTCTATATAGTACCCCAACCCTGTACACCAACCCTGTCTATATAGCACCCCAACCCTGTCTATATAGTACACCATCCCTGTCTATATAGTACACCAACCCTGTCTATATAGTACCCCAACCCTGTCTATATAGTACCCCAACCCTGTCTATATAGTACCCCAACCCTGTCTATATAGTACCCCAACCCTGTCTATATAGTACCCCAACCCTGTCTATATAGTACCCCAACCCTGTACACCAACCCTGTCTATATAGCACCCCAACCCTGTCTATATAGTACACCAACCCTGTCTATATAGTACACCAACCCTGTCTATATAGTACACCAACCCTGTCTATATAGTACACCAACCCTGTCTATATAGTACCCCAACCCTGTCTATATAGTACCCCAACCCTGTCTATATAGTACCCCAACCCTGTCTATATAGTACCCTAACCAAATCATATAGTACCCCAACCCTGTCTATATAGTACTCCAACCCTGTCTATATAGAACCCCAGGCTGCCTTTAACACACACTTAATGGATTTGAAAGATTTTGAACAGTGTTTGAACACAGGGGTTCTGTGTCTGACGTGTAGTCAGGAAGGATCAGAGGGTGTGTGGTGTGTGTGTGGGGGGGTACTGGTGTGTGTGTGGGGGGGTAGTGGTGTGTGTGTGTGTGTGTGTGTGTCTGTGGGGGGGGGGGGGGGGGGTACTGGTGTGTGTGTGGGGGGGTACTGTTGTGTGGAGGGGGGTTACTGGTGTGTGGAGGGGGGTTACTGGTGTCTGGAGGAGGGCTACTGGTGTGTGGAGGGGGGGTACTGGTGTCTGGAGGGGGGGTATTGGTGTGTGGAGGGGGGGTACTGGTGTGTGTATGTGTGGGGGGGTACTGGTGTGTGTGGGGGGGTACTGTTGTGTGTGTGTGGGGGAGTACTGGTGTGTGTGGGGGGGGGTACTGGTGTGTGGAGGGGGGTACTGGTGTGTGGAGGGGGGGTACTGGTGTGAGGAAGGGTACTGGTGTGTGGAGGGGGGGTCCTGGTGTGTGGAGGGGGGGTACTGGGGGGGGTACTGGTGTGTGGAGGGGGTGGTACTGGTGTGTGGAGGGTGGGTACTGGTGTGTGGAGGGGGGGTACTGGTGTGTGGAGGGGGGGTACTGGTGTGTGGAGGGGGGTATTGGTGTGTGGAGGGGGGTATTGGTGTGTGGAGGGGGGTACTAGTGTGTGGAGGGGGGGTACTGGTGTGTGGAGGGGGGTTTCTGGTGTGTGGTGGGGGGGTTCTGGTGTGTGGTGGGGGGGTACTGGTGTGTGTGTGTGGGGGGGGTACTGGTGTGTGTGGGGGGGTACTGGTGTGTGGTGGGGGGTACTGGGGGGGTACTGGTGTGTGGAGGGGGGTACTGGTGTGTGGGGGGTACTGGTGTGTGGAGGGGGGCTACTGGTGTGTGGAGGGGGGGTACTGGTGTGTGGAGGGGGGGGATACTGGTGTGTGGAGGGGGGTACTGGTGTGTGGAGGGGGGTACTGGTGTGTGGTGGGGGGGTACTGGTGTGTGGAGGGGGGTACTGGTGTGTGGGGGGGGGTACTGGTGTGTGGAGGGGGGGTACTGGTGTGTGGAGGGGGGTACTGGTGTGTGGAGGGGGGTACTGGTGTGTGGAGGGGGGGTACTGGTGTGTGGAGGGGGTGGTACTGGTGTGTGGAGGGGGGGTACTGGTGTGTGGAGGGGGGGTACTGGTGTGTGGAGGGGGGGTACTGGTGTGTGGAGGGGGGGTACTGGTGTGTGGAGGGGGGGTACTGGTGTGTGGAGGGGTACTGGTGTGTGGAGGGGTAGTGGTGTGTGGAGGGGGGGTACTGGTGTGTGGAGGGGTACTGGTGTGTGGAGGGGTACTGGTGTGTGGAGGGGTACTGGTGTGTGGAGGGGGGGTACTGGTGTGTGGAGGGGGGGTACTGGTGTGTGGAGGGGGGGGGGTGTGTGTGTCTCTCCTGTTCCAGCATCAATCTGCAGCTGGCAGAGTTCCCATGACATCATGCCCTCGCTATGGCATTTGTCCTGGACGCTGATTGGCAGGTAACTTCACTCCCCTCTCTCCTCCCCTGGTCACAAAGCCTCCCCAGCACCCCCGCTCTGCCTCCCCCATTAGGACAAGGCTTTAAACATGAGAGCACCAGGAAGACATGACCTCGACACACACACACACACACACACACACACACACACACACACACACACACACACACACACACACACACACACACACACACACACACACACACACACACACACACACACACAAACACAGGAAGTGAGCAGACAGCAGCTAGTGAGCTCCACTGAGCTCTGATCCATTCCAGCAGGCAGGACAGCCAGGAACATATGGGGCATGTCCCAAATGGCATTCTATTTCCTATATAGTACACTAACACCCACAGAGTTCAGGTCAAAAGAGGTGCACTGTATAGGGAACAGGGATCCATTTTGGATGCATGCCTAGTAACATATGGATCTATAGATCTACCACGGGATCTATTTACCCTCCACCCTGATGATGGACTGTGATCACTGATCTATACATCCTGCTGTCTCTATACATCCTGCTGTCTCTATACATCCTGCTGTCTCTATACCTCTATACATCCTGCTGTCTCTATACATCCTGCTGTCTCTATACCTCTATACATCCTGCTGTCTCTATACCTCTATACATCCTGCTGTCTCTATGCCTCTCTATACATCCTGCTGTCTCTATGCCTCTCTATACATCCTGCTGTCTCTATGCCTCTCTATACATCCTGCTGTCTCTACACCTCTCTATACATCCTGCTGTCTCTAAACCTCTATACATCCTGCTGTCTCTATACCTCTATACATCCTGCTGTCTCTATACATCCTGCTGTCTCTATACCTCTATACATCCTGCTGTCTCTATACCTCTATACATCCTGCTGTCTCTATGCCTCTCTATACATCCTGCTGTCTCTATGCCTCTCTATACATCCTGCTGTCTCTATGCCTCTCTATACATCCTGCTGTCTCTACACCTCTCTATACATCCTGCTGTCTCTATACCCCTCTATACATCCTGCTGTCTCTATACCTCTATACATCCTGCTGTCTGTATACATCCTGCTGTCTCTATACCTCTATACATCCTGCTGTCTCTATGCCTCTCTATACATCCTGCTGTCTCTATACATCCTGCTGTCTCTATACCTCTCTATACATCCTGCTGTCTCTATACCCCTCTATACATCCTGCTGTCTCTATACCTCTCTATACATCCTGCTGTCTCTATACCCCTCTATACATCCTGCTGTCTCTATACCTCTATACATCCTGCTGTCTCCATGCCTCTATACATCCTGCTGTCTCTATGCCTCTATACATCCTGCTGTCTCTATACCTCTATACATCCTGCTGTCTCTATGCCTCTCTATACATCCTGCTGTCTCTATACATCCTGCTGTCTCTATACCTCTATACATCCTGCTGTCTCTATACATCCTGCTGTCTCTATACATCCTGCTGTCTCTATACATCCTGCTGTCTCTACACCTCTCTATACATCCTGCTGTCTCTATACCTCTCTATACATCCTGCTGTCTCTATACCCCTCTATACATCCTGCTGTCTCTATACATCCTGCTGTCTCTATACCTCTCTATACATCCTGCTGTCTCTATACCTCTCTATACATCCTGCTGTCTCTATACCTCTCTATACATCCTGCTGCCTCTATACCTCTCTATACATCCTGCTGTCACAATACCTCTATACATCCTGCTGTCTCTATGCCTCTCTATACATCCTGCTGTCTCTATACATCCTGCTGTCTCTATACCTCTCTATACATCCTGCTGTCTCTACACCTCTATACATCCTGCTGTCTCTATACCTCTCTACACATCCTGCTGTCTCTATACATCCTGCTGTCTCTATACCTCTCTATACATCCTGCTGTCTCTACACCTCTATACATCCTGCTGTCTCTATAACTCTATACATCCTGCTGTCTCTATGCCTCTATACATCCTGCTGTCTCTATACCTCTATACATCCTGCTGTCTCTATACATCCTGCTGTCTCTATACATCCTGCTGTCTCTATGCCTCTATACATCCTGCTGTCTCTATACCTCTCTATACATCCTGCTGTCTCTATACATCCTGCTGTCTCTATACCTCTCTATACATCCTGCTGTCTCTATACCTCTCTAAACATCCTGCTGTCTCTATACCTCTCTATTAATCCTGCTGTCTCTATACATCCTGCTGTCTCTATACCTCTCTATACATCCTGCTGTCTCTACACCCTCTATACATCCTGCTGTCTCTACACCTCTATACATCCTGCTGTCTATACACCCCTCTATAAATCCTGCTGTCTCTATACCCCTCTATACATCCTGCTGTCTCTATACCTCTCTATACATCCTGCTGTCTCTAAACCTCTATACATCCTGCTGTCTCTACACCTCTATACATCCTGCTGTCTCTATACCTCTCTATACATCCTGCTGTCTCTATACATCCTGCTGTCTCTACACCCCTCTATACATCCTGCTGTCTCTATACCTCTATACATCCTGCTGTCTCTACACCTCTATACATCCTGCTGTCTCTATACCTCTCTATACATCCTGCTGTCTCTATACATCCTGCTGTCTCTATACCTCTCTATACATCCTGCTGTCTCTATACCTCTCTATACATCCTGCTGTCTCTATACCTCTATACATCCTGCTGTCTCTATACCTCTATACATCCTGCTGTCTCTATACCTCTATACATCCTGCTGTCTCTATACCCCTCTATACATCCTGCTGTCTCTATACATCCTGCTGTCTCTATACCTCTATACATCCTGCTGTCTCTATACCCCTCTATACATCCTGCTGTCTCTATACATCCTGCTGTCTCTATACCTCTATACATCCTGCTGTCTCTATACCTCTATAAATCCTGCTATCTCTATACATCCTGCTGTCTCCATACATCCTGCTGTCTCTATACCTCTCTATACATCCTGCTGTCTCTATACCTCTCTATACATCCTGCTGTCTCTATACCTCTCTATACATCCTGCTGTCTCTATACCTCTCTATACATCCTGCTGTCTCTATACCTCTCTATAAATCCTGCTGTCTCTAAACCTCTATACATCCTGCTGTCTCTATATATCCTGCTGTCTCTATACATCCTGCTGTCTCTAAACCTCTATACATCCTGCTGTCTCTATACCCCTCTATACATCCTGCTGTCTCTATATATCCTGCTGTCTCTATACATCCTGCTGTCTCTAAACCTCTATACATCCTGCTGTCTCTATACCTCTCTATACATCCTGCTGTCTCTATACATCCTGCTGTCTCTATACATCCTGCTGTCTCTATACCCCTCTATACATCCTGCTGTCTCTACACCTCTATACATCCTGCTGTCTCTATACCTCTCTATACATCCTGCTGTCTCTATACATCCTGCTGTCTCAATACATCCTGCTGTCTCTATACCTCTCTATACATCCTGCTGCCTCTATACATCCTGCTGTCTCTACACCCCTCTATACATCCTGCTGTCTCTATACCTCTATACATCCTGCTGTCTCTATACCCCTCTATACATCCTGCTGTCTCTATACCTCTCTATACATCCTGCTGTCTCTATACATCCTGCTGTCTCTATACATCCTGCTGTCTCTACACCCCTCTATACATCCTGCTGTCTCTATAACTCTCTATACATCCTGCTGTCTCTATAGATCCTGCTGTCTCTATACCTCTCTATACATCCTGCTGTCTCTATACATCCTGCTGTCTCTATACCTCTCTATACATCCTGCTGTCTCTATACCTCTATACATCCTGCTGTCTCTATACCTCTATACATCCTGCTGTCTCTATACCTCTCTATACATCCTGCTGTCTCTATACCTCTCTATACATCCTGCTGTCTCTATACCTCTCTATACATCCTGCTGTCTCTATGCCTCTCTATACATCCTGCTGTCTCTATACCTCTATACATCCTGCTGTCTCTATACATCCTGCTGTCTCTATACCTCTCTATACATCCTGCTGTCTCTATACCTCTATACATCCTGCTGTCTCTATACATCCTACTGTCTCTATACCTCTCTATACATCCTACTGTCTCTATACCTCTCTATACATCCTACTGTCTCTATACCTCTCTATACATCCTGCTGTCTCTATACCCCTCTATACATCCTGCTGTCTCTACACCTCTATACATCCTGCTGTCTCTATACCTCTCTATACATCCTGCTGTCTCTATACATCCTGCTGTCTCTATACCCCTCTATACATCCTGCTGTCTCTATACCTCTATACATCCTGCTGTCTCTATACCCCTCTATACATCCTGCTGTCTCTATACATCCTGCTGTCTCTATACCCCTCTATACATCCTGCTGTCTCTATACATCCTGCTGTCTCTATACCTCTATAAATCCTGCTGTCTCTATACATCCTGCTGTCTCTATACATCCTGCTGTCTCTATACCTCTATACATCCTGCTGTCTCTATACCTCTATACATCCTGCTGTCTCTATACATCCTGCTGTCTCTATACCCCTCTATACACCCTGCTGTCTCTATACCTCTATACATCCTGCTGTCTCTATACCCCTCTATACATCCTGCTGTCTCTATAAATCCTGCTGTCTCTATACCTCTATAAATCCTGCTGTCTCTATACCTCTATACATCCTGCTGTCTCTATACATCCTACTGTCTCTATACCTCTCTATACATCCTGCTGTCTCTATACCTCTATACATCCTGCTGTCTCTATACATCCTGCTGTCTCTACACCCCTCTATACATCCTGCTGTCTCTATACCTCTCTATACATCCTGCTGTCTCTATACATCCTGCTGTCTCTATACATCCTGCTGTCTCTATACCTCTCTATACATCCTGCTGTCTCTATACCTCTCTATACATCCTGCTGTCTCTATACCTCTATACATCCTGCTGTCTCTATACCTCTATACATCCTGCTGTCTCTATACCTCTATACATCCTGCTGTCTCTATACCCCTCTATACATCCTGCTGTCTCTATACATCCTGCTGTCTCTATACCTCTATACATCCTGCTGTCTCTATACCCCTCTATACATCCTGCTGTCTCTATACATCCTGCTGTCTCTATACCTCTATACATCCTGCTGTCTCTATACCTCTATAAATCCTGCTATCTCTATACATCCTGCTGTCTCCATACATCCTGCTGTCTCTATACCTCTCTATACATCCTGCTGTCTCTATACCTCTCTATACATCCTGCTGTCTCTATACCTCTCTATACATCCTGCTGTCTCTATACCTCTCTATACATCCTGCTGTCTCTATACCTCTCTATAAATCCTGCTGTCTCTAAACCTCTATACATCCTGCTGTCTCTATATATCCTGCTGTCTCTATACATCCTGCTGTCTCTAAACCTCTATACATCCTGCTGTCTCTATACCCCTCTATACATCCTGCTGTCTCTATATATCCTGCTGTCTCTATACATCCTGCTGTCTCTAAACCTCTATACATCCTGCTGTCTCTATACCTCTCTATACATCCTGCTGTCTCTATACATCCTGCTGTCTCTATACATCCTGCTGTCTCTATACCCCTCTATACATCCTGCTGTCTCTACACCTCTATACATCCTGCTGTCTCTATACCTCTCTATACATCCTGCTGTCTCTATACATCCTGCTGTCTCAATACATCCTGCTGTCTCTATACCTCTCTATACATCCTGCTGCCTCTATACATCCTGCTGTCTCTACACCCCTCTATACATCCTGCTGTCTCTATACCTCTATACATCCTGCTGTCTCTATACCCCTCTATACATCCTGCTGTCTCTATACCTCTCTATACATCCTGCTGTCTCTATACATCCTGCTGTCTCTATACATCCTGCTGTCTCTACACCCCTCTATACATCCTGCTGTCTCTATAACTCTCTATACATCCTGCTGTCTCTATAGATCCTGCTGTCTCTATACCTCTCTATACATCCTGCTGTCTCTATAGATCCTGCTGTCTCTATACCTCTCTATACATCCTGCTGTCTCTATACATCCTGCTGTCTCTATACCTCTCTATACATCCTGCTGTCTCTATACCTCTATACATCCTGCTGTCTCTATACCTCTATACATCCTGCTGTCTCTATACCTCTCTATACATCCTGCTGTCTCTATACCTCTCTATACATCCTGCTGTCTCTATACCTCTCTATACATCCTGCTGTCTCTATGCCTCTCTATACATCCTGCTGTCTCTATACCTCTATACATCCTGCTGTCTCTATACATCCTGCTGTCTCTATACCTCTCTATACATCCTGCTGTCTCTATACCTCTCTATACATCCTGCTGTCTCTATACCTCTCTATACATCCTACTGTCTCTATACCCCTCTATACATCCTGCTGTCTCTATACCTCTCTATACATCCTGCTGTCTCTATACCTCTCTATACATCCTACTGTCTCTATACCTCTATACATCCTGCTGTCTCTATACCTCTCTATACATCCTGCTGTCTCTATACATCCTACTGTCTCTATACCTCTCTATACATCCTACTGTCTCTATACCTCTCTATACATCCTGCTGTCTCTATACCCCTCTATACATCCTGCTGTCTCTACACCTCTATACATCCTGCTGTCTCTATACCTCTCTATACATCCTGCTGTCTCTATACATCCTGCTGTCTCTATACCCCTCTATACATCCTGCTGTCTCTATACCTCTATACATCCTGCTGTCTCTATACCTCTATACATCCTGCTGTCTCTATACATCCTGCTGTCTCTATACCCCTCTATACACCCTGCTGTCTCTATACCTCTATACATCCTGCTGTCTCTATACCCCTCTATACATCCTGCTGTCTCTATAAATCCTGCTGTCTCTATACCTCTATAAATCCTGCTGTCTCTATACCTCTATACATCCTGCTGTCTCTATACATCCTACTGTCTCTATACCTCTCTATACATCCTGCTGTCTCTATACCTCTATACATCCTGCTGTCTCTATACATCCTGCTGTCTCTATAAATCCTGCTGTCTCTATACCTCTCTATACATCCTGCTGTCTCTATAGATCCTGCTGTCTCTATACCTCTCTATACATCCTGCTGTCTCTATACATCCTGCTGTCTCTATACCTCTCTATACATCCTGCTGTCTCTATACCTCTATACATCCTGCTGTCTCTATACCTCTATACATCCTGCTGTCTCTATACCTCTCTATACATCCTGCTGTCTCTATACCTCTCTATACATCCTGCTGTCTCTATACCTCTCTATACATCCTGCTGTCTCTATGCCTCTCTATACATCCTGCTGTCTCTATACCTCTATACATCCTGCTGTCTCTATACATCCTGCTGTCTCTATACCTCTCTATACATCCTGCTGTCTCTATACCTCTCTATACATCCTGCTGTCTCTATACCTCTCTATACATCCTACTGTCTCTATACCCCTCTATACATCCTGCTGTCTCTATACCTCTCTATACATCCTGCTGTCTCTATACCTCTCTATACATCCTACTGTCTCTATACCTCTATACATCCTGCTGTCTCTATACCTCTCTATACATCCTGCTGTCTCTATACATCCTACTGTCTCTATACCTCTCTATACATCCTACTGTCTCTATACCTCTCTATACATCCTGCTGTCTCTATACCCCTCTATACATCCTGCTGTCTCTACACCTCTATACATCCTGCTGTCTCTATACCTCTCTATACATCCTGCTGTCTCTATACATCCTGCTGTCTCTATACCCCTCTATACATCCTGCTGTCTCTATACCTCTATACATCCTGCTGTCTCTATACCTCTATACATCCTGCTGTCTCTATACCTCTATACATCCTGCTGTCTCTATACATCCTGCTGTCTCTATACCCCTCTATACACCCTGCTGTCTCTATACCTCTATACATCCTGCTGTCTCTATACCCCTCTATACATCCTGCTGTCTCTATAAATCCTGCTGTCTCTATACCTCTATAAATCCTGCTGTCTCTATACCTCTATACATCCTGCTGTCTCTATACATCCTACTGTCTCTATACCTCTCTATACATCCTGCTGTCTCTATACCTCTATACATCCTGCTGTCTCTATACATCCTGCTGTCTCTATAAATCCTGCTGTCTCTATACCTCTATAAATCCTGCTGTCTCTATACCTCTATACATCCTGCTGTCTCTATACCTCTATAAATCCTGCTGTCTCTATACCTCTATACATCCTGCTGTCTCTATACATCCTACTGTCTCTATACCTCTCTATACATCCTGCTGTCTCTATACCTCTATACATCCTGCTGTCTCTATACCTCTATACATCCTGCTGTCTCTATACCTCTATACATCCTGCTGTCTCTATACCTCTCTATACATCCTGCTGTCTCTATACATCCTGCTGTCTCTATACCTCTATACATCCTGCTGTCTCTATACATCCTGCTGTCTCTATAAATCCTGCTGTCTCTATACCTCTATATATCCTGCTCTCTCTATACCTCTCTATACATCCTGCTGTCTCTATGCCTCTCTATACATCCTGCTGTCTCTATACATCCTACTGTCTCTATACCTCTCTATACATCCTGCTGTCTCTATACCTCTCTATACATCCTGCTGTCTCTATACCTCTCTACACATCCTGCTGTCTCTATAACTCTCTATACACCCTGCTGTCTCTATACATCCTACTGTCTCTATACCTCTCTATACATCCTGCTGTCTCTATACATCCTGCTGTCTCTATACCCCTCTATACATCCTGCTGTCTCTATACCTCTATACATCCTGCTGTCTCTATACATCCTGCTGTCTCTATACCCCTCTATACATCCTG
This sequence comes from Salmo salar, assembly GCF_965601325.2. NCBI lineage: Eukaryota > Metazoa > Chordata > Actinopteri > Salmoniformes > Salmonidae > Salmo > Salmo salar. The sequence continues at coordinate 71,471,715 of NC_138297.1, forward strand.
CTGTCTCTATACATCCTGCTGTCTCTATACCTCTATAAATCCTGCTGTCTCTATACATCCTGCTGTCTCTATACATCCTGCTGTCTCTATACCTCTATAAATCCTGCTGTCTCTATACATCCTGCTGTCTCTATACCCCTCTATACACCCTGCTGTCTCTATACCTCTATACATCCTGCTGTCTCTATACCCCTCTATACATCCTGCTGTCTCTATACATCCTGCTGTCTCTATACATCCTGCTGTCTCTATAAATCCTGCTGTCTCTATACCTCTATAAATCCTGCTGTCTCTATACCTCTATACATCCTGCTGTCTCTATACATCCTGCTGTCTCTATAAATCCTGCTGTCTCTATACCTCTATACATCCTGCTGTCTCTATACCTCTCTATACATCCTGCTGTCTCTATGCCTCTCTATACATCCTGCTGTCTCTATACCCCTCTATACATCCTGCTGTCTCTATACCCCTCTATAAATCCTGCTGTCTCTATGCCTCTCTATACATCCTGCTGTCTCTATACATCCTATTGTCTCTATACCTCTCTACACATCCTGCTGTCTCTATACCTCTCTATACATCCTGCTGTCTCTATACCTCTCTATACATCCTACTGTCTCTATACCCCTCTATACATCCTGCTGTCTCTATAGATCCTGCTGTCTCTATACCTCTATACATCCTGCTGTCTCTATACCCCTCTATACATCCTGCTGTCTCTACACCTCTATACATCCCGCTGTCTCTATACCTCTCTACACATCCTGCTGTCTCTATACCTCTATACATCCTGCTGTCTCTATATCTCTATACATCCTGCTGTCTCTATACCTCTATACATCCTGCGTCTCACCACAATTCAGACACCCTAAAGCAGGGCATCTCAACCACTTCTGTTATGGTTGTACCACATCTTATAATATCCAGTCAGCAGCAGCAGAGGTGGAACTAAATCAGACAGGGTAATGTTATAATATCCAGTCAGAAGCAGCAGAGGTAGGGCTAAATCAGACAGGGTAATGTTATAATATCCAGTCAGCAGCAGAGGTAGGGCTAAATCAGACAGGGTAATGTTATAATATCCAGTCAGCAGCAGCAGAGGTAGGGCTAAATCAGACAGGGTAATGTTATAATATCCAGTCAGCAGCAGCAGAGGTAGGGCTAAATCAGACAGGGTAATGTTATAATATCCAGTCAGCAGCAGCAGAGGTAGGGCTAAATCAGACAGGGTAATGTTATAATATCCAGTCATCAGCAGAGGTAGGGCTAAATCAGACAGGGTAATGTTATAATATCCAGTCAGCAGCAGCAGAGGTAGGGCTAAATCAGACAGGGTAATGTTATAATATCCAGTCAGCAGCAGCAGAGGTAGGGCTAAATCAGACAGGGTAATGTTATAATATCCAGTCAGAAGCAGCAGAGGTAGGGCTAAATCAGACAGGGTAATGCAGACTAAGAGCTAGCCAATCATCTCTGACGATGCTGAGAGCTAGCCAATCATCTCTGGCAAAATTGAGAGTCAATATTCTCCTCTCCTCTCCTCTCCTCTCCTCTCCTCTCCTCTCCTCTCCTCTCCTCTCCTCTCCTCTCCTCTCCTCTCCTCTCCTCTCCTCTCCTCTCCTCTCCTCTTCTAGTAGACCATTCAAAACAGAGGTAACATGTTAAAAGTGTAAATGAAACTCTGGGAGCTGCGTCCTCACCTCTCTGGCAGGTCTTGAAGAAGATGGCGTTGTGAGGTGTCCTCAGGACGATGTGACCACCGGCGTCCATGACCAGTATGGTGACCTCGAATGCCGCTACGCCATCCTGGTCTCCTAAACACGGGAAGCCCACCTGCACCACTTAAAACACAGAGAAACATCATATTACAACGCAGTAATCAGTATACAAGCTATTGTGACTGATTTCAAGCTATTATGAGTGATTTCAAGCTATTATGAGTGATTTCATGACTGATTTCAAGCTATTATGAGTGATTTCAAGCTATTATAACGGATTTCAAGCTATTGTGACTGATTTCAAGCTATTATGAGTGATTTCAAGCTATTATGACTGATTTCATGACTGATTTCAAGCTATTGTGAATGATTTCAAGCTATTATGTCTGATTTCCAGCTATTATGACTGATTTTAAGCTTTTATGACTGATTTCATGACTGATTTCAAGCTATTATGACTGATTTCAAGCTATTTGACTGTAGTGGCCTGTGTGGTCTAGTGGTTAGTGCTAGGCTGCTGACCCACACTCCTCCACTCTTTCCTGCTTGCTGTTCAGTCTCATGTGTTCAATAAACAACAACACTGAGAAGGTAGCATGGATTCACCAGCTCCTGTCTCACCTGAGGGTCTACGTGGTACAGAGCCCATGAGAGGAACGTTGACCGTGGGGTTGTCCATGATATCCACATCCATGGAGCGCAGTGTCTGGAACTCATAGAAGTACTCTGCCTGCAACACACATGAACGGAGAACAGCTGAACAACCAATGACATGTGGTTTTGCTCTCTAAATGACATGTGGTCTCTCTCTCTCAATGACATGTGGTTTTGCTCTCTAAATGACATGTGGTCTCTCTCTCTAAATGACATGTGGTCTCTCTCTCTCTAAATGACATGTGGTCTCTCTCTCTCTAAATGACATGTGGTCTCTCTCTCTAAATGACATGTGGTCTCTCTCTCTCTAAATGACATGTGGTCTCTCTCTCTCTAAATAACATGTGGTCACTCTCTCTCTAAATGACATGTGGTCTCTCTCTCTCTAAATGACATGTGGTCCCTCTCTCTAAAAGACATGTGGTCTCTCTCTCTAAATGACATGTGGTCTCTCTCTCTAAATGACATGTGGTTTTGCTCTCTAAATGACATGTGGTCTCTCTCTCTAAATGACATGTGGTCTCTCTCTCTCTAAATGACATGTGGTCTCTCTCTCTCTAAATGACATGTGGTCCCTCTCTCTAAAAGACATGTGGTCTCTCTCTCTAAATGACATGTGGTCTCTCTCTAAATGACATGTGGTCTCTCTCTCTAAATGACATGTGGTCTCTCTCTAAATGACATGTGGTCTCTCTCTCTCTAAATTACATGTGGTCTCTCTCTCTCTAAATGACATGTGGTCTCTCTCTCTAAATGACATGTGGTCTCTCTCTCTCTAGATGACATGTGGTCTCTCTCTCTCTAGATGACATGTGGTCTCTCTCTCTAAATGACATGTGGTCTCTCTCTCTAAATGACATGTGGTCTCTCTCTCTCTAAATGACATGTGGTCTCTCTCTCTAGATGACATGTGGTCTCTCTCTCTCTAAATGACATGTGGTCTCTCTGTCTCTCTTGTCAAGTGATTGGGGCGGCGTGGCAGAACACACACAGGGGAAAAAGAGAGAGCCCAGAACAGAGAGATGAAAGAGGGAGAGAGGAAAGGGGAGACAGCGATGTTCCCTCTATGCAGTGAATGCTTCCCAGTGTTAAAGCGTTTGATGAAGGGAAAGGTACACAAGGCGGGCAGAGGGAGAGTAGGCTAATCCTGCAGCTGAATGGTAATAACCAACACAGATAACTCTCCACCATGCAGCCTTTCATGCCCCAGGCTTTTGTTCCTAAGCTTCGCCGGCTGCCTTTGAAGTACAGGGGTAACAGAACCCAGGAAAGAGAAGGGCCCTCATTCTGTATCTCTCTCTCTCTATCCCTCTCTCTCTCCTTCGCCCTCTATCTCTCTCTCCCTCTCTCTCTATCCCTCTCTCTCTCCTTCCCTCTCTATCCCTCTCTCTCTCTATCCCTCTCTCTCTCTATCCCTCTCTCTCTCCTTCGCCCTCTATCTCTCTCTCCCTCTCTCTCTATCCCTCTCTCTCTCCTTCCCTCTCTATCCCTCTCTCTCTCTATCCCTCTCTCTCTCTATCCCTCTCTCTCTCTATCCCTCTCTCTCTCTCTCTCTATTCCTCTCTCTCTCCTTCCCTCTCTCTCTCCCACTCTCATTTGCCGACTCAACATGCCATTACCGGATTACGATCTCTGTGTGTTTTGTGTGTGTGTATGTTTAGTGTGTGTGTGTGTGTGTGTGTGTATGTTTAGTGTGTGTGTGTGTGTGTGTGTGTGTGTGTGTGTGTGTGTGTGTGTGTGTGTGTGTGTGTGTGTGTGTGTGTGTGTGTGTGTGTGTGTGTGTGTGTGTGTGTGTGTGTGTGTGAGTGTGTGAGTGTGTGTTTTGTGTGTTGGACGTGTTTAACTATTCTTGTGGGGACCAGAAGTCCCTACAAGAATAGTAAACGAACAAAAAGTTGACCAGCTGGGGACATTTTGTTAGTCCCCACAAGGTCAAATGCTATTTCTGGGGGGTTTAGGGTTAAGGTTAGAATTAGTGTTAGGGTCAGAATTACGTTAAGGGTTAGGGTTAGGAGCTATGGTTAGTTTTAGAGTTATGGGTTAGGGAAAATAGGATTTTGAATGGAACTGAATTGTGTGTCCCTACAAGGTTAGCTGTACAAGACTGTGTGTGTGTGTGTGTGTGTGTGTGTGTGTGTGTGTGTGTGTGTGTGTGTGTGTGTGTGTGTGTGTGTGTGTGTGTGTGTGTGTGTGTGTGTGTGTGTGTGTGTGTGTGTGTGTGTGTGTGTACACAGCGCTGGCTTGGAGGGAGCTGGAAGCTTTGGTTCGTTCCGCTCTCTGCCGTTCTCTGTAATTTGCTGTCACCAGAGATGATCTCATCAGGAAGAAAAATTGGTCATTACTTTGACTAAAATAAGTTTACAGTTTATTATGGATGTCAACACACGTGTTGCAGTCTCCCACAATAGGGGGTTACTGTATGTGGATTCCTTGTTTTTACTGATAAGAGAATTCTCCCATCCATGAACACCCCTCCTCACAAACCACTGGCTCTATCAGAAGAAGAAGATGAAGAAGGCAAGAATTGAGAAGAAACAATAAGAATCTAAAAGAAGAAGGCGGAGAAGAGGAGGAGAAGAAGAGGAGGAGGAGAAGAGGCTGAAGCAGAGGAGAAGAGGGTGAAGCAGAGAAGAAGAGGGTGAAGCAGAGAAGAGGGTGAAGCAGAGAAGAGGGTGAAGCAGAGAAGACGAGGGTGAAGCAGAGAAGAGGAGGGTGAAGCAGAGAAGAGGAGGGTGAAGCAGAGAAGAGGAGGGTGAAGCAGAGAAGAGGAGGGTGAAGCAGAGAAGAGGAGGGTGAAGCAGAGAAGAAGCAGAGAAGAAGGGGGGAAGCAGAGAAGAAGGGGGGGAAGCAGAGAAGAAGAGGGTGAAGCAGAGAAGAAGAGGGTGAAGCAGAGAAGAAGAGGGTGAAGCAGAGAAGAGGAGGGTGAAGCAGAGAAGAGCAGGGTGAAGCGGAGAAGAGGAGGGTGAAGCAGAGAAGAGGAGGGTGAAGCAGAGAGGAGGGTGAAGCAGAGAAGAAGAGGGTGAAGCAGAGAAGAAGGGGGGAAGCAGAGAAGAAGGGGGGGAAGCAGAGAAGAAGAGGGTGAAGCAGAGAAGAAGAGGGTGAAGCAGAGAAGAAGAGGGTAAAGCAGAGAAGAAGAGGGTGAAGCAGAGAAGAGGGTGAAGCAGATGAGAAGAGGGTGAAGCAGAGAAGAGGGTGAAGCAGAGAAGAGGGTGAAGCAGAGAAGAAGAGGGTGAAGGAGAGAAGAGGAGGGTGAAGCAGAGAAGAGGGTGAAGAAGAGAAGAAGAGGGTGAAGCAGAGAAGACGGTGAAGCAGAGAAGATGGTGAAGCAGAGAAGAGGGTGAAGAAGAGAAGAAGAGGGTGAAGCAGAGAAGAAGAGGGTGAAGGGGAGGAGACGAGGAGGAGGAGAAGAGGGTGATCTTTCGAGAAGAAGGAATGGCACCGTGGTCCAGGGGCCTCCCACCCAGGGAGCGGTGAGGTCATGGCTCTGTGACCTAATAACAATGTAACGCGTGGCCCCTGGGGCCCCTGGGATTCCTCCTGACAGAGACAGCCCCTTCATGTGGCAGGGGAACAATGCTCTCTCAACACAAGGGCTGTGTCCCAAATGGCACCCTATTCCTTGCTCTGGTCAAAAGTAGTGCACTATATAGGGAATAGTGTGTCATTATGGACAGACATTGTTTCCTATCTCTCTTCATATCATCTACGGATGAAGGTGAAATGCCACAATCCAAACGATGATGATTTATTCGTGTTTTCAGAGGACAATACTGGTGCCTTAAAACCCTTTCAAGGTTATCATTCAGTCATGATTCAGAAGTGATTTGTCACGCTGCAGTGGCATAGCGCAGTTTCGCGGGGCCCCTCCGCAGAACAGCGACTGAATTATTTTTCCCAAATAACACAAATATTGACTCCATCGGTGACTGAGTTGACAACGGTTACTCAAAACAGACATATAAAAATAAAAGTTCAAACCAAACATGAGTAAAATATGGAAAATGATTCATTTGAAAATCCCCAATAGAAACAACCAGTCTATCAGATCTTTCAGCCCCTGGTGTTTATTGGCTAGTTACATCGTTTTGTTCACATGCTAGGTTGTTTTTCAGTATTAGTTTTGAGTTTGCTGCAACTCTCTGCTGCTGGTGAAGAGACACGGAGATTCTCATATCTGACACTGACACGTTACCGTGCTGTTACCACGGTAACAGCCCGTCCCTTAATACTTAACAGTGGATTGACGCAGCCGTGTGTCGATCTAATTAACATAATACCAAAAAAATCCCCATCAAAACCCATCAATTTAAAATAGAGATATCTGGGGGGGGGGGGGGGGGGGTGCATTTGATACGTCTCAATCCATCGCATACGCCGATGTCGCACTTCCGCATCCGCGTTGAAAGGTGACAGAGCTAGAGCGGTATTTATCAGACATTTCTATGGGCTATAGTATTAAAGGCCAAAATTCTATATTTTATCAAATAATAATTAATGAATTATACCCCAAGACAAAAGATTGAAGTGCCTTTTAACAGTGTATGGTACACTGCTGGGTTTTTCACACTCAACAGTTTCCCGTGTGTGTCAAGAATGGTCCACCACCCAAAGGACATCCAGCCATCTTGACACAACTGTGGGAAGCATTGGAGTCAACATGGACCAGCATCCCTGTGGAACGCTTTCGACACCTTGTAGAGTCCATGCCCCGACGAATTGAGGCTGTTCTGAAAAAAAGGGGTGCAACTCAATATTAGGAAGATGTTTATAATGTTTTGTAAACTCTATGGCAGAAAAAAAAATCCATCTTGTTAAAAAAATCTCAGTGGCTGGCAGATTTATTTTTTTAAATATCTACCAGCCACAGAGTCTGCTGTCGTAACACAGTTTCACTGGACCCCGTAAGGTATACAACTGTTCTGTATAGGCTACCTGAACCTGCACTGGACCCCGTAAGGTATACAACTGTTCTGTATAGACTACCTGAACCTGCACTGGACCCCGTAAGGTATACAACTGTTCTGTATAGACTACCTGAACCTGCACTGGACCCGGTAAGGTATACAACTGTTCTGTATAGACTACCTGAACCTGCACTGGACCCCGTAAGCTATACAACTGTTCTGTATAGACTACCTGAACCTGCACTGGACCCGGTAAGGTATACAACTGTTCTGTATAGACTACCTGAACCTGCACTGGACCCGGTAAGGTATACAACTGTTCTGTATAGACTACCTGAACCTGCACTGGACCCCGTAAGGTATACAACTGTTCTGTATAGACTACCTGAACCTGCACTGGACCCCGTAAGGTATACAACTGTTCTGTATAGGCTACCTGAACCTGCACTGGACCCCGTAAGGTATACAACTGTTCTGTATAGACTACCTGAACCTGCACTGGACCCCGTAAGGTATACAACTGTTCTGTATAGACTACCTGAACCTGCACTGGACCCCGTAAGGTATACAACTGTTCTGTATAGGCTACCTGAACCTGCACTGGACCCCGTAAGGTATACAACTGTTCTGTATAGACTACCTGAACCTGCACTGGACCCCGTAAGGTATACAACTGTTCTGTATAGACTACCTGAACCTGCACTGGACCCCGTAAGGTATACAACTGTTCTGTATAGGCTACCTGAACCTGCACTGGACCCCGTAAGGTATACAACTGTTCTGTATAGGCTACCTGAACCTGCACTGGACCCCGTAAGGTATACAACTGTTCTGTATAGACTACCTGAACCTGCACTGGACCCCGTAAGGTATACAACTGTTCTGTATAGACTACCTGAACCTGCACTGGACCCCGTAAGGTATACAACTGTTCTATATAGACTACCTGAACCTGCACTGGACCCTGTAAGGTATACAACTGTTCTGTATAGGCTACCTGAACCTGCACTGGACCCCGTAAGGTATACAACTGTTCTGTATAGACTACCTGAACCTGCACTGGACCCCGTAAGGTATACAACTGTTCTATATAGACTACCTGAACCTGCACTGGACCCCGTAAGGTATACAACTGTTCTGTATAGGCTACCTGAACCTGCACTGGACCCCGTAAGGTATACAACTGTTCTGTATAGACTACCTGAACCTGCACTGGACCCTGTAAGGTATACAACTGTTCTGTATAGGCTACCTGAACCTGCACTGGACCCCGTAAGGTATACAACTGTTCTGTATAGGCTACCTGAACCTGCACTGGACCCTGTAAGGTATACAACTGTTCTGTATAGGCTACCTGAACCTGCATGACATGAGCCGTCCTCGCACTCTCTCCCAGCTTGGGTAGAAAGTTGTGCGTAAAACTAGTCTATTAATGCCAAATAATAGTCAGGTCCTCAAAACACTAACTCACCAAGGATTGTTTTATTATGCAGTGTACTACAGTATCTATAGCTATTTACCATGCTGAGATGCTATTAATAAACGCTTTAGAAATATTCCACATCAAATAGCCTAACAATGAGGAAGAAAGTAGTTGGCTTGAGGATAAATTCAGCCACTATTTACTGTTGACCTCAGTGGGTTTTGTCTGGCTAATAGCCTACACAAATGGGCTGCAATATTCAAGGTCAATTCAATTAAATCAAATTAAATCCAACTTGAGAGATCTGAAGCCTCCTTTTTTTGTTGTGTGCAAATGTTTTCACCACAGCTTTTAGGTCCAGGTTATGGGCCCGACTGTTTTGTATACTGAGTATTGCCACCCCAGACAGTCTTTCCAGAGACATTGTGTATTATAGGTCCATTGGGCTGTACACAATTTAAACTTAGTCTTGAATGATGTATGCCAAGATATACCAGAGATACGGGACTGTTGATATTACAACCACACAACTCAAGCATCGGTTCACCACATCGGTTCACCGGTATGAACCAAATAGTATTTTTTTTTTTTTTTTGGTTCAGTCCCTCAAGAACTGTTGTCTGCTAAATATGATCATCTGTTTGCATCTGCCAATTGATTGGCTGTTCAGTATCCAGACGACCTGTCCCCAGAGCTTCCTATACACTTCATGTATTACCATAACGTGGTGAGACCAGCAATTAAGGACAATGAGAGTCTCAATTATTAACGATGTTACAGAACTGCTGTATTTCAACTCCCTTCTGCCCAGTTTCCCTGATATTGCTACGACAATCAAGCTGGGGTTTTTTTTACCCTCCCTGTAACTGTCGCAGCAGCGGAGAGATCATTTTTCTAAACTAAAACTCATGAAGAACTAGGCCTGCCTAAGAAGTGTTAGGCTCTCGGTCTGATATGGGCTGTAGAACACCTGAGTCAGCTTCACTCACTGCACTGGCGTCTTCGTAGCTTTGATCACGGCATTTGTTCACTGATATCCCCTGATACTTTCAATCAGTTTTCTTTTTCACTGTTTTAGTCAAATTCCTGAAGCCCAAGAAACATACACTTGGCTTCCCAGTACATATGGAAATTAAAAAGGTTTCTGAATGACTTTTTTTGGAGGGTTACTGTCAAAATGATTTATTAATTTTTTAAAATAAATAAATAGACATCGATGACATTCGCATGGGGCCCCAGAGCTTGTGGGTCCCCTGCCTTGAATAAAAGATGGCTGCCGTTTTATGGGCTCTTAACCAATCGTGTTCTTATGTTTGTTTTCTCGTTGGTTAAGAGCTCGTCAGTAAGCATTTTCACTGTAAGGTCTATCTACACCTGTTGGTTAAGAGCTCGTCAGTAAGCATTTTCACTGTAAGGTCTATCTACACCTGTTGGTTAAGAGCTCGTCAGTAAGCATTTTCACTGTAAGGTCTATCTACACCTGTTGGTTAAGAGCTCGTCAGTAAGCATTTTCACTGTAAGGTCTATCTACACCTGTTGGTTAAGAGCTCGTCAGTAAGCATTTTCACTGTAAGGTCTATCTACACCTGTTGGTTAAGAGCTCATCAGTAAGCATTTTCACTGTAAGGTCTATCTACACCTGTTGGTTAAGAGCTCGTCAGTAAGCATTTTCACTGTAAGGTCACCTACACCTGTTGGTTAAGAGCTCGTCAGTAAGCATTTTCACTGTAAGGTCTATCTACACCTGTTGGTTAAGAGCTCGTCAGTAAGCATTTTCACTGTAAGGTCTATCTACACCTGTTGGTTAAGAGCTCGTCAGTAAGCATTTTCACTGTAAGGTCTATCTACACCTGTTGGTTAAGAGCTCGTCAGTAAGCATTTTCACTGTAAGGTCTATCTACACCTGTTGGTTAAGAGCTCGTCAGTAAGCATTTTCACTGTAAGGTCACCTACACCTGTTGGTTAAGAGCTCGTCAGTAAGCATTTTCACTGTAAGGGCTACCTACACCTGTTGGTTAAGAGCTCGTCAGTAAGCATTTTCACTGTAAGGTCTATCTACACCTGTTGGTTAAGAGCTCGTCAGTAAGCATTTTCACTGTAAGGTCTATCTACACCTGTTGGTTAAGAGCTCGTCAGTAAGCATTTTCACTGTAAGGTCTATCTACACCTGTTGGTTAAGAGCTCGTCAGTAAGCATTTTCACTGTAAGGTCTATCTACACCTGTTGGTTAAGAGCTCGTCAGTAAGCATTTTCACTGTAAGGTCTATCTACACCTGTTGGTTAAGAGCTCGTCAGTAAGCATTTTCACTGTAAGCGCTACCTACACCTGTTGTATTCGGCGCAGGTGACGAATAACATTTGATTTGATTTTGATTTGAGGGTGATCCACAGGTGTCTGGTACGCCAGTGAGTGTCTGTTGGACCAAAAAAGTTAAATTCCCACCCTGACGTTAGACAACAATCTGAAAGAGTTCATGTTTTACGGAGTTAACAAACAATAATAAACAATTTAGTTTTTCATCAGTTGCTTTACGAACCTAAAACTTAATTTTATATTTTAATAATATTAATATTTTATATCCAAAAATTCATATTCTATAAGGCAGATGGATTTGACAGTTTATGGTTGTGATAATGGTGATTTCAATATTGTTTGTTTAAATCTATCAAAAAGTCGAGAACTTTCCAGACCATGAGTGACCTTGTTGCACTACATGTAATGAGGACATAAACAGGGGTCCTTATGGTATAGCTGTCCCTGCTCATTCCTGATTAATTTTGGCTCCATTCCAGACATTATTATGAGCCGTCCACCCATCTGCAGCCTCCACTGGTTCATATGCTATCTGGGGGGGCCCGGCCTTCGGGGGGCAAAAAGTATATATATATACAGTACCAGTCAAAAGTTTGAACACACCTACTCATTCAAGGGTTTTTCTTAATTTTTTACTATTTTCTACATTGTAGAATAATAGTGAAGACATCAAAACTATGAAATAACACATATGGAATCATATAGTAACCAAAGAAGTGTTAAACAAATCAAAATATATTTTATATTCTTCAAAGTAGCCACCCTTTGCCTTGATGACAGTTTTGCACAACCTTGGCATTCTCTAAACCAGCTCCATGAGGTAGTCACCTGGAATGCATTTCAATTAACAGGTGTTCCTTCTTAAAAGTTGATTTGTGGAATTTCTTTCCTTCTTAATGCGTTTGAGCCAATCAATTGTGTAGAAGATAGCCCTACTTGGTAAAAGACCAAGTCCATATTATGGTAAGAATAGCTCAAATAAGCAAAGAGGAATGACAGTCCATCATTACTTTAAGACATGAAGGTCAGTCAATCTGGAAAATGTCAAGAACTTGGAACGTTTCTTCAAGTGCAGTCACAAAAACCATCAAGCGCTATGATGAATCTGGCTCTCATGAGGACAGCCAAAGGAAAGGAAGATCCAGAGTTACCTCTGCTGCAGAGGATAAGTTCATTAGAGTTACCAGCCTCATAAATTGCAGCCAAAATAAATGCCTCACAGAGTTCAAGTAACAGACACATCTCAACATTAACTGTTCAGAGGAGACTGTGTGAATCAGGCCTTCATGGTTGAATTGCTGCAAAGAAACCACTACTAAAGGACACCAATAAGAAGAAGCGACTTGGTTGGGCCAAGAACCACGAGCATTGGACATTAGACTGGTGGAAATCTGTCCTTTGGTCTGATGAGTCCAAATTTGAGATTTTTGGTTTCAACCGCCGTGTCTTTGTGAGACGCAGAGTCGATGAACAGATGATCTCTGCATGAGTGGTTCCCACCGTGGAGCATGGAGGAGGAGGTGTGATGGTGTGGGGGTGCTTTGCTGATGACACTGTCTGATCTATTTAGAATTCAAGGCACACTTATTAACAAGCATGGCTTTCACAGCATTCTGCAGTGATACCCCATCCCATCTGGTTTGTGCTGGGACTATCATTTGTTTTTCAACAGGACAATCACCCAAAACAACTCCAGGCTGTGTAAGGGCTTTTTGACCAAGAAGGAGAGTGATGGAGTGCTGCATCAGATGACCTAGCCTCCACAATCACCCGACCTCAATTCAATTAAGATGGTTTGGAATGAGTCTGACCGCATAGTGAAGTACTCAGTATATGTGGGAACTCCTTCAAAACTGTTGGAAAAGCATTCCAGGTGAAGCTGGTTGAGAGAATGCCAAGAGTCTGCAAAGCTGACATCAAGGCAAAGAGTGGCTACTTTGTAGAATCTAAAAATATAACATATATTTTGATTTAATACTTTTTTGGGGTTACTTATTTCATACTTTTGATGTCTTCACTATTATTCTACAATGTAGAAAATAGTAAAAAAAATAAAAATAAAGAAAAACCCTTGAATGAGTAGGTGTGTCCAAAACTTTTGACTGGTACTGTATATAAATAAATAAAATAAATGAATGAATAAATATTATATATATATATAATATTTATTTATTCATTCATTTATTTAATTTTGATTTTTATATATATAGCCTAGGCTCATTGTGAAGTCTTCATGAAGCTCAATGTCTTTGAACATAAAAGAGGGTATATTTACATCTTCATTACATTATTACCATCAATAGTTTATAACCGTTTTATGTGTGTTATACATAAATGTCAATATTGTCCAATGGCCTCAACAGTAGGTTATCAAATCACTTATAGGAAAGAGAAGTACTTGTTTGCAAGGCATTTTTTTGTGTATAGATAAATACAATAATTCTGCCACTGCACTGACTGTTATTGCCAAAGTTGTTCTCATAACAAAGCTTATGAACAGGGACACCATTGCACAAAGCGATTCCAAATGGAACCTTCTTCTCCTTCTCTGTTCCAATAAAGAACGCGGGATGGGTCTGGCACGCGTCTGAGAATTTGACCAATGTTTTCAAAAGCGCAGATGGACCAGATGTTTGGCACATGTCCTAGATGCGGCCTTGCGGCGCCCCGGCTCTTTGATCCGTGGCGGCAGGTCCACGACACCGACATGTAAAATACCGCAAGAGATGGGAATTAGAATATTAAAAAAGGAAACTGGTCAAGCTAAAGCTTTTTTTAAATCAATCATCTACTGCTACCGCGCTCATAGGCTTCTTTTTAAACCTCCAAAATTGCGTAGTTGTTTGATCAGAATTGGGTCTTTGATGTAGGGAAAGCGTGAGAAACAATAGTTCAGAAGAAATGTGGACTAGTTTTTGAATGAAGGCTTAAGTGTGGGGGGATAGTCAGTGGCTCTTGCCTAGTTTATTGATCTTTACCGAGACAATAATTTCAAAGGCATTCTTCATTTGAAGTTCGTTTTTTAAATGCATAATTTGGTTAATCAATGCATACTAAACATTGGCTATTAACCTATCGATTCAAAATAATAAGAAAAACAACCTTAATCATTATTTTCTAAAAACAAAATGAATTGCAGCCTTTTCGCCATATAGAATTGCGCACTAGTCACCGCATTGCCCACTGGCTACAATTACGCGCATGTTCTCAGATCAATAGCCTTTGATATAGCCTATCGATGACCACTAAAAGTATTACAATAAATGGAATCAAATATACACATTTTCCTCTTTTCAAATGAAAGTAGGCCTATGGGCTGTGACCCTATCGCCGTGTCCTACCTGTTCAGTAGCTTGCCAAGTGAAGTTGACGTTCTGGATATTGACAGGTATCGCAGGCATCCTCTGCTGGGCCTTTCTGAAGTCAGTTGTGAATGGAGCCATCTTCCCCTCCGACACGATCAAGATATCCTCCTCAAAACCTGCACAATAACACACACTGACATTTCAACCAGAGCATTTAAAACACATGCGAAAGCGCATGGGTGCCTACAAAGTTTAACTCGGTCCAATATAATAGGGCTCACAGTGTATGGAACTCACCCCTTTAAAGTTCAAGTTACAACCCATCTTTTCTATGCACATTTATGATAATTCAAGTGACACTGTAACATTGGATTAATTGAAAAATAAACGCTACTTACCAATTAGGATTCTGGCTTGGTTGGCATCAATCCACATGTACAAACTTCCCTGCTGCTCCTGCGCAGCTTTGGACATCAAACCACCCAAAAGTAGAAGAAAGCACGTTTTGATGGGGGACAGAAAAACTGAGGCTGTCTCGGTAGCCATCCTGAGTTGCAGCCTCTCAAATCTAACCCTTTAAATTGCAAATGTATATCCGTTCGGTCTCCTCGTAGTTAAATTGTGTGTCTGTGTATGCTGGGTTAGCCACTGTACTCAAGTCTGGTATGCTGTGAGTGAGCCTCTTTCATTGACAGTGAGACGCCTGCGTTACGTCGCAAGCTACTTGTACACAGCGGGCGCTGCAGGGAGGATGTGTGGTCACACGGTGGCGCAGTGGGACATGGGAAGTAAAGAGTTGGTGCACATTTAGTTAGGCTATGCCTGCCTATTGATTAATGGGGTAGGAAGTAAATGGCGTAACATGGTGCCAAACAACTGGCACTATAAATACTTTTTTATTGGTCTGAGTAGTGGTCTAATCTATCCCTGATTTAAAAAAAAAACATTTTACCCACACATCCGTTTTTCTGATGAATCCCAGTAAAAAAAAAACATAACAATCATTATAAATTATAGCCTACAAAATATTAACATGGTGATGAGAATTGCATGATGTAGCTAGCGGACCTATTCTCATAAAACAAAAATGTGTTTGTTGCATTGACTCAATTCAAGCCTCCAGAATAGGAAGAGGAAAAGGGGGGAGGGATGGGGGCTTCAAGACAAATCATCTTCCTGTGTGGTCTTTGTCTTATAAGGCCCATAAACTCTCCAAGATAAACACTTCAGATTGTGGTATGTCACCTGGTGCCCATATTCTGAAGGATGGTACTCGTCTGAGGTATTAGAGTGGAAACGGGCGAGAAATGCAGAAATGCCAGACATGTGTTATTTTATTACATTCCAACAGAGTTTTGTCAATGAGAATTGGTGTTTTTCATGATTAAATATTTCAAATCAATATCACTAGATTACCAAAGAACAAATGCCATAGGCTACACTGAGTATAAAATGATTTTGTTTTCATTCGTTTTTATTATATTTTTCATTAATTAATGACTTGCCTAGTTAAATAAAGGTGTAATATTTTTTTTTTTTTAAAACATGTACTAGGCCTTTTACCATACCGTTAGGTGGTTTATGCAAAAACAGTCTACAGTACTCACAGAAGACAATAAATAATAGACTCTAGATTCCTATAGACTATTACAGGAATGATGGACTGTTGGAGCTCGGCGCTGAAGTATTTCACTGTACACTGCAACTACACCAGCGACCCTGAGTACGTGACTAAACACACATCGAATCTACAGTAGCTAGATGCGGCTGTCACCAACCATGTATTTGATTGGATCAACCTTTAGACTCCACTACGAGGTAAACCTCCAAAAATCAATATTCATATATAACAATGTGTTTGTAAAACGACGCATTTACAATTGTGTCAGACACTAGATAGAACCAAGTATTTGTAGGTGACTGTTCTTCTAGCAGGTCAGACGCCTGCCCCCTGCCTGTAGACAGCTGACTTACTGAGGAGAACTTTTTTCTTTCTTCCTGTCTGGGTCTGCTATTTGTTCGTCACTTCCGTCACAGCTTTGAGGTTTTTTTCCCGAGCAAAGATGGCGACGGCGCAGCTAACGGACGAAGAGCTTTTCTCTGAGTTAAAGAGCTTTGGATTCACTCCAGGCCCGGTCTCTGAGAACACGAGACCGGTTTATTTGAAAAAACTAAAGAAACTACGTGAGGAACAACAACAACAGAAAGGAACCAGGGCGGGGAAAACCCGAAACAGTGGCGGCAGCATCAACAACAGTAGCGGCGGTGGTAACAGCAGTTACACAGCGGCGGGAGCCAGGCCAGCTAGCAATGACGTCACGCACCTGAGCACTAGCAGTCGTAGCCCCGGTGGTCGACCGGTCCTAAACGAAAAGAGAACTGGTGGAGCGGGGAAGTTCGTATTGGGTTTTAGCTCGGACGAATCGGACGTGGAAGACCCGAAGAAAAAACGAGGAGCGAACCACAGCGGCAGGAGAGACCGAGGCTCCGCGTACCACCAACAACAACAACAGCAGATCAGGCCTACAACGGGAGCTGCCACCGCCACTCGAAAGAGCCTGGGAGTCGCTGTGAGTACCAGCAGAAACAACTCCTCTCCCGCTGGGCTGCTGGAGGGGAGGAGAAGCGGACCCGGTTCTCTCGGCTGGGTGGACCGGGGAAAATCGAGCCTCGAGGACTCGCGGCCCGCGGAAGTGAAGGGTTACGACGAAGAGCCCGAAGAGGAAGGCGATTTTCAGGGGGAGACGGAAAGAGACAGTCGGTCTCTGAATGGGAACAGGGCGTCTTACTCACTGAACACCAGTAGTAAGCTAGTCGGGGATTACTCGGATTCGGAAGAGGAGGAAGAGGAAGAAGGTGGGATAACATATGGGCAGGACCGTCAACGAGACCGGCACTTACAGCAACACTACTCCAGACGGAGTCACTCCTCCAAGCCGTCTCCCCACAGAAGTGCCAGGGGGTCAGAGAGCGGCCAGGAAACGACTACAGGCATGGCAATCAGGCTGAATGACACGCCTGGCGCTAGTAGGAGTCGACTAGACATGATGGGAGGCCGGGGGGAGGAAGAGGATGATGAAGAGGGAAAGAAGCGAGTGCCCGGCGAATCGTCCCTGAGCGGGAGCTTGCTGCGACGCCATTACCCCAGGGGGACCATGTACGTGTCGGCTGTCACTGGGGGGAGCGACCGCGGCAGCCCCGGGGAAAGCAGCGGCAACAATTCCCCGTCCTCCGCCTACAATAAAAACCACACCGACAGCGGGGATGGCGCCACTAGCAGCAGCAGCAGCAGCCGATTCAGCATCGGCCTGAGACCTCGATTCTCCAACTACAACACTCTATCCGCTACTTACCGACCCAACCATTCAAATCATAGCGGTCCCAACCATGCCTACAGCCAGTCGAGTCTCAAGCAGAAGCACACGGTGCCGGAGGATGAGCTGCTCCAGCAATTCAAGCGGGAGGAGGTGGGGTCGTCCACCGGTGGTTGGGGGTTCAGCGCCCACTACCTGTCCATGTTCTTGCTCATGGCGGCCTGCCTGTTCTTCCTCCTGCTCGGCCTCATGTATCTCCGGATGAGGGGATCTGGAGCCTCTGAGGTCGATGTTGTCAGTAAGTATCCAGCCTAGTAAATGTAACTTCCTAAACATAGTTAGCTAGTAGTGTTTTGTCTCTCAATCCAATCCAATCCATCATTCTGTGGTTAGGTTTACTGTTCAATTGTAGCATTATATAAAGCTTCAGTTTGCTTCCAAATTGCAGTATAATATCAACATTTAAAAGTGATTGCTAACCAGCCCAGGTATTTAGTAATATTAGTGACTATCTAGATACTGCTTTATACATAGGATGGCCAGACTTTTTAGCCTTGTGGACATTTGTAATATGAAAACAATCTCAACAGAAGTTTTAAATTGCTACTCACATATTTTGAAATGGATCCATTTTTAATTCAGGGAGGAGACAATAAGAAGAGATGTAACATCTATACCCTTTACACTACAGTACATGATGCGTTTTTTTGTATTCTGCACAGAGTCACTCGTTGTCTGACATCAAAATCTGTTATTTGCCTCTTGGCAGAAAATCGCCACAGGGAACCTAAACGTTTAGGCCTAAAAACGATGATTTCATAGGACTAATTTGGTGTGTAAGGAAGCAGGCTTAACGGTTGACCCCCTCCACCCTTCTCAGCCATTCACACCTTCAGAGACAGGAAGTCCTACATCATCATTCTACATAGAGGGACACTTCTTCTTTATGGAGGGTACAGCAGACGTTTTAGCATGTCAACACAGATAGCTCCCTCCACCCGTTGGCTTCCATAGCTAACTATCAGCCACTAGCTCGTTCAACCCCACTGTGTGTGCTTCAGAGTATGCTCATAGAAATGACTCTATTAAAGCCTTAATACAGATACTGTAGTATTTACTGTGAGCTATTAAACCTATAGACCTAAGCAAATGACTAGCATTAGCCAAATCAGCAGGTAAGATGCCTATGCCTGCCAGGTCACTGCAGCTACACTTATGCTACCTCAGTACTGCACCAGTGAGTGCTGTCAAAGCCACAAAACACATGAAATATTCAATAACCTGTTCAGCAGCATTTTACAGTGCAGGTAGTTTCTCAGTTCACCTTCTTAGATAAAAACAGGGTCCTGACTTGGTGTGGTTTGAAGGGATTGGCTACATACATACATATATATATATATATATACCCCAACCAGTGTGTATTTTACACAAATTCATGCCTATAATTCATGCCTTATAATTAAACCGTTCACTACAGGCTCTCTGTATAGGAAGCATTTCATGTGGGGAGGGCAAGTGAGGAAGTGTTGAATAATGGAAGGTGTCTGAGACAGATAGTGGTGGTGTCAGATCACAGCGGAGACTGGGGCAGGCCGGAGCGGAGACTGGGGCAGGCCGGAGCGGAGACTGGGGCAGGCCGGAGCGGAGACTGGGGCAGGCCGGAGCGGAGACTGGGGCAGGCCGGGGGGGAACGGAGACTGGGGCAGGCCGGGGGGGAACGGAGACTGGGGCAGGCCGGGGGGGAATCGGAGACTGGGGCAGGCCGGGGGGGAGCGGAGACTGGGGCAGGCCGGGGGGGAATCGGAGACTGGGGCAGGCCGGGGGGGAATCGGAGACTGGGGCAGGCCGGGGGGGAATCGGAGACTGGGGCAGGCCGGGGGGGAATCGGAGACTGGGGCAGGCCGGGGGGGAATCGGAGACTGGGGCAGGCCGGGGGGGAGCGGAGACTGGGGCAGGCCAGAGCAGGGAGCTGGGATTGCTTCCAAATGTCACACTATTCCCTACGGGCCCTGGTCTAACATAGGGAATAGTGTGCCAGCGGCAGGTAGCCTAGCTGTTAAGAGCATTGGGCCAGTAAGCGAAAGGTCACTGGTTCGAATCCCCAAGGCAACTAGGTGGAAAAATCTGTTTGTGCCCTTGAGCAAGTCACTTAATCCTAATTGCTCCTGTCCAGAGAGATTTACATGAGTGTCTGCTAAATGACTCAAATGTTTGTACATTTGAGGAGCAGAGCAGGGTGTACATAGTAACCAGTGATTTCCCTGTATAGGACACACACACCCCAACCAGACTTACTGCTGTCTTAGTAGGGGCAACAGGCAGTAGAAAAACAGGGTGTTGGATTAGACACTAGCTAGGTTCCTCCATCTCCCTCCTGTTGGATTAGACACTAGCTAGGTTCCTCCATCTCCCTCCTGTTGGATTAGACACTAGCTAGGTTCCTCCATCTCCCTCCTGTCCCTGTTGGATTAGACACTAGCTAGGTTCCTCCATCTCCCTCCTGTCCCTGTTGGATTAGACACTAGCTATCCTCCTGTTGGATTAGACACTAGCTAGGTTCCTCCATCTCCCTCCTGTTGGATTAGACACTAGCTAGGTTCCTCCATCTCCCTCCTGTTGGATTAGACACTAGCTAGGTTCCTCCATCTCCCTCCTGTTGGATTAGACACTAGCTAGGTTCCTCCATCTCCCTCCTGTTGGATTAGACACTAGCTAGGTTCCTCCATCTCCCTCCTGTCCCTGTTGGATTAGACACTAGCTAGGTTCCTCCATCTCCCTCCTGTCCCTGTTGGATTAGACACTAGCTATCCTCCTGTTGGATTAGACACTAGCTAGGTTCCTCCATCTCCCTCCTGTTGGATTAGACACTAGCTAGGTTCCTCCATCTCCCTCCTGTCCCTGTTGGATTAGACACTAGCTAGGTTCCTCCATCTCCCTCCTGTTGGATTAGACACTAGCTAGGTTCCTCCATCTCCCTCCTGTTGGATTAGACACTAGCTAGGTTCCTCCATCTCCCTCCTGTTGGATTAGACACTAGCTAGGTTCCTCCATCTCCCTCCTGTTGGATTAGACACTAGCTAGGGTCCTCCAGCTCCCTCCTGTTGGATTAGACACTAGCTAGGGTCCTCCAGCTCCCTCCTGTCCCTGTTGGATTAGACACTAGCTAGGTTCCTCCATCTCCCTCCTGTCCCTGTTGGATTAGACACTAGCTAGGTTCCTCCATCTCCCTCCTGTCCCTGTTGGATTAGACACTAGCTAGGTTCCTCCATCTCCCTCCTGTCCCTGTTGGATTAGACACTAGCTAGGTTCCTCCATCTCCCTCCTGTCCCTGTTGGATTAGACACTAGCTAGGTTCCTCTATCTCCCTCCTGTCCCTGTTGGATTAGACACTAGCTAGGTTCCTCCATCTCCCTCCTGTTGGATTAGACACTAGCTAGGTTCCTCCATCTCCCTCTGTCCCTGTTGGATTAGACACTAGCTAGGTTCCTCCATCTCCCTCCTGTCCCTGTTGGATTAGACACTAGCTAGGTTTCTCCATCTCCCTCCTGTTGGATTAGACACTAGCTAGGTTCCTCCATCTCCGTCCTGTTGGATTAGACACTAGCTAGGGTCCTCCAGCTCCCTCCTGTCCCTGTTGGATTAGACACTAGCTAGGTTCCTCCATCTCCCTCCTGTTGGATTAGACACTAGCTAGGTTCCTTCATCTCCCTCCTGTTGGATTAGACACTAGCTAGGTTCCTCCATCTCCCTCCTGTTGGATTAGACACTAGCTAGGTTCCTCCATCTCCCTCCTGTTGGATTAGACACTAGCTAGGTTCCTCCATCTCCCTCCTGTTGGATTAGACACAAGCTAGGTTCCTCCATCTCCCTCCTGTCCCTGTTGGATTAGACACTAGCTAGGTTCCTCCATCTCCCTCCTGTCCCTGTTGGATTAGACACTAGCTAGGGTCCTCCAGCTCCCTCCTGTTGGATTAGACACAAGCTAGGTTCCTCCATCTCCCTCCTGTCCCTGTTGGATTAGACACTAGCTAGGTTCCTCCATCTCCCTCCTGTCCCTGTTGGATTAGACACTAGCTAGGGTCCTCCAGCTCCCTCCTGTTGGATTAGACACTAGCTAGGTTCCTCCATCTCCCTCCTGTTGGATTAGACACTAGCTAGGTTCCTCCATCTCCCTCCTGTTGGATTAGACACTAGCTAGGTTCCTCCAGCTCCCTCCTGTCCCTGTTGGATTAGACACTAGCTAGGTTCCTCCATCTCCCTCCTGTCCCTGTTGGATTAGACACTAGCTAGGTTCCTCCATCTCCCTCCTGTCCCTGTTGGATTAGACACTAGCTAGGTTCCTCCATCTCCCTCCTGTCCCTGTTGGATTAGACACTAGCTAGGTTCCTCTATCTCCCTCCTGTCCCTGTTGGATTAGACACTAGCTAGGTTCCTCCATCTCCCTCCTGTTGGATTAGACACTAGCTAGGTTCCTCCATCTCCCTCTGTCCCTGTTGGATTAGACACTAGCTAGGTTCCTCCATCTCCCTCCTGTTGGATTAGACACTAGCTAGGTTCCTCCATCTCCCTCCTGTCCCTGTTGGATTAGACACTAGCTAGGTTCCTCCATCTCCCTCCTGTTGGATTAGACACTAGCTAGGTTCCTCCATCTCCCTCCTGTTGGATTAGACACTAGCTAGGTTCCTCCATCTCCCTCCTGTTGGATTAGACACTAGCTAGGTTCCTCCATCTCCCTCCTGTTGGATTAGACACTAGCTAGGTTCCTCCATCTCCCTCCTGTTGGATTAGACACTAGCTAGGTTCCTCCATCTCCCTCCTGTTGGATTAGACACTAGCTAGGTTTCTCCATCTCCCTCCTGTTGGATTAGACACTAGCTAGGTTCCTCCATCTCCGTCCTGTTGGATTAGACACTAGCTAGGGTCCTCCAGCTCCCTCCTGTCCCTGTTGGATTAGACACTAGCTAGGTTTCTCCATCTCCCTCCTGTTGGATTAGACACTAGCTAGGTTCCTCCATCTCCCTCCTGTTGGATTAGACACTAGCTAGGTTCCTCCATCTCCCTCCTGTTGGATTAGACACTAGCTAGGTTCCTCCATCTCCCTCCTGTTGGATTAGACACTAGCTAGGTTCCTCCATCTCCCTCCTGTTGGATTAGACACAAGCTAGGTTCCTCCATCTCCCTCCTGTCCCTGTTGGATTAGACACTAGCTAGGTTCCTCCATCTCCCTCCTGTCCCTGTTGGATTAGACACTAGCTAGGGTCCTCCAGCTCCCTCCTGTTGGATTAGACACTAGCTAGGTTCCTCCATCTCCCTCCTGTTGGATTAGACACTAGCTAGGTTCCTCCATCTCCCTCCTGTTGGATTAGACACTAGCTAGGTTCCTCCAGCTCCCTCCTGTCCCTGTTGGATTAGACACTAGCTAGGTTCCTCCATCTCCCTCCTGTTGGATTAGACACTAGCTAGGTTCCTCCATCTCCCTCCTGTCCCTGTTGGATTAGACACTAGCTAGGTTCCTCCAGCTCCCTCCTGTTGGATTAGACACTAGCTAGGTTCCTCCATCTCCCTCCTGTCCCTGTTGGATTAGACACTAGCTAGGTTCCTCCATCTCCCTCCTGTTGGATTAGACACTAGCTAGGTTCCTCCATCTCCCTCCTGTCCCTGTTGGATTAGACACTAGCTAGGTTCCTCCATCTCCCTCCTGTCCCTGTTGGATTAGACACTAGCTAGGTTCCTCCATCTCCCTCCTGTCTGTGTCCTGCAGCCTGATAAATAGAAGCTCTTCACTTCAGCAGGCCGGACCAGTCTGCTGGTAGTTGACTGATGAATGTATTTTAAGCCATGCAAATCATCCACAGAGTGAAGGGCTCTGCCAAGCAAATAGATATAAAACAATGCAAATTGCGAAATGGTGTTTGAACTGCAGACGCCCAGAGCTCTCAGTTGACCCCATTGAAATTAAATGGGTCGACCTCAAGTATGAATCATATGAATTTGGTATGAATCATATAGGGTCGTGTCCCCAATGGGCCCTGTTCTAAAGTAGTGCACTACGTAGGGAATAGAGGGCCATTATGGACAGACCCCATTGGCTACAGTCTGTAACGTTGTTGATGTGTTAATCATAGACTGTATTAATGTAACGCCTACTACTTCAATGAATGTTTTAAGATAATAAAATGTCTGTGACTGTGTGCCAAGCATACAGCTCATCCTCTGCAGACGTGTGTGTGTGTGTGTGTGTGTGTGTGTGTGTGTGTGTGTGTGTGTGTGTGTGTGTGTGTGTGTGTGTGTGTGTGTGTGTGTGTGTGTGTGTGTGTGTGTGTGTGTGTGTGTGTGTGTGTGTGTGTGTGTGTGCAATGCTCACACTCACTAGCTCACCACAGCCCTGCTAATGTTGGTCTGCATCCAACCTCATGTTCAGACAGTGACTCACTGTGACGCGACCGTCTGCTCTTCTCTCTCCTCAACCCTCACTGTGACCGTCTGCTCTTCTCTCTCCTCAACCCTCACTGTGACCGTCTGCTCTTCTCTCTCCTCAACCCTCACTGTGACCGTCTGCTCTTCTCTGTCCTCAACCCTCACTGTGACCGTCTGCTCTTCTCTCTCCTCAACCCTCACTGTGACCGTCTGCTCTTCTCTCTCCTCAACCCTCACTGTGACCGTCTGCTCTTCTCTCTCCTCAACCCTCACTGTGACCGTCTGCTCTTCTCTCTCCTCAACCCTCACTGTGACCGTCTGCTCTTCTCTCTCCTCAACCCTCACTGTGACCGTCTGCTCTTCTCTCTCCTCAACCCTCACTGTGACCGTCTGCTCTTCTCTGTCCTCAACCCTCACTGTGACCGTCTGCTCTTCTCTCTCCTCAACCCTCACTGTGACCGTCTGCTCTTCTCTCTCCTCAACCCTCACTGTGACCGTCTGCTCTTCTCTCTCCTCAACCCTCACTGTGACCGTCTGCTCTTCTCTCTCCTCAACCCTCACTGTGACCGTCTGCTCTTCTCTCTCCTCAACCCTCACTGTGACCGTCTGCTCTCTCTCTCCTCAACCCTCACTGTGACCGTCTGCTCTTCTCTCTCCTCACTGTGACCGTCTGCTCTTCTCTCTCCTCAACCCTCACTGTGACCGTCTGCTCTTCTCTCTCCTCACTGTGACCGTCTGCTCTTCTCTCTCCTCAACCCTCACTGTGACCGTCTGCTCTTCTCTTCCTCAACCCTCACTGTGACCGTCTGCTCTTCTCTCTCCTCAACCCTCACTGTGACCGTCTGCTCTTCTCTCTCCTCGCTGTGACCGTCTGCTCTTCTCTCTCCTCGCTGTGACCGTCTGCTCTTCTCTCTCCTCAACCCTCACTGTGACCGTCTGCTCTTCTCTCTCCTCAACCCTCACTGTGACCGTCTGCTCTTCTCTCTCCTCACTGTGACCGTCTGCTCTTCTCTCTCCTCAACCCTCACTGTGACCGTCTGCTCTTCTCTCTCCTCAACCCTCACTGTGACCGTCTGCTCCTCTCTCTCCTCAACCCTCACTGTGACCGTCTGCTCTTCTCTCTCCTCAACCCTCACTGTGACCGTCTGCTCTTCTCTCTCCTCAACCCTCACTGTGACCGTCTGCTCTTCTCTCTCCTCAACCCTCACTGTGACCGTCTGCTCTTCTCTCTCCTCGCTGTGACCGTCTGCTCTTCTCTCTCCTCGCTGTGACCGTCTGCTCTTCTCTCTCCTCGCTGTGACCGTCTGCTCTTCTCTCTCCTCAACCCTCACTGTGACCGTCTGCTCTTCTCTCTCCTCAACCCTCACTGTGACCGTCTGCTCTTCTCTCTCCTCAACCCTCACTGTGACCGTCTGCTCTTCTCTCTCCTCACTGTGACCGTCTGCTCTTCTCTCTCCTCAACCCTCACTGTGACCGTCTGCTCTTCTCTCTCCTCAACCCTCACTGTGACCGTCTACCCTTCTCTCTCCTCACTGTGACCGTCTGCTCTTCTCTCTCCTCAACCCTCACTGTGACCGTCTGCTCTTCTCTCTCCTCAACCCTCACTGTGACCGTCTGCTCTTCTCTCTCCTCAACCCTCACTGTGACCGTCTGCTCTTCTCTCTCCGCAACCCTCACTGTGACCGTCTGCTCTTCTCTCTCCTCAACTCCTCACTGTGACCGTCTGCTCCTCTCTCTCCTCAACCCTCACTGTGACCGTCTGCTCCTCTCTCTCCTCAACCCTCACTGTGACCGTCTGCTCCTCTCTCTCCTCAACCCTCACTGTGACCGTCTGCTCTTCTCTCTCCTCAACCCTCACTGTGACCGTCTGCTCTTCTCTCTCCTCAACCCTCACTGTGACCGTCTGCTCTTCTCTCTCCTCAACCCTCACTGTGACCGTCTGCTCTTCTCTCTCCTCAACCCTCACTGTGACCGTCTGCTCTTCTCTCTCCTCAACCCTCACTGTGACCGTCTGCTCTTCTCTCTCCTCACTGTGACCGTCTGCTCTTCTCTCTCCTCACTGTGACCGTCTGCTCCTCTCTGTCCTCAACCCTCACTGTGACCGTCTGCTCTTCTCTCTCCTCAACCTCACTGTGACCGTCTGCTCTTCTCTCTCCTCAACCCTCACTGTGACCGTCTGCTCTTCTCTCTCCTCAACCCTCACTGTGACCGTCTGCTCTTCTCTCTCCTCGCTGTGACCGTCTGCTCTTCTCTCTCCTCGCTGTGACCGTCTGCTCTTCTCTCTCCTCGCTGTGACCGTCTGCTCTTCTCTCTCCTCGCTGTGACCGTCTGCTCTTCTCTCTCCTCGCTGTGACCGTCTGCTCTTCTCTCTCCTCACTGTGACCGTCTGCTCTTCTCTCTCCTCAACCCTCACTGTGACCGTCTGCTCTTCTCTCTCCTCAACCCTCACTGTGACCGTCTGCTCCTTCTCTCTCCTCACTGTGACCGTCTGCTCTCTCTCTCCTCTCTCCTCACTGTGACCGTCTGCTCTCTCTCTCCTCCCCTCACTGTGACCGTCTGCTCCTCTCTCTCCTCACTGTGACCGTCTGCTCCTCTCTCTCCTCACTGTGACCGTCTGCTCTTCTCTCTCCTCAACCCTCACTGTGACCGTCTGCTCTTCTCTCTCCTCAATCCTCACTGTGACCGTCTGCTCTTCTCTCTCCTCAACCCTCACTGTGACCGTCTGCTCTTCTCTCTCCTCAACCCTCACTGTGACCGTCTGCTCTTCTCTCTCCTCACTGTGACCGTCTGCTCCTCTCTCTCCTCAACCCTCACTGTGACCGTCTGCTCTTCTCTCTCCTCACCCTCACTGTGACCGTCTGCTCTTCTCTCTCCTCAACCCTCACTGTGACCGTCTGCTCTTCTCTCTCCTCAACCCTCACTGTGACCGTCTGCTCTTCTCTCTCCTCGCTGTGACCGTCTGCTCTTCTCTCTCCTCGCTGTGACCGTCTGCCCTTCTCTCTCCTCGCTGTGACCGTCTGCTCTTCTCTCTCCTCGCTGTGACCGTCTGCTCTTCTCTCTCCTCACTGTGACCGTCTGCTCTTCTCTCTCCTCAACCCTCACTGTGACCGTCTGCTCTTCTCTCTCCTCAACCCTCACTGTGACCGTCTGCTCTTCTCTCTCCTCAACCCTCACTGTGACCGTCTGCTCCTCTCTCTCCTCACTGTGACCGTCTGCTCCTCTCTCTCCTCACTGTGACCGTCTGCTCTTCTCTCTCCTCAACCCTCACTGTGACCGTCTGCTCTTCTCTCTCCTCAACCTCACTGTGACCGTCTGCTCTTCTCTCTCCTCAATCCTCACTGTGACCGTCTGCTCTTCTCTCTCCTCAACCCTCACTGTGAGCGTCTGCTCTTCTCTCTCCTCAACCCTCACTGTGACCGTCTGCTCCTCTCTCTCCTCAACCCTCGCTCTTTATGTTTTATTTAGCCTTAATTTAACTAGGCAAGTCAGTTAAAAACAAATTCTTATTTACAATGTCGGCCTACACTAGGGTAACTACACTAGGTTATGAAAGAACATATATCTGTGATGTATTCATTTACTGTCTGTCATTATTGTCCCCTGTGTTTCAAGTGGTTGGATTATAATGTCTGTATTTTTGTTCTTTCCTCAGTTAAGAACCACCCGTTTGGCAGCGAGTTTGACAGTTCTTATGTAAGTATATTTTCTTATAATTTTGGGCCTTGTCTAAAGGCTGAGTTTGTGTCGCAGTCTAGCAATCAGGACCAAACATGAACATCTGCAGACCGCCCACTGCATTCTGGGCCCTTACGAAACGGTGCTCCCACTACCCGGTGCTCCCTCCCACTACACGATGCTCCCTCCCACTACACGCCGCGCCCACTGCATTCTGGGCCCTTACGAAACGGTGCTCCCACTACCCGCTGGCAACAAACATGACTCTGGTGGCGTTACCGCGGTAACCTCCCAACCTTAAAGGGGCAGGTTACATGATATTTTAGTATAGTCACAAAATATTTCATGAAATTAAGCAATACACCACTGTCTGATTAGTCATATATTTATTGTTTTAATGAACTTTAAAGCTTAACTATTTTTTTTCTTGTGTAATTTTGGCGGAAAATCTGAGTGGCTGGTTGATATTTTCTTTTATCTACCTGCCACAGTGATTAGTTGACCAAAAAGTTGGTTTGAGGCCCTGCTAGCAAATACAGTGATATTGTTTATTTTTATTTAATTGATCCTTTTATTTAACTAGACAAGTCAGTTAAGAATAAATTGTTATTTATAATGACAGCCTACCAGATGACAAAAGGCCCTCCTACGAGGGGGGGCTGGGATTAAATTGTAATGTAAAGGACTGAAAGATATAGAAGTCTACATGAAACAATATATTTTATACTGCCACACATGAGCATTTACCTGAAGAATATTTAATTATCTGTGGTACATTAAATTAATAAATATACTTTTTAGCACTACATATTGTATTGACAGATGTCTGTTTACTGTGACAAAAATATTGACTTGATATTTTCTGGATTTCAGAACAAGATGGAGAAAGACACCATTCTGAAACTCTTGCTCAACCTTCACGACCACCTGGCTCATATTGCTGGTACGTTTAAGAAAGGAACTTTTTGGTAGCCAGAAGAGGACAGGCCTCTCCTCAGAGCCTGGTTCCTCTCTAGGTTTCTAATCTCTACCTGGTACAGCCAGAAGAGGACAGGCCTCTCCTCAGAGCCTGGTTCCTCTCTAGGTTTCTAATCTCTACCTGGTACAGCCAGAAGAGGACAGGCCACTCCTCAGAGCCTGGTTCCTCTCTAGGTTTCTAATCTCTACCTGGTACAGCCAGAAGAGGACAGGCCACTCCTCAGAGCCTGGTTCCTCTCTAGGTTTCTAATCTCTACCTGGTACAGCTCAGAAGAGGACAGGCCTCTCCTCAGAGCCTGGTTCCTCTCTAGGTTTCTAATCTCTACCTGGTACAGCCAGAAGAGGACAGGCCACCCCTCAGAGCCTGGTTCCTCTCTAGGTTTCTAATCTCTACCTGGTACAGCCAGAAGAGGACAGGCCACCCCTCAGAGCCTGGTTCCTCTCTAGGTTTCTAATCTCTACCTGGTACAGCCAGAAGAGGACAGGCCACCCCTCAGAGCCTGGTTCCTCTCTAGGTTTCTAATCTCTACCTGGTACAGCCAGAAGAGGACAGGCCTCTCCTCAGAGCCTGGTTCCTCTCTAGGTTTCTAATCTCTACCTGGTACAACCAGAAGGGGACTGGCCTCTCCTCAGAGCCTGGTTCCTCTCTAGGTTTCTAATCTCTACCTGGTACAGTCAGAAGAGGACAGGCCTCTCCTCAGAGCCTGGTTCCTCTCTAGGTTTCTAATCTCTACCTGGTACAGCCAGAAGAGGGCAGGCCTCTCCTCAGAGCCTGGTTCCTCTCTAGGTTTCTAATCTCTACCTGGTACAGCCAGAAGAGGACAGGCCTCTCCTCAGAGCCTGGTTCCTCTCTAGGTTTCTAATCTCTACCTGGTACAGCCAGAAGAGGACAGGCCACCCCTCAGAGCCTGGTTCCTCTCTAGGTTTCTAATCTCTACCTGGTACAGCCAGAAGAGGACAGGCCTCTCCTCAGAGCCTGGTTCCTCTCTAGGTTTCTAATCTCTACCTGGTACAGCCAGAAGAGGACTGGCCCACCCCTCATAGCCTGGTTTCTCTCTAGGTTTCTTCCTAGGTTTGGCCTTTCTAGGGAGTTTTTCCTAGCCACTGTGCTTCTACACCTGCATTGCTTGCTGTTTGGGGTTTTAGGCTGGGTTTCTGTACAGCACTTTGTGACATCGGCTGATGTAAAAAGGGCTTTATAAATACATTTGATTGAGACTCTTCCATCCTCCAGCCTTGGCTGTGTGCTATGCTTAAATAGTTAGAATGTGTTGTTTTCAAATGAAGACCTCAGGGTGTACACAGTGTTCAAAACTCTTTCCATAACAGACTGACTAGGTGAATCCAGGTGAAAGCTATGATCCCTCATTGTTAAATCCACTTCAATCTGTTGTAGATGAAAGGGAGGAGACGGGTTAAATAAGGATCTTTAAGCCTTGAGACAACTGAGACATGGATTGTGTATGTGTGCCATTCAGAGGGTGAATGGGCAAGACAAAAGATTTAAGTGCCTTTGAACAGGGTGTGGTAGTCGGTGCCAGTTGCACCGGTTTGTGTCAAGAACTGCAACGCTGCTGGGTTTTCCCGTGTGTGTCAAGAATGGTCCACCACCCAAAGGACATCCAGCCAACTTGACACAATTGTGGGAAGCATTGGAGTCAACATGGGCCAGCATCCCTGTGGAACGCTTTCTACACCTTGTAGAGTCCACGCCCCGACTAATTGAGGTTGTTCTGTGGGAAAAGGGGGGGTTTAACTCAGTATTGGGAAGGAATTCTTAATTTTTGGTCCACTCAGTGTGTGTTGTCAAATGACAAATGCCTTTTTTAGCTGTAATGATGACACTAACTGCTCAAGGATAGTTTGAAATCTTACCTCGGTGGATTATTGTTGAAATGAGGTGTCCGTCTGTCCCTCTGTCTGTCTCCGCCCGCCTGTCTGTCTGTCTCCGCCCGCCTGTCTGTCTGTCTCCGCCCGTCTGTCTGTCTGCCTGCCTGTCTAATAATAAGTGGTTTATCTGCAGCTCACGTTCATGTTGTCCCCATCAGGCCAACATGACTGTACAGACCCGGAGCAGCAGCAGCAGGCCAACAGGAGTCTGTCTATGAAGGAAGCCTCTGACTATCTGGTGCAGCAGAATGAACAGTACCAACACTGGGTTCTCCTCTCTCTGGAGTGGATCATACGGACAGGGGAGGACGTTGGCATACGGTAACTATGGTTTCTCTTTCTAAGATTCTCTGAAGTGAAGAGCATATCGGGTCGTGGTCGTTAGGACCCGCAGCAGAAAACACAACTGGACATTTCATATTGGACAGGTAGTCTCTCCCTGTTTGTCTGTGTTCTTGTGTTTGGTACTTAACCCTGTTATCAACCCCTATGGTGTTTTCTCATAGTAATGGAACCCCCCCCCCCCTTCCTCTCGCTCCCCCCCCTCCTTTCCCCCCCTTCCTTTCGCTCTGCCCCCTCTCTCCCTCCTCCCCCCTTCCTCTCGCTCCCCCCCTCCTTTCCCCCCCTTCCTTTCGCTCTGCCCCCTCTCTCCCTCCTCCCCCCTTCCTCTCGCTCCCCCCCTTCCTCTCGCTCCCCCCCTCCTTTCCCCCCCTTCCTTTCGCTCTGCCCCCTCTCTCCCTCCTCCCCCCTTCCTTTCGCTCCCCCTCTTCTCTCTCTCCTCTCTCTCCCTCTTCCCCCTCCTCACTCCTTCCTTTCACTCCTTCCTCTCTCCTCTCAATTTCAATTCAAGGGTTTTATTGTTGTGGGAAACACATGTTAACGTTGCCAAAGCAAGTGAAGTAAACAATAAAAAATAACAGTAAACATTACACTCACAGAAGTTCCTAAAGAATAGACATTTCAAATGTCATATGTCTATATATGGTGTTGTAATGATGTGCCTCTCTCACCTCCCTCCCTCTCCTCCCTCCTCTTCTCTCCCTCCTCCCTCCTCTTCTCTCCCTCCTCTTCTCTCCCTCCTCTTCTCTCCCTCCTCCCTCCTCTTCTCTCTCTCCCTCCTTCCCCTCTTCTCTCCTTCCTCTTCTCTCTCCTCCTCTTCTCTCTCTCCCTCCTCCCCCTCTCTCTCCTCTCTCTCTCCTCTCCTCCCTCCTCTTCTCTCCCTCCTCCCTCCTCTTCTCTCCCTCCTCCCTCCTCTTCTCTCCCTCCTCTTCTCTCCCTCCTCTTCTCTCCCTCCTCCTTCCTCTTCTCTCCCTCCTCCCTCCTCTTCTCTCCCTCCTCTTCTCTCCCTCCTCCCTCCTCTTCTCTCTCTCCCTCCTTCCCCTCTTCTCTCCCTCCTCCCTCCTCTTCTCTCCCTCCTCCCTCCTCTTCTCTCCCTCCTCCCTCCTCTTCTCTCCCTCCTCCCTCCTCTTCTCTCCCTCCTCTTCTCTCCCTCCTCCCTCCTCTTCTCTCCCTCCTCCCTCCTCTTCTCTCCCTCCTCTTCTCTCTCTCCCTCCTTCCCCTCTTCTCTCCCTCCTCTTCTCTCCCTCCTCTTCTCTCCCTCCTCTTCTCTCCCTCCTCCCTCCTCTTCTCTCTCCCTCCTCCTTCCTCTTCTCTCTCCCTCCTTCCCCTCTTCTCTCCCTCCTCTTCTCTCCCTCCTCTTCTCTCCCTCCTCCCTCCTCTTCTCTCCCTCCTCCTTCCTCTTCTCTCTCCCTCCTTCCCCTCTTCTCTCCCTCCCCTTCTCTCCCTCCTCTTCTCTCCCTCCTCTTCTCTCCCTCCTCTTCTCTCCCTCCTCTTCTCTCCCTCCTCTTCTCTCCCTCCTCCCTCCTCTTCTCTCCCTCCTCTTCTCTCCCTCCTCCTTCCTCTTCTCTCCCTCCTTCCCCTCTTCTCTCCCTCCTCTTCTCTCCCTCCTCCTTCCTCTTCTCTCTCCCTCCTCCCTCCTCTTCTCTCCCTCCTCTTCTCTCCCTCCTCCCTCCTCTTCTCTCCCTCCTCCCTCCTCTTCTCTCCCTCCTTCCCCTCTCTTCTCTCTCGCTCTTCTCTCATTCTCTCCTCCCCCTCTTCTCTTCTCTCCCCCTCCTCTCTCCTCCCCCTCCTCTCTTCTCTCCCCTCTCTTCTCCTCTTCTCTCCCAGGCTGATCGGGGATAACCCAGAGGAGGAAGTAGCGGAGGTGAGTGAGGTGACTCGCCTGGAGTCGACCCACCCCAAGATGTCCTTCTCCTGCCGCTTCAGAAGAGCCTTCTTTACAGTCATCCACAGGGTGCTGCTCATCCTAACAGGTTAGACATGTCTTCTCTCCTCTTTACAGTCATCCACAGGGTGCTGTTCATCCTAACAGGTTAGACATGTCTTCTCTCCTCTTTACAGTCATCCACAGGGTGCTGTTCATCCTAACAGGTTAGACATGTCTTCTCTCTTCTTTACAGTCATCCACAGGGTGCTGTTCATCCTAACAGGTTAGACATGTCTTCTCTCCTCTTCTTTACAGTCATCCACAGGGTGCTGTTCATCCTAACAGGTTAGACATGTCTTCTCTCCTCTTTACAGTCATCCACAGGGTGCTGTTCATCCTAACAGGTTAGACATGTCTTCTCTCCTCTTTACAGTCATCCACAGGGTGCTGTTCATCCTAACAGGTTAGACATGTCTTCTCTCCTCTTTACAGTCATCCACAGGGTGCTGTTCATCCTAACAGGTTAGACATGTCTTCTCTCCTCTTTACAGTCATCCACAGGGTGCTGCTCATCCTAACAGGTTAGACATGTCTTCTCTCCTCTTTACAGTCATCCACAGGGTGCTGTTCATCCTAACAGGTTAGACATGTCTTCTCTCCTCTTCTTTACAGTCATCCACAGGGTGCTGTTCATCCTAACAGGTTAGACATGTCTCCTCTCCTCTTTACAGTCATCCACAGGGTGCTGTTCATCCTAACAGGTTAGACATGTCTCCTCTCTTCTTTACAGTCATCCACAGGGTGCTGTTCATCCTAACAGGTTAGACATGTCTTCTCTCATCTTCTTTACAGTCATCCACAGGGTGCTGTTCATCCTAACAGGTTAGACATGTCTTCTCTCCTCTTTACAGTCATCCACAGGGTGCTGTTCATCCTAACAGGTTAGACATGTCTCCTCTCCTCTTCTTTACAGTCATCCACAGGGTGCTGTTCATCCTAACAGGTTAGACATGTCTTCTCTCCTCTTTACAGTCATCCACAGGGTGCTGTTCATCCTAACAGGTTAGACATGTCTTCTCTCATCTTTACAGTCATCCACAGGGTGCTGTTCATCCTAACAGGTTAGACATGTCTTCTCTCTTCTTTACAGTCATCCACAGGGTGCTGTTCATCCTAACAGGTTAGACATGTCTTCTCTCCTCTTTACAGTCATCCACAGGGTGCTGTTCATCCTAACAGGTTAGACATGTCTTCTCTCCTCTTTACAGTCATCCACAGGGTGCTGTTCATCCTAACAGGTTAGACATGTCTTCTCTCATCTTTACAGTCATCCACAGGGTGCTGTTCATCCTAACAGGTTAGACATGTCTTCTCTCTTCTTTACAGTCATCCACAGGGTGCTGTTCATCCTAACAGGTTAGACATGTCTCCTCTCCTCTTCTTTACAGTCATCCACAGGGTGCTGTTCATCCTAACAGGTTAGACATGTCTCCTCTCCTCTTCTTTACAGTCATCCACAGGGTGCTGTTCATCCTAACAGGTTAGACATGTCTTCTCTCCTCTTCTTTACGGTCATCCACAGGGTGCTGTTCATCCTAACAGGTTAGACATGTCTTCTCTCCTCTTTACAGTCATCCACAGGGTGCTGTTCATCCTAACAGGTTAGACATGTCTTCTATCCTCTTCTTTACAGTCATCCACAGGGTGCTGCTCATCCTAACAGGTTAGACATGTCTTCTCTCCTCTTTACAGTCATCCACAGGGTGCTGCTCATCCTAACAGGTTAGACATGTCTTCTCTCCTCTTTACAGTCATCCACAGGGTGCTGTTCATCCTAACAGGTTAGACATGTCTTCTCTCCTCTTTACGGTCCTCCACAGGGTGCTGTTCATCCTAACAGGTTAGACATGTCTTCTCTCTTCTTTACAGTCATCCACAGGGTGCAGTTCATCCTAACAGGTTAGACATGTCTTCTCTCCTCTTTACAGTCATCCACAGGGTGCTGTTCATCCTAACAGGTTAGACATGTCTTCTCTCCTCTTCTTTACAGTCATCCACAGGGTGCTGTTCATCCTAACAGGTTAGACATGTCTTCTCTCCTCTTTACAGTCATCCACAGGGTGCTGTTCATCCTAACAGGTTAGACATGTCTTCTCTCCTCTTTACAGTCATCCACAGGGTGCTGTTCATCCTAACAGATTAGACATGTCTTCTCTCCTCTTCTTTACAGTCATCCACAGGGTGCTGTTCATCCTAACAGGTTAGACATGTCTTCTCTCCTCTTCTTTACAGTCATCCACAGGGTGCTGTTCATCCTAACAGGTTAGACATGTCTTCTCTCCTCTTTACAGTCATCCACAGGGTGCTGTTCATCCTAACAGGTTAGACATGTCTTCTCTCCTCTTTACAGTCATCCACAGGGTGCTGTTCATCCTAACAGGTTAGACATGTCTTCTCTCCTCTTTACAGTCATCCACAGGGTGCAGTTCATCCTAACAGGTTAGACATGTCTTCTCTCCTCTTTACAGTCATCCACAGGGTGCAGTTCATCCTAACAGGTTAGACATGTCTTCTTTCACAACAAACTCCACCCTAGGAATCAACTAGAAAGGGGATTTGTTGAAAGGAAACGGGGTGTATATATGAGAGGCATTCAAAGTGACATGTCACTAATAATGTGTTCAGTTTTTAAATGAGCAGCTAATCTCTTCCTGTAAGTATTTCTCTCTCTCTCTCTCTCTCTCTCTCTCTCTCTCTCTCTCTCTCTCTCTGTCTCTATCTCTGTCTCTCTCTGTCTCTCTCTGTCTCTCTCTGTCTCTCTCTGTCTCTCTCTGTCTCTCTCTCTCTCTCTGTCTCTGTCTCTGTCTCTGTCTCTGTCTCTGTCTCTCTCTCTCTCTCTCTCTGTCTCTCTCTCTCTCTCTCTGTCTCTCTCTCTCTGTCTCTCTCTCTCTCTCTCTCTCTCTAGTGATTGGTCTGGTGTGAGGTGTATTCTACTATATGTAGTATCTAATCTAACCTCTCTCTCTCTAGTGATTGGTCTGGTGTGAGGTATATTCTACTATATGTAGTATCTAACCTCTCTCTCTCTAGTGATTGGTCTGGTGTGAGGTGTATTCTACTATATGTAGTATCTAACCTAACCTCTCTCTCTCTCTCTAGTGATTGGTCTGGTGTGAGGTGTATTCTACTATATGTAGTATCTAACCTCTCTCTCTCTCTCTAGTGATTGGTCTGGTGTGAGGTATATTCTACTATATGTAGTATCTAACCTCTCTCTCTCTCTCTAGTGATTGGTCTGGTGTGAGGTGTATTCTACTATATGTAGTATCTAATCTAACCTCTCTCTCTCTCTCTAGTGATTGGTCTGGTGTGAGGTGTATTCTACTATATGTAGTATCTAATCTAACCTCTCTCTCTCTAGTGATTGGTCTGGTGTGAGGTGTATTCTACTATATGTAGTATCTAATCTAACCTCTCTCTCTCTCTAGTGATTGGTCTGGTGTGGGGTGTATTCTACTATATGTAGTATCTAATCTAACCTCTCTCTCTCTCTCTAGTGATTGGTCTGGTGTGAGGTGTATTCTACTATATGTAGTATCTAATCTAACCTCTCTCTCTAGTGATTGGTCTGGTGTGAGGTGTATTCTACTATATGTAGTATCTAATCTAACCTCTCTCTCTCTAGTGATTGGTCTGGTGTGAGGTGTATTCTACTATATGTAGTATCTAATCTAACCTCTCTCTCTCTAGTGATTGGTCTGGTGTGAGGTGTATTCTACTATATGTAGTATCTAATCTAACCTCTCTCTCTCTCTCTAGTGATTGGTCTGGTGTGAGGTGTATTCTACTATATGTAGTATCTAATCTAACCTCTCTCTCTCTAGTGATTGGTCTGGTGTGGGGTGTATTCTACTATATGTAGTATCTAATCTAACCTCTCTCTCTCTCTCTAGTGATTGGTCTGGTGTGAGGTGTATTCTACTATATGTAGTATCTAATCTAACCTCTCTCTCTCTAGTGATTGGTCTGGTGTGAGGTGTATTCTACTATATGTAGTATCTAATCTAACCTCTCTCTCTCTAGTGATTGGTCTGGTGTGAGGTGTATTCTACTATATGTAGTATCTAATCTAACCTCTCTCTCTCTAGTGATTGGTCTGGTGTGAGGTGTATTCTACTATATGTAGTATCTAATCTAACCTCTCTCTCTCTAGTGATTGGTCTGGTGTGAGGTGTATTCTACTATATGTAGTATCTAATCTAACCTCTCTCTCTCTCTAGTGATTGGTCTGGTGTGAGGTGTATTCTACTATATGTAGTATCTAACCTAACCTCTCTCTCTCTCTAGTGATTGGTCTGGTGTGAGGTGTATTCTACTATATGTAGTATCTAATCTAACCTCTCTCTCTTCTCTAGTGATTGGTCTGGTGTGAGGTGTATTCTACTATATGTAGTATCTAATCTAACCTCTCTCTAGTGATTGGTCTGGTGTGAGGTGTATTCTACTATATGTAGTATCTAATCTAACCTCTCTCTCTCTCTCTAGTGATTGGTCTGGTGTGAGGTGTATTCTACTATATGTAGTATCTAATCTAACCTCTCTCTCTAGTGATTGGTCTGGTGTGAGGTGTATTCTACTATATGTAGTATCTAATCTAACCTCTCTCTCTCTCTAGTTATTGGTCTGGTGTGAGGTGTATTCTACTATATGTAGTATCTAATCTAACCTCTCTCTCTAGTGATTGGTCTGGTGTGAGGTGTATTCTACTATATGTAGTATCTAATCTAACCTCTCTCTCTCTAGTGATTGGTCTGGTGTGAGGTGTATTCTACTATATGTAGTATCTAATCTAACCTCTCTCTCTAGTGATTGGTCTGGTGTGAGGTGTATTCTACTATATGTAGTATCTAATCTAACCTCTCTCTCTCTCTAGTGATTGGTCTGGTGTGGGGTGTATTCTACTATATGTAGTATCTAATCTAACCTCTCTCTCTCTAGTGATTGGTCTGGTGTGAGGTGTATTCTACTATATGTAGTATACTAACCTCTCTCTCTCTAGTGATTGGTCTGGTGTGAGGTGTATTCTACTATATGTAGTATCTAATCTAACCTCTCTCTCTCTAGTGATTGGTCTGGTGTGAGGTGTATTCTACTATATGTAGTATCTAATCTAACCTCTCTCTCTCTCTAGTGATTGGTCTGGTGTGAGGTGTATTCTACTATATGTAGTATCTAATCTAACCTCTCTCTCTCTAGTGATTGGTCTGGTGTGAGGTGTATTCTACTATATGTAGTATCTAATCTAACCTCTCTCTCTAGTGATTGGTCTGGTGTGAGGTGTATTCTACTATATGTAGTATCTAATCTAACCTCTCTCTCTCTAGTGATTGGTCTGGTGTGAGGTGTATTCTACTATATGTAGTATCTAATCTAACCTCTCTCTCTCTAGTGATTGGTCTGGTGTGAGGTGTATTCTACTATATGTAGTATCTAATCTAACCTCTCTCTCTCTCTCTAGTGATTGGTCTGGTGTGAGGTATATTCTACTATATGTAGTATCTAATCTAACCTCTCTCTCTCTCTAGTGATTGGTCTGGTGTGAGGTGTATTCTACTATATGTAGTATCTAATCTAACCTCTCTCTCTCTCTCTAGTGATTGGTCTGGTGTGAGGTGTATTCTACTATATGTAGTATCTAATCTAACCTCTCTCTCTCTAGTGATTGGTCTGGTGTGAGGTGTATTCTACTATATGTAGTATCTAATCTAACCTCTCTCTCTCTCTCTAGTGATTGGTCTGGTGTGAGGTGTATTCTACTATATGTAGTATCTAATCTAACCTCTCTCTTCTAGTGATTGGTCTGGTGTGAGGTGTATTCTACTATATGTAGTATCTAATCTAACCTCTCTCTCTCTCTCTAGTGATTGGTCTGGTGTGAGGTGTATTCTACTATATGTAGTATCTAATCTAACCTCTCTCTCTCTCTAGTGATTGGTCTGGTGTGAGGTGTATTCTACTATATGTAGTATCTAACCTCTCTCTCTCTAGTGATTGGGTCTGGTGTGAGGTGTATTCTACTATATGTAGTATCTAATCTAACCTCTCTCTCTCTAGTGATTGGTCTGGTGTGGGGTGTATTCTACTATATGTAGTATCTAATCTAACCTCTCTCTCTCTAGTGATTGGTCTGGTGTGAGGTGTATTCTACTATATGTAGTATCTAATCTAACCTCTCTCTCTCTAGTGATTGGTCTGGTGTGGGGTGTATTCTACTATATGTAGTATCTAATCTAACCTCTCTCTCTCTCTCTAGTGATTGGTCTGGTGTGAGGTGTATTCTACTATATGTAGTATCTAATCTAACCTCTCTCTCTCTCTCTAGTGATTGGTCTGGTGTGAGGTGTATTCTACTATATGTAGTATCTAATCTAACCTCTCTCTCTCTAGTGATTGGTCTGGTGTGAGGTGTATTCTACTATATGTAGTATCTAATCTAACCTCTCTCTCTCTAGTGATTGGTCTGGTGTGGGGTGTATTCTACTATATGTAGTATCTAATCTAACCTCTCTCTCTCTCTCTAGTGATTGGTCTGGTGTGAGGTGTATTCTACTATATGTAGTATCTAATCTAACCTCTCTCTCTCTAGTGATTGGTCTGGTGTGAGGTGTATTCTACTATATGTAGTATCTAATCTAACCTCTCTCTCTCTAGTGATTGGTCTGGTGTGAGGTGTATTCTACTATATGTAGTATCTAATCTAACCTCTCTCTCTAGTGATTGGTCTGGTGTGAGGTGTATTCTACTATATGTAGTATCTAATCTAACCTCTCTCTAGTGATTGGTCTGGTGTGAGGTGTATTCTACTATATGTAGTATCTAATCTAACCTCTCTCTCTCTAGTGATTGGTCTGGTGTGAGGTATATTCTACTATATGTAGTATCTAATCTAACCTCTCTCTCTCTCTAGTGATTGGTCTGGTGTGAGGTGTATTCTACTATATGTAGTATCTAATCTAACCTCTCTCTCTCTCTCTAGTGATTGGTCTGGTGTGAGGTGTATTCTACTATATGTAGTATCTAACCTCTCTCTCTCTAGTGATTGGTCTGGTGTGAGGTGTATTCTACTATATGTAGTATCTAATCTAACCTCTCTCTCTCTCTCTAGTGATTGGTCTGGTGTGAGGTGTATTCTACTATATGTAGTATCTAATCTAACCTCTCTCTCTCTAGTGATTGGTCTGGTGTGAGGTGTATTCTACTATATGTAGTATCTAATCTAACCTCTCTCTCTCTCTCTAGTGATTGGTCTGGTGTGAGGTGTATTCTACTATATGTAGTATCTAATCTAACCTCTCTCTCTCTAGTGATTGGTCTGGTGTGGGGTGTATTCTACTATATGTAGTATCTAACCTAACCTCTCTCTCTCTCTCTAGTGATTGGTCTGGTGTGAGGTGTATTCTACTATATGTAGTATCTAATCTAACCTCTCTCTCTCTCTCTAGTGATTGGTCTGGTGTGAGGTGTATTCTACTATATGTAGTATCTAATCTAACCTCTCTCTCTCTAGTGATTGGTCTGGTGTGAGGTGTATTCTACTATATGTAGTATCTAATCTAACCTCTCTTCTCTCTCTAGTGATTGGTCTGGTGTGAGGTGTATTCTACTATATGTAGTATCTAATCTAACCTCTCTCTCTAGTGATTGGTCTGGTGTGAGGTGTATTCTACTATATGTAGTATCTAATCTAACCTCTCTCTCTCTCTCTAGTGATTGGTCTGGTGTGAGGTGTATTCTACTATATGTAGTATCTAATCTAACCTCTCTCTCTCTCTCTAGTGATTGGTCTGGTGTGAGGTGTATTCTACTATATGTAGTATCTAATCTAACCTCTCTCTCTCTAGTGATTGGTCTGGTGTGAGGTGTATTCTACTATATGTAGTATCTAATCTAACCTCTCTCTCTCTCTAGTGATTGGTCTGGTGTGAGGTGTATTCTACTATATGTAGTATCTAATCTAACCTCTCTCTCTCTAGTGATTGGTCTGGTGTGAGGTGTATTCTACTATATGTAGTATCTAATCTAACCTCTCTCTCTCTAGTGATTGGTCTGGTGTGAGGTGTATTCTACTATATGTAGTATCTAATCTAACCCTCTCTCTCTCTAGTGATTGGTCTGGTGTGAGGTGTATTCTACTATATGTAGTATCTAATCTAACCTCTCTCTCTCTAGTGATTGGTCTGGTGTGAGGTGTATTCTACTATATGTAGTATCTAATCTAACCCCTCTCTCTCTCTAGTGATTGGTCTGGTGTGAGGTGTATTCTACTATATGTAGTATCTAACCTCTCTCTCTCTCTAGTGATTGGTCTGGTGTGAGGTGTATTCTACTATATGTAGTATCTAACCTCTCTCGCTCTCTAGTGATTGGTCTGGTGTGAGGTGTATTCTACTATATGTAGTATCTAACCTCTCTCTCTCTCTAGTGATTGGTCTGGTGTGAGGTGTATTCTACTATATGTAGTATCTAATCTAACCCTCTCTCTCTCTCTCTAGTGATTGGTCTGGTGTGAGGTGTATTCTACTATATGTAGTATCTAATCTAACCTCTCTCTCTCTCTCTAGTGATTGGTCTGGTGTGAGGTGTATTCTACTATATGTAGTATCTAATCTAACCTCTCTCTCTCTCTAGTGATTGGTCTGGTGTGAGGTGTATTCTACTATATGTAGTATCTAATCTAACCTCTCTCTCTCTAGTGATTGGTCTGGTGTGAGGTGTATTCTACTATATGTAGTATCTAACCTCTCTCTCTCTCTCTAGTGATTGGTCTGGTGTGAGGTGTATTCTACTATATGTAGTATCTAATCTAACCCCTCTCTCTCTCTCTCTAGTGATTGGTCTGGTGTGAGGTGTATTCTACTATATGTAGTATCTAATCTAACCCCTCTCTCTCTCTCTCTAGTGATTGGTCTGGTGTGAGGTGTATTCTACTATATGTAGTATCTAATCTAACTCTCTCTCTCTAGTGATTGGTCTGGTGTGAGGTGTATTCTACTATATGTAGTATCTAATCTAACCCCTCTCTCTCTCTCTCTAGTGATTGGTCTGGTGTGAGGTGTATTCTACTATATGTAGTATCTAATCTAACCTCTCTCTCTCTCTCTAGTGATTGGTCTGGTGTGAGGTGTATTCTACTATATGTAGTATCTAACCTCTCTCTCTCTAGTGATTGGTCTGGTGTGAGGTGTATTCTACTATATGTAGTATCTAACCTCTCTCTCTCTAGTGATTGGTCTGGTGTGAGGTGTATTCTACTATATGTAGTATCTAACCTCTCTCTCTCTAGTGATTGGTCTGGTGTGAGGTGTATTCTACTATATGTAGTATCTAATCTAACCTCTCTCTCTAGTGATTGGTCTGGTGTGAGGTGTATTCTACTATATGTAGTATCTAATCTAACCTCTCTCTCTCTCTCTAGTGATTGGTCCTGGTGTGAGGTGTATTCTACTATATGTAGTATCTAACCTCTCTCTCTCTAGTGATTGGTCTGGTGTGAGGTATATTCTACTATATGTAGTATCTAATCTAACCTCTCTCCTCTAGTGATTGGTCTGGTGTGAGGTGTATTCTACTATATGTAGTATCTAATCTAACCCTCTCTCTCTCTCTAGTGATTGGTCTGGTGTGAGGTGTATTCTACTATATGTAGTATCTAATCTAACCTCTCTCTCTCTCTCTAGTGATTGGTCTGGTGTGAGGTGTATTCTACTATATGTAGTATCTAATCTAACCTCTCTCTCTCTCTCTCTAGTGATTGGTCTGGTGTGAGGTGTATTCTACTATATGTAGTATCTAATCTAACCTCTCTCTCTCTCTCTCTAGTGATTGGTCTGGCGTGGGGTGTATTCTACTATTTGAAGTATCGTTGGAGGACAGAGGAAGAGGAGACCAGGCAGATGTATGACATGGTGGAGAGAATCATAGGTGTTCTGAGGATCCACAACGCGTCGTGTCAGGAGAACAATGACCTCCAGCCCTACCTGCCCATCCCTCACGTCAGAGACTCCCTGGTTCAACCCCAGGACAGGTCAGTACTAACCTCCTACCTGCCCATCCCTCACGTCAGAGACTCCCTGGTTCAACCCCAGGACAGGTCAGTACTAACCTCCTACCTGCCCATCCCTCACGTCAGAGACTCCCTGGTTCAACCCCAGGACAGGTCAGTACTAACCTCCTACCTGCCCATCCCTCACGTCAGAGACTCCCTGGTTCAACCCCAGGACAGGTCAGTACTAACCTCCTACCTGCCAATCCCTCACGTCAGAGACTCCCTGGTTCAACCCCAGGACAGGTCAGTACTAACCTCCTACCTGCCCATCCCTCACGTCAGAGACTCCCTGGTTCAACCCCAGGACAGGTCAGTACTAACCTCCTACCTGCCCATCCCTCACGTCAGAGACTCCCTGGTTCAACCCCAGGACAGGTCAGTACTAACCTCCTACCTGCCCATCCCTCACGTCAGAGACTCCCTGGTTCAACCCCAGGACAGGTCAGTACTAACCTCCTACCTGCCCATCCCTCACGTCAGAGACTCCCTGGTTCAACCCCAGGACAGGTCAGTACTAACCTCCTACCTGCCCATCCCTCACGTCAGAGACTCCCTGGTTCAACCCCAGGACAGGTCAGTACTAACCTCCTACCTGCCCATCCCTCACGTCAGAGACTCCCTGGTTCAACCCCAGGACAGGTCAGTACTAACCTCCTACCTGCCCATCCCTCACGTCAGAGACTCCCTGGTTCAACCCCAGGACAGGTCAGTACTAACCTCCTACCTGCCCATCCCTCACGTCAGAGACTCCCTGGTTCAACCCCAGGACAGGTCAGTACTACCCTCCTACCTGCCCATCCCTCACGTCAGAGACTCCCTGGTTCAACCCCAGGACAGGTCAGTACTAACCTCCTACCTGCCCATCCCTCACGTCAGAGACTCCCTGGTTCAACCCCAGGACAGGTCAGTACTAGGGCCCTATAAAATCTGCGTTGAGGAGAATCAACTAAATGTATTGAACTCAGTAGGGAATCAACTAAATGTATTGAACTCAGTAGGGAATCAACTAAATGTATTGAACTCAGTAGGGAATCAACTAAATGTATTGAACTCAGTAGGGAATCAACTAAATGTATTGAACTCAGTAGGGAATCAACTAAATGTATTAAACTCAGTAGGGAATCAACTAAATGTATTAAACTCAGTAGGGAATCAACTAAATGTATTGAACTCAGTAGGGAATCAACTAAATGTATTGAACTCAGTAGGGAATCAACTAAATGTATTGAACTCAGTAGGGAATCAACTAAATGTATTGAACTCAGTAGGGAATCAACTAAATGTATTTTACTCAGTAGGGAATGCATACATTTGCCCAAGTTTATCATAAGACGTGAACAAAATGCATCAATGAGTACTTTTACGTGCACACAAATAATTCGATATTAAGCTGATTTTTATGGCAGTAGACCGAGTATGGCAACAGTGATGTAAACACCTAGCTCTGCTTATCGTAATCGGCGGTGGATAAGTTTTGATCTTATCTGTCTGGGTAAGCATACGCCGCTTTTAAAACAACTGGTTTTCTGAGCAATCTTTCAAATGATTAGGACATGTAAACGGCTTAAATTGGCGTTCCAGCGGTGTGTTTGATCTGTGCCAGCAC
Source organism: Salmo salar (assembly GCF_965601325.2). NCBI lineage: Eukaryota > Metazoa > Chordata > Actinopteri > Salmoniformes > Salmonidae > Salmo > Salmo salar. Next base: position 71,516,227 of record NC_138297.1, read on the forward strand.
CGTTACGACAAGCCTTCTTCTTACGAGCGACTGAAGTGTTAGGAACAACTGAAAGAATGCACGTTAGAAATAGGTTTCACATACCAACTTTGTATGTCCGAACTCCGATAGTCTTCTCCAAAAATAACATGGTCACTGCGGTTGGACGACAATTCTGATTGGTTCTGCATTTATTTAATAAGTCACATCTGAAATCAGGCTTCCTGATGGGTCTATGGAAACAGGATTATTAGGCAAATCGTACTTCTTGCAAAGCATGTAAATGTTTTAAACTATTATATTAACCTGACTATGCACAATAATTGTGTTGTGTGCGTGTAACCGTTCTCAGTGAATTTTGTATTTTCAGGCAACGGCACAGGAATGCCCCTGTCTGTGTGTTTGCGCGTTTGTGTAGCTGTTAGCGATGATGCTAATAAAATGAAAACAGTCTTTTGGTAGATGGAAATGCTTTCCCAAAAAGCTCAATTAAATGTTAACTACAAAGTAGCCTTTCTGGCAGAATGATGTCATCATTTATTTGCATCAATCTAGTGGCCATTTTGTTTTGCAAACTCTGCCATCACATGAGCGCTACAGAAACATCGCTGGCCAAACAAGGGTCTCTGGCTGGTTCACAGGGGAATTAAAGGGTAACTACACCAAAATATCTACAATTCCCAGACTTCAAAAATGGACTCCTGATGTGATTTTTAAGCACTGTTTTGGACTTAGAACATCCAATATTGTTTTTTTTTCTATAAATAAAAAGTGTGATCTTAGAACACTGGAGAAAAACCTGGGAAAACTAGATGGAGCAAATGGAATTTGGGGAAAGAAACAAAATGGAATCAGGCAAAAATATTTCCAGATTTTATAGGGCCCTACAGTGCAGAACCACCTTCGACTTCCAACAGAACTACCACCACACGTCATTGTTTGTGTCGATCAGCTAAATGGTTACAGAAATGCTTCTTGAAGTCTATAAGCTGTATGGATCTCAGGGACTTTAAGAAGCCGTGGTCATTTTTACTAAACTGCTCTGTTGTGTTTAGGGCAGATTCTGTTGTTTAGTCCCCTGAGGAGCAACGTTTCAGGGAACAAATCACATCTTGTTCAGTTTAACTGGGTTTTCCTATCATGTCAGAGAGACTAGCTATGTTTGTTTCTATTCTACCATTCCAGAAAGAAGCTGAAGAAGGTTTGGGACCGGGCTGTGACCTTCCTCTCAGCCAATGAGAGCCGTATCAGGACAGAGTCTCAGCGGATTGGTGGAGCTGACTTCCTGGTGTGGCGGTGGCTCCAGCCCTCTCTGAGCTGCGACCAGATCTCACTCATTCCCTCTAAAGTCTGGCAGGGCAAAGGTAACTAACCTGTCCCCATTCCTAGTGTGCTCCCATATGGTACCCTGTTCCCTATATAACCTTTGACCCCAGAGCCCTGCCATTTGGAAACGCAGGCCTAGTCTCTCGTAACTGGTAAAGAGTTGGTTATGGATTCCAAGAGTGGGATCTACCTTATGTGCAACATGTAGGTTGTACATGGAGTTTGGTCGATATCAAAGTGTATTGTATTAAATAGACCAATGCATTGGACTCTAACAAACAACATGTACTGTAATATGCAAATACACTAATTATACAAAAGTATGTGGACACCCCTTCAAATTAGTGGATTCGGCTATATCAGCCACACCCGTTTCTGACGGGTGTATAAAATCGAGCACACAGCCATGCAATCTCCACAGACAAACATTGGCAGTAGAATGTGGCACCGTCATAGGATGCCACCTTTCCAGCAAGTAAGTTCGTCAAATTTCTGCCCTGCTAGAGCTTCCCCGGTCAACCGTAAGTGCTGTTATTGTGCAGTGGAAACGTCTAGGAGCAACAACGGCTCAGCTGGGAAGTGGTAGGCCACACAAGCTCACAGAACAGGACTGCCGAGTGCTGAAGCGGGTAAAAATCGTCTGTCCTCGGTTGCAACACTCCACTACTGAGTTCCAAACTGCCTCTGGAAGCTACTTCAGCACCAGAACTGTTCGTCAGGAGCTTCATGAAATGGGTTTCCAGGGCCGAGCCATTGGACTCTGGGGCAGTGGAAACGCGTTCTCTGGAGTGATGAATCACGCTTCACCATCTGGCTGTCCGACGGACGAATCTGGGTTTGGCAGATGCCAGGAGAACACTACCTGCCCCAATGCATAGTGCCAACTGTACATTTTGGTGGAGGAATAATGGTCTGGGGCTGTTTTTCATGGTTCGGGCTTCTTAGTTCCCATGAAGGGAAATCTTAACACAACAGCATACAATTACATTCTAGACGATTCTGTGCTTCCTACTTTGTGGCAACAGTTTGGGGAAGGCCCTTTCCTGTTTCAGCATGACACAAATTGAGGTCCATACGAAAATGGTTTGTCGAGATCGTTGTGGAAGAACTTAACTGGCCTGCACAGAGCCCTGACCTCAACCCCATGAAACACCTTTGGGATGAATTGGAACGCCGACTGCGAGCCAGGCCTAACCTCCCAATATCAGTGCTCGACCTCACTAACGCTCTTGTGGCTGAATGGAAGCAAGTCCCCCTGCAGCAATGTTCCAACATCTAGTGGAAAGCCTTCCCAGAAGAGTGGAGGCTGTTATAGCAGCAATGTTCCAACATCTAGTGGAAAGCCTTCCCAGAAGAGTGGAGGCTGTTATAGCAGCAATGTTCCAACATCTAGTGGAAAGCCTTACCAGAAGAGTGGAGGCTGTTATAGCACCAATGTTCCAACATCTAGTGGAAAGCCTTCCCAGAAGAGTGGAGGCTGTTATAGCAGCAATGTACCAACATCTAGTGGAAAGCCTTCCCAGAAGAGTGGAGGCTGTTATAGCAGCAATGTACCAACATCTAGTGGAAAGCCTTCCCAGAAGAGTGGAGGCTGTTATAGCAGCAATGTTCCAACATCTAGTGGAAAGCCGGTGCAGGTGTCCACATACTTTTGGTCATGTAGTTTATGTCAGAAATAAGAAAATATTTCTTCCCTGCTGTTATACTGTCCATCTAACACATTTCCTGTCTCTCTCCATCGAATGTCTCTTTCCTGTCTGTCTCTTCTCCTCTCAGCATTCCCTCTGGACAGGAGGAACTCTCCTCCCAACAGTTTAACACCATGTCTGAAGATCAGAAACATGTTTGATCCAGTCATGTGAGTACCAGAGGGTATTACTAAGTAAATGTGTTCACCATCAATCTTTAGGTTTCTGTTGGGGTTAGGGATGAGCATGTACTTGTCAGGGGATTAAAAGTCTCTCTTTGCATGTCGGTATCAGCAGACTCTCTTAGATGTTGATGTTGACGTCGGCGGGCTCTCTCTTAGATGTGGATGTAAATTGTATGGGCTAGAAGAGTCTGATATAGTCCAGTGATGGAACACCTATTCCAGTGGAATGACACCTGTGGTAGGCCACGTGTACTGTCCTATCCTACCTGTGTGTTCTTGACTACCAGGTTAGAGGTGGGTTACGACTTCTAGATGACATCTGACCCCTTTACGTGTGTGTGTGTGTGTGTGTGTGTGTGTGTGTGTGAGACAGGGAGGTTGGTGAAAACTGGCATCTGGCCATCCACGAGGCCATCTTGGAGAAGTGTTGTGACAACGACGGTATCGTCCACATTGCTGTCGACAAGAACTCCAGAGAGGTGAGTGTCTGTCACAGCTGTTAAATCAAACAATGGCTGTGTTCCAAGTGGCTCCCTATTTTTTTACCAAATAGGGCTGTCTTCTGTATACCACCCTACCTGATCACAACACAACTGATTGGCTCAAGAAGGAAAGAAATTCCACAAAGTAACAAGGCACACCTGTTAATTGAAATGCATTCCAGGTGACTACCTCATGAAGCTGGTTGAGAGAATGCCAAGAGTGTGCAAAGCTGTTACCAAGGCAAAGGGTGGCTACTTTGAAGAACCTCATATAACGTTTTTGATGTAACTTTTTTGGGTTACTACATGATTCCATATGTGCTGTTTCATAGTTTTGCTGTCTTTACTATTATTCTACAATGTAGAAAGAAAATAGTAAAAATAAAGAAAAACCCTTGAATGAGTAGGTGTGTCCAAACTTTTGACTGGTACAGTATATACACTGACCTGGTGGAACCAACAGCCATATGGTTATATATCCACTGACCTGGTGGAACCAACAGCCATATGGTTATATATCCACTGACCTGGTGGAACCAACAGCCATATGGTTATATATCCACTGACCTGGTGGAACCAACAGCCATATGGTTATATATCCACTGACCTGGTGGAACCAACAGCCATATGGTTATATATCCACTGACCTGGTGGAACCAACAGCCATATGGTTATATATCCACTGACCTGGTGGAACCAACAGCCATATGGTTATATATCCACTGACCTGGTGGAACCAACAGCCATATGGTTATATATACACTGACCTGGTGGAACCAACAGCCATATGGTTATATATCCACTGACCAGGTGGAACCAACAGCCATATGGTTATATATACACTGACCAGGTGGAACCAACAGCCATATGGTTATATATACACTGACCTGGTGGAACCAACAGCCATATGGTTATATATCCACTGACCAGGTGGAACCAACAGCCATATGGTTATATATACACTGACCTGGTGGAACCAACAGCCATATGGTTATATATCCACTGACCAGGTGGAACCAACAGCCATATGGTTGTATATACACTGACCAGGTGGAACCAACAGCCATATGGTTGTATATCCACTGACCAGGTGGAACCAACAGCCATATGGTTATATATCCACTGACCTGGTGGAACCAACAGCCATATGGTTATATATCCACTGACCAGGTGGAACCAACAGCCATATGGTTATATATACACTGACCAGGTGGAACCAACAGCCATATGGTTATATATACACTGACCTGGTGGAACCAACAGCCATATGGTTATATATCCACTGACCAGGTGGAACCAACAGCCATATGGTTATATATACACTGACCTGGTGGAACCAACAGCCATATGGTTATATATCCACTGACCAGGTGGAACCAACAGCCATATGGTTGTATATCCACTGACCAGGTGGAACCAACAGCCATATGGTTGTATATCCACTGACCAGGTGGAACCAACAGCCATATGGTTATATATACACTGACCAGGTGGAACCAACAGCCATATGGTTGTATATCCACTGACCTGGTGGAACCAACAGCCATATGGTTATATATCCACTGACCAGGTGGAACCAACAGCCATATGGTTATATATCCACTGACCAGGTGGAACCAACAGCCATATGGTTATATATCCACTGACCAGGTGGAACCAACAGCCATATGGTTATATATCCACTGACCAGGTGGAACCAACAGCCATATGGTTATATATCCACTGACCTGGTGGAACCAACAGCCATATGGTTATATATCCACTGACCTGGTGGAACCAACAGCCATATGGTTATATAATTACTGACCAGGTGGAACCAACAGCCATATGGTTATATATACACTGACCTGGTGGAACCAACAGCCATATGGTTATATATCCACTGACCAGGTGGAACCAACAGCCATATGGTTATATATCCACTGACCAGGTGGAACCAACAGCCATATGGTTATATATCCACTGACCAGGTGGAACCAACAGCCATATGGTTATATATCCACTGACCTGGTGGAACCAACAGCCATATGGTTATATATCCACTGACCTGGTGGAACCAACAGCCATATGGTTATATAATTACTGACCAGGTGGAACCAACAGCCATATGGTTATATATCCACTGACCTGGTGGAACCAACAGCCATATGGTTGTATATACACTGACCTGGTGGAACCAACAGCCATATGGTTATATATACACTGACCTGGTGGAACCAACAGCCATATGGTTATATATACACTGACCTGGTGGAACCAACAGCCATATGGTTATATATCCACTGACCAGGTGGAACCAACAGCCATATGGTTATATATCCACTGACCAGGTGGAACCAACAGCCATATGGTTATATATCCACTGACCAGGTGGAACCAACAGCCATATGGTTGTATATCCACTGACCTGGTGGAACCAACAGCCATATGGTTATATATCCACTGACCTGGTGGAACCAACAGCCATATGGTTATATAATTACTGACCAGGTGGAACCAACAGCCATATGGTTATATATCCACTGACCTGGTGGAACCAACAGCCATATAGTTGTATATCCACTGACCTGGTGGAACCAACAGCCATATGGTTGTATATCCACTGACCTGGTGGAACCAATAGCCATATGGTTATATATTCACTGACCTGGTGGAACCAACAGCCATATGGTTATATAATTACTGACCAGGTGGAACCAACAGCCATATGGTTATATATCCACTGACCTGGTGGAACCAACAGCCATATGGTTATATATTCACTGACCTGGTGGAACCAACAGCCATATGGTTATATAATTACTGACCAGGTGGAACCAACAGCCATATGGTTATATATCCACTGACCTGGTGAAACCAACAGCCATATGGTTATATATCCACTGACCTGGTGGAACCAACAGCCATTTGGTTATATATCCACTGACCAGGTGGAACCAACAGCCATATGGTTATATATCCACTGACCTGGTGGAACCAACAGCCATATGGTTATATATCCACTGACCAGGTGGAACCAACAGCCATATGGTTATATATCCACTGACCTGGTGGAACCAACAGCCATATGGTTATATATCCACTGACCTGGTGGAACCAACAGCCATATGGTTATATATACACTGACCTGGTGGAACCAACAGCCATATGGTTATATATCCACTGACCTGGTGGAACCAACAGCCATATGGTTATATATACACTGACCTGGTGGAACCAACAGCCATATGGTTATATATCCACTGACCAGGTGAAACCAACAGCCATATGGTTATATATTCACTTACCAGGTGGAACCAACAGCCATATGGTTGTATATCCACTGACCTGGTGGAACCAACAGCCATATGGTTATATATCCACTGACCTGGTGGAACCAACAGCCATATGGTTATATATCCACTGACCTGGTGGAACCAACAGCCATATGGTTGTATATCCACTGACCTGGTGGAACCAACAGCCATATGGTTATATATCCACTGACCAGGTGGAACCAACAGCCATATGGTTATATATCCACTGACCTGGTGGAACCAACAGCCATATGGTTATATATCCACTGACCTGGTGGAACCAACAGCCATATGGTTATATATCCACTGACCTGGTGGAACCAACAGCCATATGGTTATATATTGCAGTGTCACCCTACAGACAGACTGATGTGGCTGTGTTATAACCTGTGATAGAAGAGCTTGTTAACCTCTCTCCCCTCTCCAGGGCTGTGTCTATGTGAAGTGTCTGTCAGCAGAACACTCAGGGAAAGCCTTCAAGGCGCTACATGGTTCCTGGTTCGATGGTAAATCACTTTAAAAAAAAATGTTTTTATGACTTTTGCAACAACACACTTGTCTTTGTTTGCCCTTCGTTGTTCTTCCATCCTCTAATGAAACCTTGTTATTACCTGCTGACTTCCCCATTGTTGACCATTTTATCTAACCACCTGGAACAAAACCAATAGCCCTTGTTTGCTAACGTTGAGCCAATAGCATTTTGTACTATTCATGTGGGGCTGTGATCATTGATACCGGATAAAGTAGGAAGGATTTAAGAGATTGTCACATGGTTGATCTTCATTGTTTCTCTCTCCCTCTCTCTCCCTATCCTCTCTCTCCCTATCCTCGCTCTCCCCCATCCTCTCTCTCTCCCTACCTACCGTCTCTCCCCTACCTACCGTCTCTCCCTACCTACCGTCTCTCCCTACCTACCGTCTCTCCCTACCTACCGTCTCTCCCCCCTACCGTCTCTCTCTCTCTCTCCCTACCTACCATCTCTCTCTCCCTACCTACCATCTCTCTCTCCCTACCTACCATCTCTCCCTCCCTACCTACCCTCTCTCCCCTCCCTACCTACCCTCTCTCCCTCCCTACCTACCCTCTCTCCCTCCCTACCTACCCTCTCTCCCTCCCTACCTACCCTCTCTCCCTCCCTACCTACCCTCTCTCCCTCCCCTACCTACCCTCTCTCCCTCCCCTACCTACCGTCTCTCCCTCCCTACCTACCGTCTCTCCCTCCCTACCTACCGTCTCTCCCTCCCTACCTACCGTCTCTCCCTCCCTACCTACCGTCTCTCTCTCTCCCTACCTACCGTCTCTCTCTCCCTCCCTACCTACCGTCTCTCTCTCTCCCTACCTACCGTCTCTCTCTCTCTGTCCCTACCTACCGTCTCTCTCTCTCTCTCTCCCTACCTACCCTCTCTCTCTCTCTCTCTCTCTCTCTCTCTGTCTCTCTCTCTCTCTCTCTCTCTCTCTCTCTCTCTCTCTCCTCTCTCTCTCTCTCTCTCTCTCTCTCTCTCTCCCTACCTACCGTCTCTCTCTCTCTCTCTCTCTCTCTCTCCCTACCTACCGTCTCTCTCTCTCTCTCTCGTCTCTCTCTCTCTCTCTCCCTACCTACCGTCTCTCTCTCTCTCTCTCTCTCTCTCTCTCTCCCTACCTACCGTCTCTCTCTCTCTCTCTCTCCCTACCTACCGTCTCTCTCTCTCTCCCTACCTACCGTCTCTCTCTCTCTCTCCCTACCTACCGTCTCTCTCTCTCTCTCCCTACCTACCGTCTCTCTCTCTCTCTCCCTACCTACCGTCTCTCTCTCTCTCTCTCTCTCTCTCTCTCTCCCTACCTACCGTCTCTCTCTCTCTCTCTCTCTCTCTCTCTCTCCCTACCTACCGTCTCTCTCTCTCTCTCTCTCTGTCCCTACTTACCGTCTCTCTCTCTCTCTCTCTCTCCCTACCTACCGTCTCTCTCTTTCTCTCTCTCCCTACCTACCGTCTCTCTCTCTCTCTCTCTCCCTACCTACCGTCTCTCTCTCTCTCTCTCTCCCTACCTACCGTCTCTCTCTCTCTCTCTCTCCCTACCTACCGTCTCTCTCTCTCTCTCTCCCTACCTACCGTCTCTCTCTCTCTCTCTCCCTACCTACCGTCTCTCTCTCTCTCTCTCTCTCTCCCTACCTACCGTCTCTCTCTCTCTCTCCCTACCTACCGTCTCTCTCTCTCTCTCTCTCTCTCTCTACCTACCGTCTCTCTCTCTCTCTCTCTACCTACCGTCTCTCTCTCTCTCTCTCTCTCTCTCTCTCCCTACCTACCGTCTCTCTCTCTCTCTCTCTCCCTACCTACCGTCTCTCTCTCTCTCTCTCTCTCTCTCTCTCCCTACCTACCGTCTCTCTCTCTCTCGCTCTCTCTCTCTCCCTACCTACCGTCTCTCTCTCTCTCGCTCTCTCTCTCTCCCTACCTACCGTCTCTCTCTCTCTCGCTCTCTCTCTCTCCCTACCTACCGTCTCTCTCGCTCTCTCTCTCTCTCTCCCTACCTACCGTCTCTCTCGCTCTCTCTCTCTCTCTCCCTACCTACCGTCTCTCTCTCTCTCTCTCTCTCTCTCTCTCCCTACCTACCGTCTCTCTCTCTCTCTCTCTCTCTCCCTACCTACCGTCTCTCTCTCCCTCTCTCTCCCTACCTACCGTCTCTCTCTCCCTCTCTCTCCCTACCTACCGTCTCTCTCTCCCTCTCTCTCCCTACCTACGGTCTCTCCCCCCCTCCAGGTAAGCTGGTGACGGTGAAGTACCTGCGTCTGGACCGCTACCACCAGCGTTTTCCTCAGGCCCAGGGCTGTACCACGTCACTGAAGCCCTCTAACACCTACATGAACACCATGTCCAGACTACGTCACCACACCAGCCCTGATAGCAGCTCTAACGCTAACTCTCTAGGCTTCTCCTGAGAGGGGGGGCAGATTACCCCAGCCTCCTCTTTCCCTCAACCCCACAGATACCACCGCTACCAACCCAACCAGCTCCTCCTTAGCCCTGTGTAACGGTCTCACCTCAACACAAGCCCCCTTCCTTCAGTCTCTCCTTAACAAGCCTCTACTGGAGGTGGTGGCAGCTTGGTGAATCGTCTGGTTCAACTCACAGGGCTGGGTGAATCGTCTGGTTCAACTCACAGGGCTGGGTGAACCGTCTGGTTCAACTCACAGGGCTGGGTGAACCGTCTGGTTCAACTCACAGGGCTGGGTGAACCGTCTGGTTCAACTCACAGGGCTGGGTGAACCGTCTGGTTCAACTCACAGGGCTGGGTGAACCGTCTATCTCAACTCACAGGGCTGGGTGAACCGTCTGTCTCAACTCACAGGGCTGGGTGAACCGTCTGGTTCAACTCACAGGGCTGGGTGAACCGCCTGTCTCAACTCACAGGGCTGGGTGAACCGTCTGGTTCAACTCACAGGGCTGGGTGAACCGTCTGGTTCAACTCACAGGGCTGGGTGAACCGTCTGGTTCAACTCACAGGGCTGGGTGAACCGTCTGGTTCAACTCACAGGGCTGGGTGAACCGTCTGGTTCAACTCACAGGGCTGGGTGAACCGTCTGTCTCAACTCACAGGACTGGGTGAACCGTCTGTCTCAACTCACAGGACTGGGTGAACCGTCTGTCTCAACTCACAGGACTGGGTGAACCGTCTGGTTCAACTCACAGGACTGGGTGAATCGTCTGTCTCAACTCCCAGGGCTGGGTGAATCGTCTGTCTCAACTCCCAGGGCTGGGTGAATCGTCTGTCTCAACTCCCAGGGCTGGGTGAATCGTCTGTCTCAACTCCCAGGGCTGGGTGAATCGTCTGTCTCAACTCCCAGGGCTGGGTGAATCGTCTGTCTCAACTCCCAGGGCTGGGTGAATCGTCTGTCTCAACTCCCAGGGCTGGGTGAATCGTCTGTCTCAACTCACAGGACTGGGTGAATCGTCTATCTCAACTCACAGGGCTTTGTTTTCTCTTTAAGGGGACTGTCTGACTGACTGTTGGTTGTCCACAACCTGTCTGGACCACAGGAGTGGTTGGGAGGCTTTAGACTGACAGTCCTTTGGTGTTTTTTGTTGTAAAGACCAAGTCCAGAGTTTTAAAAACAAAACGATGAGCTAAACTTTGGAAGACCACTTGAACAACCAATGGGCTGGGAGATTGGAGACTAGGGGGACGTGGTCTGAGCTTTGGATGAGGAAGCTGGAGATGTGTGATTCTCCGGTGCCGTCGACACTTTCATTTTTGTTCTTTTTATATTACAAACTTTATGGATTTAACAAGGAAACAAAACTTCCATTTTGTTCTAATGGCATATTTAAAAAGATATGAGAGAGAAACAACCCCTTCATCCTCTCCTCCCTCCTTCCCTTTGTTTAATGAGACTGGCCCCATGATTTTTCAAGGAGTTGAGTTGGGCTATACATTGAAATTGCTGCATGTGCTGGTTAAAGTATGCCTCCTATTTAAGCTTTTGAATTTATACCATAATCTGGATGTTTTATTTCCTGGAGAATGTAATCCCTTTTTTCTTTTTAGTTTTTAGTCGAGCGGCGGAGGAAAGGGCGGAGGAAAGGGCGGAGGAAAGGGCGGAGGAAAGGGCGGAGGAAAGGCAGGCATAAACACTTAGCCGTCTGAAGGGTGGGTGCTTTGCTGTCAGCTGGAAATACATGTTGAATGGTTGGCTGGTGGCGGTGGCTTCCTTTTCAATGATCTGTATTAATAAAGAAAACCATAAGCTCTCATTTCCCCCCTGCCTACCGCTACAATACTCATACTGACTGCATCACATTCTGTATCCAGAAGTGTGAGTGTTTGTGAGAGATTGGGAGGATAACTCTCATTTTCCCCTGCCTACCGCTACAATACTCATACTGACTGCATCACATTCTGTATCCAGAAGTGTGAGTGTTTGTGAGAGATTGGGAGGATAACTTGTGGCGAGACAGTGATTTTGGCTGGTGGTGTTAGTACACCCCCCGGGGCCTACGTCTTCGATAGAAAGACTCCCTCGCTGTGGAGTTTAGAGAAGAGGGGGCTAATAACGTGGGTGATCAGTCAGTCGTCCATTTTGTATTTTTGGCTTCTTTGCTTTTCTGTCTTTTAACTCAATATTGGTGGCCATTTAAGCATCTTTCCTCCCTCAAGCAGCTGCAGCACTTCTCCCGTCAGGCAGAATAGATTCCAATGTTATATTGTTTTGTGTTTCTGTTTTAATTAATAACAACTTTTTGATTTAATTGATACTGGTTCATGCTCATTGTTCCCGCCGCATAGACTTCTGCTGGAACATGGGATTCTATACACACCTAGGCTTCCTTTTGCTGCACCTCAAATAGCACCCTATTCCATTTATAGTGCACTACTTTTGACCAGAGCCCACTATATAGGGATTAAATAGGGTCCTGTTTAGGATACGTCCGTACACTGAGTGGACAAAACATTAAGAACACCTGCTCTTTCCATGACATCGACTGACCAGGTGAATCCAGGTGAAAAGCTATGATCCCTTTATTGATGTCACACGTTAAATCCACTTCAAATCGATGCAGATTACGGGGAGGAGACAGGTTAAAGAAAGAGATTTGAGACATGGATTGTGTATGTGTGCCATTCAGAGTGTGTGAATGGATTCCCAGTAAGACACTGGTTTAATATGTTTTGTATATATTCATGGAGGTATAGATGGAATGGAAGGTGTGTGTGTGTGTGTGTGTGTGTGTGTGTGTGGAGCTGTTCCACGATCCCTGCAATACAGCCCTGTGTTTCTGCTGCGTGTTAAAACGGCACACTATTCCCTACATAGTGCACTACCCCTATGGGCCCTGGTCTAAAGTAGTGCACTACCCCTATGGGCCCTGGTCTAAAGTAGTGCACTACCCCTATGGGCCCTGGTCTAAATTAGTGCACTACCCCTATGGGCCCTGGTCTAAAGTGGTGCACTACCCCTATGGGCCCTGGTCTAAAGTGGTGCACTACCCCTATGGGCCCTGGTCTAAATTAGTGCACTACCCCTATGGGCCCTGGTCTAAAGTGGTGCACTACCCCTATGGGCCCTGGTCTAAAGTGGTGCACTACCCCTATGGGCCCTGGTCTAAAGTAGTGCACTACAAAGTGATTTGGATGCCATGTCAGATGCAGCCAGTCCTGGGTGTACAGGAACAGAGTTCAGCTGGTTTCATATGTGAAGCTCCAGATTCCATGTATTGGTAGTTTATACATACCAGTTTTATTACTACTTTGTGTGAGAGAGAAATCCAAAACGTGTCCCCAAAATGGCACCTCATTCCCAATATAGTGCACTAATCCTATAGGCCCCTGGTCAAAAGTAGTGCACTATATAGGGAATAGGGTTCCATTTTTGGATGCGAGCAAACACTTTTCCTGCCATGTTGAAGTCATTTGACTTGTTTAGTGTATTGTGGTTGTTTAATTGTATCCAGCCATAGTTGTTGATAAACGCAGACCTAATGTAATATTATTATAGTCCTGTCAGATATGTTGCAGAGAGAACACGCAAACCAGTTGTTTTTTAGATGTAACACGGAAATAAAATGGTGTTTAACGTTGATGCAGAAATAAGCTGATTCAAAATGTTTTGTTTGCTTGTTTAAAGTACAAGCTCCATGTGTCCGTGTCCCAAACGCCACCCTCTTTCAACCCAAAATAGTGTACTATTTAGGGAATAGGGTGCCATTTTTGATATGCACACCCCAAGTATTCCAACCACCTCTTGTGTCTAAATGGAGACTGTAAAGTTCTGAATGATTGCTTGTTAGACGTTATGTTGTCGTCCAATCATAATGCTTCAAGATCAAAGGATTCACCACCATTAAGGTTATTTGTATTTTTTGGGGGGGGGGGGATGCAGTGTTAAGTTGAAAGTGGGGTGCAGTAAGTTGTACAAAACAATGCACATTTAAAATACATATAGACTGTTTTAACCTGGTGCAGTCCTGTCCCCCTGCAGCAGTTGTTGACCTGGTTGTGCCTTAACTTTGTGCTTTAAAAAAACGAAAACAAAAAACAACTGGCACTGCATTACTGGAGAATGTCTTGGGTTTATTATAGTGCTACAATCATTGTTTAAAGGGAACGTAAGGTCAGAAAGACAGAGCTTTATTACAGATTGTTTTCTTGGAAAGTTATGTTTTTTTCTGGTCTGGCCAACACCTGGAATGGGGTGTTTTGTAGGTGTTTGTGTCCAACAATATGCTTTCCTGCACCCCCACCAGAGTACGTCCCCAAATGGCACCCTATTCCCTATATAGTGCACTACTTTTGACTCGAGCCCTATGGTGAATGGGGTGCCATTTGGGACTTAACCAGTATTTATTTTAAATTCAAGTCAGGTTGTTGTTTGGATAGTCATTTTTAATGTTTAGATACTTTATGTGCTTACTGTCCTTCCCATTACAGAATGACCTTTACATTCACTTTAAACAATTGTATTCCACTGCACAGAGCTGAATATGTACAAAATAAACAACATTTAAAATGGAAGCCAGTTTTTGCTGACTGTACTTTCCTACGTGGTGCATCGTGGGTAATGGTCATCTTTTTATATTTTTGTAATATTGTCACCAACCTGATGTTGAATAACAGTGATGCACCCGAAGGTTGTTTTTCTTATGAGAAACTAAGTCATGTATAAGAAATTATTTTAATTATAAGAAACTGTATATAAGACTGTATAAAGTGAGTGAGTGAATGAATGTACATGTTTGGTCTGTGTGCGGCTTACAAAAAACTCAAAAAGTTTTCCAGAAATCCCGGTCGGAGGATTTTTGGTATTTTCTGCTTATTCCCTCTTAATTCCGGGAATCTTGCAACCGGCATTTCTGGAAATGTGGGTAAAGTTTCCAGAATTCTCTAAACCTATCTGTGTGGCACTTCTCTACGGTCCAAGGTGATGCTTGCTGCTTCAACTATCAGCTTCTCCCCCCCCTAAACGACATTTCCTTCTCTGATTTATGTATTTTATGTAAACATTGTACATTTTATACCTCTAATATGTACTATTATTATATGCAGAAGCCGTTTTAATTTCTATTGTATCGTTCAGATTGACCTTTCACGACCCCCCTCCTCCCTTCAAGCCAGATGAAGCTAAAGTTGTCCAATAATGTCCATGACATTTAAAAGGTTCAGATGTTTTTAATGTAATTTTGTCACTTAATTGTCTTGTAAAAATGGCTCTGATTAAAGTGTTTTTTTCCTCACTGCTCTACATAATTAGACATGTTTTCTAATCAGTTGCTGACTGTTAATGGTGTGAAGTATTGTTCTACAACTTTCTCTCTAAATATCTTCTCCTATATGGAAATGGACCGTGTCCTCGCCTGTCTCTACCTCAGCCCAACCTGTCCCCTCAGTGCAGAACCTGTCCAGCAGCTGTGCCTGTGTCCACTATGCTTCCTGACCCACCAGTTGATGTGTCTGAGTCGACTTACCGTAAGTGGTGGGGAAAGAAAAAAACTTGGATGAAAATGTTCCTCTTAACAGACAATGTAGATTTGAGTCTGGGCTCTGGTGACCCATTTTAAGAATTGTACTGTATAATAATGAAATGATGTGTAATACCACAAACCATAGGGTGTCCAGGCCCACAGTCTGGGAACCACTGCTCTAAAGAGTGGAAATGCATGGACATTGCTGGAACCAGGGGAGGAATTAGGCTGTCCAACGTGAGTTTACAGTAGTAAACTATTTTATTCCATTCATTCAAGGAGTGGGGTGAACACATTGATCATCTATTGTCATTGGATTGGCCCTCTTCTTCACCTCTAGAATGAACAGTCGGAATTCCAACAGTGCTATTCTATCCTACATTTCTATTCTAACTGCTATTCTAACAGTGCTATGCTAACAGCGCTTTTCTAACTCACTATTCTACTCTAACTCACTATGCTATTCTAACTCGCTATTCTACCAGTGCTATGCTATTCTAACTCACTATGCTATTCTAACTCACTATTCTACCAGTGCTATGCTATTCTAACTCACTATTCTACCAGTGCTATGCTATTCTAACTCACTATGCTATTCTAACTCACTATTCTACCAGTGCTATGCTATTCTAACTCACTATTCTACCAGTGCTATGCTATTCTAACTCGCTATGCTACCAGTGCTATGCTATTCTAACTCACTATTCTAACAGTGCTATGCTATTCTAACTCACTATTCTATGATATTCCAGTCTATTTCTCTCATTGGACTCGCTTTGAAATCTGCTCTAGTAACAATCCATTGTAATAGTCCATGTTTCCAGGAATGAGGGCCAGTAGTAGGATAACTCATTTAAATAGTCTGCTAGTTTGGCTTGATCCTACTGTATGGACTCAACTTCGAGTCATCTGATTTTGCTCTTGTTCATATTTGGAGATATGTGCCTGTGGTTCTGGAATCTATCCCACAATGCACCAGTCATTACCTAACTAAGAAGTCCACAGTAGACATTTCCCACTATAGTGCCAAGCTGCAAAGTTGAAATTTAACATAAATCGTGAAAATGTATGAAGACGTCAATAAGCTTTTTGCTCTTCATTTAAGCGTAGGTCAGGCACACATTTAGGAGTATGGTTAGAGTTAGTTTTGAAATCCGATTTTAAGAAGATAAATTGTAGAACTTCCGGTTTTGCAGCTTGGCCAGATAGTGCCAACCCCTCAGTAGACAGACAGCGGTGTGTTCTGCGTTTCTCTAGTCTCACTGAGTTGTGTTCACAGCGAATGCACCGACACCGGACGGACCCGCGGTCTGCCAGCGGGTTGAAGATCTGCGTTACTTTATTGTCCCTGCTACTTTTTACAGGTATGTGAACGACATTTCCATTCGTAGTTTATTTACTGTTGCAATAACATAAATATTGGAGTGTTTCTAAGTGTAATTTTGTTTCCAGACTTTTCTGCTCGGGAAAGTGGAGCTTGTTGACCGTCCACTGTCCATAACAATGTCCTTGTCATTTGATAACCGAGCTAACAATACAGGGTCGTTTGGAGTGAGACACCAGTTGCTGAAATAGCCTATTCAGTGCTAATACACAGTGCTAATACACAGTGCTAATCACAGTACTAATACACAGGCATGCACTTGTAGGATACAATGTTATCTTTGCTGTAACGACATTGACACTTGAACGTGGCAACAGTTCTTGGTGGGTCATTATATTTAAAAGGTAGACATGTTGTATCCAGCGTCAGTGTATTCAGATACATTAGCAACATAGCTAGTTATGTTACAGTAAGTTACTAGACCAAACGTTACAGAAGAGCTGACCACCTGACTGTAGCCTCTACTGACTGACTGTAGCCTCTACTGACTGACTGTAGCCTCTACTGACTGACTGTAGCCTCGACTGACTGACTGTAGCCTCGACTGACTGACTGTAGCCTCTACTGACTGACTGTAGCCTCGACTGACTGACTGTAGCCTCGACTGACTGTAGTCTCTACTGACTGTAGCCTATCACATTTTTAATATGGCCACTTGTCAGCCTTTGCTTATGAAGGCAAAACGGTAGTAGAAATAGCTCGACCCAGGGTTAGTGTCAGTTCATTCAGTACAGCCTCCGTTATCAGCATAGTTGGTAATAAATCATGGCATGAGTATTTATAATATAACGGAATCTAGAACATACACCTACTGTATTATATTCTTATTATTGACTGGCTGAGAGTTAATCCATCATGTGTAAGAAGTGGTGGTTCACCTTGAGTTGGATGCCAGTCCAACACCATAATAAATATTCACACCAATTCTACAATGAGAATGATTCTGTGGTCAGACCATCCAGGAGATGTTATAAGGATCGACCTTACCGACCTACAGTTACTAGGTCTGGAAAAACCTTCATATCCGTAGGGTTTTCAGAGGTTAACTTCGCCCACGGTTGGCTGCGTGGGAACTACAATGTCCACGCTGTGTTTTAAACATTTAGAAACGTCAGTAAACATTACTCGTAAAACGTTTTTCCAATCATATGCTGATATTCCCCTATCCTTCATATCAGCGAAAAATATACTTAGTGTGGCAGTTTAGCCCAGGTCCATATCCTGTCTCCAGGTAACTGCACTTCTCCACAGTTAGCTTCCACACAGGTATTTAAAGCATGCTAATTAGCCCAGATCCATATCCTGTCTCCAGGTAACTGCACTTCCTCCTCAGCTTCCACACAGGTGTTTAAAGCATGCTAGTTAGCCCAGGTCCATATCCTGTCTCCAGGTGACTGCACTTCCTCCTCAGTTAGCTTCCACACAGGTGTTTAAAGCATGCTAATTAGCCCAGGTCCATATCCTGTCTCCAGGTAACTGCACTTCCTCCTCAGTTAGCTTCCACACAGGTGTTTAAAGCATGCTAATTAGCCCAGGTCCATATCCTGTCTCCAGGTGACTGCACTTCCTCCTCAGTTAGCTTCCACACAGGTTTTTAAAGCATGCTAATTAGCCCAGGTCCATATCCTGTCTCCAGGTAACTGCACTTCCTCCTCAGTTAGCTTCAACACAGGTGTTTAAAGCATGCTAATTAGCCCAGGTCCATATCCTGTCTCCAGGTAACTGCACTTCTCCTCAGTTAGCTTCCACACAGGTGTTTAAAGCATGCTAATTAGCCCAGGTCCATATCCTGTCTCCATGTGACTGCACTTCCTCCTCAGTTAGCTTCCACACAGGTGTTTAAAGCATGCTAATTAGCCCAGGTCCATATCCTGTCTCCAGGTGACTGCACTTCCTCCTCAGTTAGCTTCCACACAGGTGTTTAAAGCATGCTAATTAGCCCAGGTCCATATCCTGTCTCCAGGTGACTGCACTTCCTCCTCAGTTAGCTTCCACACAGGTGTTTAAAGCATGCTAATTAGCCCAGGTCCATATCCTGTCTCCAGGTGACTGCACTTCCTCCTCAGTTAGCTTCCACACAGGTGTTTAAAGCATGCTAATTAGCCCAGGTGGCCACCTCTGTCTTCCCTAAACAAGCGCTGTAACATGGATATATGGCTGTGTGGGAACACTGACCCTAACCCTATAAGTGTGTAGTAATTGAACCATTGTTTTTTCGAAAAGGATTTCTCTCAGTTTACAAAACTGAACCGCAAGTTTTTTTTTCCTCCTTCATATTTAACTAGGCAAGTCAGTTAAGAATAAATTCTTATTTACAAGACGGCCTACACTAACCAAACCCGGACGACGCTGGGCCAATTGTGCGCCGCCCTATGGGACTCCCAATCACGGCCGGATGTGGTGCAGCCTGGATTCGAACCAGATAGACACCACTCGGGAGCCCGAGTGGTGTTTAACCATTCAGAACGAGCGTCAGGGCTCGTAAAAAATCCCCCGACCAGAAGATAGTATCATCAATAGGTGCTAAAGCAGTTGGAGTACATACATGGAATACACAGTTAACTACCCAGTTACCTGTTAGGCCACGCAGTGCTAACCGGTCTGTAATGTCACTCATTTACATTAATATAGTAGTAACAAAGCCATTAAAACAATATAACATTACCACTAATCAACTAACAAAATGTGCAGCATCATTCACCACTAACACAAGGTTGCTGTTTGGTTGGCTTTGGCTGTGGTCTGTCGTCTCTGTCATTATTTGGCAGCACATCCTACCCATTAGAGGGCTTGGATAGCCCAGGCCTTCTTAAGAGGGTTTGGATTGTTAGCTTGGATAGCCCAGGCCTTCTTAGAGGGTTTGGATTGTTAGCTTGGATAGCCCAGGCCTTCTTAAGAGGGTTTGGATTGTTAGCTTGGATAGCCCAGGCCTCCTTAAGAGGGTTTGGATTGTTAGCTTGGATAGCCCAGGCCTCCTTAAGAGGGTTTGGATTGTTAGCTTGGATAGCCCAGGCCTCCTTAAGAGGGTTTGGATTGTTAGCTTGGATAGCCCAGGCCTCCTTAATTAAGAGGGTTTGGATTGTTAGCTTGGATAGCCCAGGCCTCCTTAATTAAGAGGGTTTGGATTGTTAGCTTGGATAGCCCAGGCCTTCTTAAGAGGGTTTGGATTGTTAGCTTGGATAGCCCAGGCCTTCTTAAGAGGGTTTGGATTGTTAGCTTGGATAGCCCAGGCCTCCTTATTAAGAGGGTTTGGATTGTTATCTTGGATCGCCCAGGCCTCCTTAATTAAGAGGGTTTGGATTGTTAGCTTGGATAGCCCAGGCCTCCTCCTTAAGAGGGTTTGGATTGTTAGCTTGGATAGCCCAGGCCTCCTTAATTAAGAGGGTTTGGATTGTTAGCTTGGATAGCCCAGGCCTCCTTAATTAAGAGGGTTTGGATTGTTAGCTTGGATAGCCCAGGCCTCCTTAATTAAGAGGGTTTGGATTGTTAGCTTGGATAGCCCAGGCCTCCTTATTAAGAGGCTTTAGACTGATAGAATACTGTAGCCTACTATTCTACTATTAGACTGATAGAATACTGTAGCCTACTATTAGACTGATAGAATACTGTAGCCTACTATTCTACTATTAGACTGATAGAATACTGTAGCCTACTATTAGAATAATAGAATACTGTAGCCTACTATTAGAATGATAGAATACTGTAACATATCTATCAGTCTAATATTAGGCTACAGTATTCTATCAGTCTAATAGTAGGCTACAGTATTCTATCAGTCTAATAGTAGACTACAGTATTCTATCAGTCTAATATTAGGCTACAGTATTCTATCAGTCTAATAGTAGGCTACAGTATTCTATCAGTCTAATAGTAGAATAGTAGGCTACAGTATTCTATCAGTCTAATAGTAGACTACAGTATTCTATCAGTCTAATAGTAGAATAGTAGACTACAGTATTCTATCAGTCTAATAGTAGGCTACAGTATTCTATCAGTCTAATAGTAGGCTACAGTATTCTATCAGTCTAATAGTAGGCTACAGTATTCTCAGTCTAATAGTAGGCTACAGTATTCTATCAGTCTAATAGTAGGCTACAGTATTCTATCAGTCTAATAGTAGGCTACAGTATTCTATCTAGAGGTCGACCGATTTATCGGAATGGCCGATTAATTAGGGCCGATTTCAAGTTTTCATAACAATCGGAAATCGGTATTTTTTGGGACGCCGATTTTTATTTTATTTATTTATTTTGACCTTTATTTAACTAGGCAAGTCAGTTAAGAACACATTATTATTTTCAACGATGGCCTAGGAACGGTGGGTTAACTGCCTTGTTCAGGGGCAGAAAGACAGATTTTTACCTTGTCAGCTCGGGGATTCAATCTTGCAACCTTACGGTTAACTAGTCCAACGCTCTAACCACCTGCTTTACATTGCACTCCACGAGGTTACGCGAATGCATTAAGAAGCCAAGGTAAGTTGCTAGCTAGCATTAAACTTATCTTATAACAAACAATCAATCAATCATAATCACTAGTTAACTACACATGGTTGATGATATTACTAGTTTATCTAGCCTGTCCTGCGTTGCATATAATCGCTTAGGTACACGTTGCTCCAACCATAAACATCAATGCCTTTCTTAAAATCAATACACAAGTATATATTTTTAAACCTGCATATTTAGCTAAATGAAATCCAGGTTAGCAGGCATTATTAACCAGGTGAAATTGTGTCATTTTGCGTTCATTGCACGCAGTCAGGGTATATGCAACAGTTTGGGTAATTTGTCAGAATTTTACGTAATTATGACATAACACTGAAGGTTGTGCAATGTAACAGGAATAACGTTTTGTTTTCGAGATGATAGTTTCCGGATTCGACCATATTAATGACCTAAGGCTCATATTTCTGTGTGTTATTATGTTATAATTAAGTCTCTGATTTGATCGAGCAGTCTGACTGAGCGATGGTCGGCAGCAGCAGGCTCGTAAGCATTCATTCAAAATAGCACTTTCGTTTTGCCAGCAGCTCTTCGCTGTGCTTCAAGCATTGCGCTGTTTATGACTTCAAGCCTATCAACTCCCAAGATGAGGCTGGTTTAACCGATGTGAAATGGCTAGCTAGTTAGCGGGTGCGCGCTAATAGCGTTTCAAATTATCACTCGCTCTGAGACTTGGAGTAGTTGTTCCCCTTGCTCTACATGGGTAACGCTGCTTCGAGGGTGGCTGTTGTCGATGTGTTCCTGGTTCAAGCCCAGGTAGGAGCGAGGAGAGGGACGGAAGCTATACTGTTACTCTGGAAATACTGAAGTGCCTATAAGAACATCTAATAGTCAAAGGTATATGAAATACAAATTATATAGAGAGAAATAGTCCTATAATTCCTATAATAACTACAACCTAAAACTTCTTACCTGGGAATATTGAAGACTCATGTTGAAAGGAACCACCAGCTTTCATATGTTCTCATGTTCTGAGCAAGGAACTTAAACGTTAGCTTTCTTATATGGCACATAATGCACTTTTACTTTCTTCTCCAACACTTTGTTTTTGCATTATTTAAATCAAATTGAACATGTTTCATTATTTATTTTATTTATGTATTATATTAAGTTAAAATAAGTGTTCATTCAGTATTGTTGTAATTGTCATTATTACAAATAAAAAAAATCGGCCGATTAATCGGCCTTTTTTGGTCCTCCAATAATCGGTATCGGCGTTGAAAAATCATACTCGGTCGACCTCTAATTCTATCAGTCTAATAGTAGGCTACAGTATTCTATCAGTCTAATAGTAGAATAGTAGGCTACAGTATTCTATCAGTCTAATAGTAGGCTACAGTATTCTATCAGTCTAATAGTAGAATAGTAGGCTACAGTATTCTATCAGTCTAATAGTAGACTACAGTATTCTATCAGTCTAATAGTAGGCTACAGTATTCTATCAGTCTAATAGTAGAATAGTAGGCTACAGTATTCTATCAGTGTAATAGTAGGCTACAGTATTATATCAGTCTATCAGTACCAGTAGGCTAGTCTTTCTGTTGTGCCAGGAGAGCTGCTGTGCTGGGAGCAGAATACACTGTTTGCTGAGCTGAATGTTCTCTGGGTCTCTTGGGACTGTTTCTCTCTTATAAGGGGGAGAGAGAGGGAGAGAGAGAGCACTCAGCTTTAGTCCAGCCGCAGAGCTCAGCCTCACCTCTATATAAGGCCATACTAGTTCTATATTAATTCCAGAAAAAGCCAGCTTGTTAGGCTAACCTTTGTTGTTCACGTTTCACCTCCTCAGACATTTTTGTGGAGTTCAGCTTCATCCAGCTACATTACTGTGAGGTCTTTGAACTGGTATTTTGTCTTGTTTTGGTCTTTTCTCAACAACAAAGGTCCTGTTAGCCTACATCAGGGTTTACCCATACTTAGTCCTCAGGAACCCAAGAGGTGCACGTTTTTGATTTGTGCCCCAGCACTACACAGCTGATTTCAACTAATCAACTAATCATCAAGCTTTGATTATTTGAATCAGCTGTGTAGTGCTAGGACACAAATCAAAACGTTCACCCCTTGGGGTCCTGAGGACTGAGTTTGGGGAAACACTGGCCCTGTATATTCACCTAAATCAGAACATTTAAAGATAGCAAATGTGTTTAAAAATTATTTATGGACAGCTTTATATGTAAAAAAAATAAATATATATGATTTAAAAAAAAAATTAAATAATTGTATCAGGCTCAAGTTTTGACCCAGTGTCAGCTAGCGGTTTGGTTGGACCTCTCAATAACGCTGTGAATCTTTTGAAAGGTTGTCTAGTTTCCCTCTCTAATTCTGCTGCTCAACTGCCACCCTGTGGTGGATGTTGGTACTGCAGTTAGACGGCTGCTCAACTGCCACCCTGTGGTGGATGTTGGTACTGCAGTTAGACGGCTGTTAAACTGCCACCCTGTGGTGGATGTTGGTACTGCAGTTAGACGGCTCCTCAACTGCCACCCTGTGGTGGATGTTGGTACTGCAGTTAGACGGCTGCTCAACTGCCACCCTGTGGTGGATGTTGGTACTGTAGTTAGACGGCTGCTCAACTGCCACCCTGTGGTGGATGTTGGTACTGTAGTTAGACGGCTGAGTTCATCCTAGGAATGTTATCTCCTTATCCGAACAACAACAATTCAAAGTAAACCAGCAAGCCCTTTTAGTCATGGCTAATATACTGAAGTATTCAACAAGTATACCGAAAATAACAGATCTACAACTCTAGTTTACCTGAACATGTCAAGGCTGCTTGGTTTGTACTAACCATCTATGCATATCTCTCTCGGTCTCACACACACACACACGCGCACACACACAGCAGGTAAAGCCTTGCTTAACAATCACATCTCCAGATTCACCACTAGATGTCCTTCCCTCCACACACTAACTCACTGTACCCTCACACACAGACTATCAATCTCTCTGTGTATCGCCACGACAGCTTGCTTTGTAGCCTGTGGGGTCCTGAAATGTGTGGCACCGTCCAACACACACACACACCACGCTCCTACTCAGCTACAACCCCTCCCCTCTCTCTCTCCTTGTAGCTTGGTCTGTCTTTCTCTGATTGTGTGCCTGCCCTGCCATGGCTGTCCTGCTAAGGCGTGTGGGCCGTGTGGCTCTACAGTTGTCCCTGAGACAGACCAGGACCCCCCAGAAGACCCCGCTGCTAGCCACTCTTCTAGGTAGAGTAACCACCACCTGACTATGTGATAACCCCAGGTTCGGGGAGCTGGGTGGGAGTAGGATTAGATGCCGTCAGTCTCGTCACACTCCAGTCTCCCCCCGTGCTACAGCCAGCACAAATAGAGCCCCACAATGGAGCCGTCATAATACCCAGAAAACCTAGCAGTCAAACAGGGAAAAGGTTCCAATTGTTTGAAAAATGTAATTGTCCGAGAGAGATGTACATGGTTATCAGAACATCACGTCAGGGTGAGGCGACACCAAACACAGCCCTCATTTTAAGGATTTCTAAAATCCCAGATGGTGGGAAAACAATTAGAACCATTTCCCTGTTTGACCTGTAGGTTTTCTGGGTATTATGACTCATACTGCAGTCCTCTATAACCAGGCAGTGTCCAGAGGGTAAAGACAGCCATGCATAACAATATACGTTACTTATTGTAAATAATCTATCAATAATAATAATGACATTTAACTATATAATCCTGGAGTAATAATGAACCTTAACATTCTGATGAATGTCGTTCTAGAACTGTCTCATCCTCACCTCTGGGTCAACTTCAAATGCCTTAAACTGGAGGGGGATATTTCACTCTGTGTGTCTGTACATTCTCTTGTCTGTTAACCAATCGTCTTACAGCATCAGCCCTGTTAACCAATCGTCCTACAGCATCAGCCCTGTTAACCAATCGTCTTACAGCATCAGCCCTGTTAACCAATCGTCTTACAGCATCAGCCCTGTTAACCAATCGTCCTACAGCATCAGCCCTGTTAACCAATCGTCTTACAGCATCAGCCCTGTTAACCAATCGTCCTACAGCATCAGCCCTGTTAACCAATCGTCCTACAGCATCAGCCCTGTTAACCAATCGTCCTACAGCATCAGCCCTGTTAACCAATCGTCCTACAGCATCAGCCCTGTTAACCAATCGTCCTACAGCATCAGCCCTGTTAACCAATCGTCCTACAGCATCAGCCCTGTTAACCAATCGTCCTACAGCATCAGCCCTGTTAACCAATCGTCCTACAGCATCAGCCCTGCATGAAAAACGGGGAAGTGGGTCGGTGGATGGATCAGACTCGTCTGTCTGTCCTGCTGTCTGTCTGTCTAACAGTGTATAGTGATTGAACTTTGACCTATGTGTTGTTTCTCTCTCTCTCTCCCTCCCTCCCTGCCCCTCTCTCTCAGCCTGAGTAGCATAGCCCCCCCCCCCCATCCCTCCCTCCTAGACAGGGTGTGTCAGTCGGGCGTGTCCTCTCTCTCTCTCCTCCAATCAGCAGACAGGAGCAGCCAATCAGAAGCAGCCATGTCGGGGTTCAATCTGCTACACCTGATCACCAATGCCAAGCCTGTTACTCTGAAGCCATGTGGGCTCCCTTCAGGTTGAGCTGGGCGCTGTGTGGTGTGGTGTGCCTGTCTGCCGTGCCTGTCTGCCGTGCTCTGCTCTGTCCTCTTCTGGCTATTGATCTCCTGGAGATCTGGGATGTTTTTATGAAGGGGGTGTGTGATGATGTTTTTGTCTCCTGCAGAAAAAAACCCCACCTATTAAGTTCATGTTTTATCATTATTGTAATTATTGTAGCATTGAAGTCCTTTTTCATAGGATGTTTACATCTAGCAGGTTTATTTGCCATGTATAATAAATACATTGGAAATATTAAATCTAGAGATATAAAGTTATGTAGTGAAAGCTTGGTGATTGTGGTGTTTTACCGCAGTAGGCAATAAACAACCCTTCTCACATTCTGCTACGCC
This sequence comes from Salmo salar, assembly GCF_965601325.2. Classification (NCBI taxonomy): domain Eukaryota; kingdom Metazoa; phylum Chordata; class Actinopteri; order Salmoniformes; family Salmonidae; genus Salmo; species Salmo salar. The sequence continues at coordinate 71,542,464 of NC_138297.1, forward strand.
GTCTCTTCTCAGCTACAAACCCGCTGCCTTTTCAGTTGGCCATGGATTAACCAATAACTCACCGTTTGCCTTCCTTTTAGCTTGCATCTAACATACTGTGTGTTTTTCTTTTTAATGCTGTTTCTGCTTGACTAATGGCAACTTCTTTCATCCAGAGAGATTTGGGTTTTAGACGTCTAGAAAACCAGCGACTTGCATTCTTCACGTCACGCCTGGACTTGTCTCATGTCAGAGGTTTAATATGGAGCTATTAGTTTATTGTTCAGACATCAGACATGTTTCATTCCTCTGTGACCTGACGTTGTTGAATGGTCTCATTTTTAATTCACTGTTTTGTGGCTACAATACCCTTTTAAAGTACTGCTCACAGTCATCGATGAAATACCACACTGAAACTCTGCTTGGTCTGGCTCAACACAGAGACTTATTGGGTTGGGAGAACCACCTAAAGCGAGGGAGGGAGAGATGGAAGGAGGGGGAGAGAGAGACAGATGGTGGAAAAGGAGGGACGGACGGAGGGACGGAGGGAGGGACGGAGGGAGGGAGATATAAAGAGAAGGTCGGGGGAATGAAAAGCCATAAGTTTGACAAGTTAAAATAAGCAAGCGGGGGTAGCAGAGAACAAACCTTGCTTACAATTAGGAAACAATATTTACACTTGAGGTTAAAAAGCCAGGATGTCTGAAAAATGTGCTAATTTGGAAGGTTGACCCCTGGCTACATCAGAGCATGGACAGAGCTGCAGTCACAGGGGACGCATTCCAAGGGGTCCTCCGTAATGGCTCCCTATGTAGTGCACTACTTTTTACCAGAGCCCTATGGCACCCTATTCCCTATGTAGTGCACTACTATTGACCAGAACCCTATGGGACCCTATTCCCTATGTAGTGCACTACTATTGACCAGAGCCCTATGGGACCCTATTCCCTATGTAGTGCACTACTATTGACCAGAGCCCTATGGGACCCTATTCCCTATGTAGTGCACTACTATTGACCAGAACCCTATGGGACCCAATGGTGCCGTTAGGGGCCACATTCCAAGACGAGTTCTTTATTGGCTCTAAGAAGACACATGGAAACAGTGGTAGTTTCCCTCATTCACTTTCATCTCGGTAGGACCTCGTCCTTTGGGGCAGCAGGTAGCCTAGTGGTTAGAGCGTTGGACTAGTAACCAGCAGGTAGCCTAGTGGTTAGAGCGTTGGACTAGTAACCAGCAGGTAGCCTAGTGGTTAGAGCGTTGGACTAGTAACCAGCAGGTAGCCTAGTGGTTAGAGCGTTGGACTAGTAACCAGCAGGTAGCCTAGTGGTTAGAGCGTTGGACTAGTAACCAGCAGGTAGCCTAGTGGTTAGAGCGTTGGACTAGTAACCAGCAGGTAGCCTAGTGGTTAGAGCGTTGGACTAGTAACCAGCAGGTAGCCTGGTGGTTAGAGCGTTGGACTAGTAACCAGCAGGTAGCCTGGTGGTTAGAGCGTTGGACTAGTAACCAGCAGGTAGCCTGGTGGTTAGAGCGTTGGACTAGTAACCAGCAGGTAGCCTGGTGGTTAGAGCGTTGGACTAGTAACCAGCAGGTAGCCTGGTGGTTAGAGCGTTGGACTAGTAACCAGCAGGTAGCCTAGTGGTTAGAGCGTTGGACTAGTAACCAGCAGGTAGCCTAGTGGTTAGAGCGTTGGACTAGTAACCAGCAGGTAGCCTAGTGGTTAGAGCGTTGGACTAGTAACCAGCAGGTAGCCTAGTGGTTAGAGCGTTGGACTAGTAACCAGCAGGTAGCCTAGTGGTTAGAGCGTTGGACTAGTAACCAGCAGGTAGCCTGGTGGTTAGAGCGTTGGACTAGTAACCAGCAGGTAGCCTGGTGGTTAGAGCGTTGGACTAGTAACCAGCAGGTAGCCTGGTGGTTAGAGCGTTGGACTAGTAACCAGCAGGTAGCCTAGTGGTTAGAGCGTTGGACTAGTAACCAGCAGGTAGCCTAGTGGTTAGAGCGTTGGACTAGTAACCAGCAGGTAGCCTAGTGGTTAGAGCGTTGGACTAGTAACCAGCAGGTAGCCTAGTGGTTAGAGCGTTGGACTAGTAACCAGCAGGTAGCCTAGTGGTTAGAGCGTTGGACTAGTAACCAGCAGGTAGCCTAGTGGTTAGAGCGTTGGACTAGTAACCAGCAGGTAGCCTAGTGGTTAGAGCGTTGGACTAGTAACCAGCAGGTAGCCTGGTGGTTAGAGCGTTGGACTAGTAACCAGCAGGTAGCCTGGTGGTTAGAGCGTTGGACTAGTAACCAGCAGGTAGCCTAGTGGTTAGAGCGTTGGACTAGTAACCAGCAGGTAGCCTAGTGGTTAGAGCGTTGGACTAGTAACCAGCAGGTAGCCTAGTGGTTAGAGCGTTGGACTAGTAACCAGCAGGTAGCCTAGTGGTTAGAGCGTTGGACTAGTAACCAGCTGGTAGCCTAGTGGTTAGAGCGTAGGCTGTTACCTCACACAGTCAGTCAGTAGGAGAGTACCCTATACCATCCCCCCCTTACCTCACACAGTCAGTCAGTCAGTAGGAGAGTACCCTATACCATCCCCCCTTACCTCACACAGTCAGTCAGTCAGTAGGAGAGTACCCTATACCATCCCCCCTTACCTCACACTGTCAGTCAGTAGGAGAGTACCCTATACCATCCCCCCTTACCTCACACAGTCAGTCAGTCAGTAGGAGAGTACCCTATACCATCCCCCCCTTACCTCACACAGTCAGTCAGTCAGTCAGTAGGAGAGTACCCTATACCATCCCCCCTTACCTCACACAGTCAGTCAGTCAGTAGGAGAGTACCCTATACCACCCCCCCTTACCTCACACAGTCAGTCAGTCAGTAGGAGAGTACCCTATACCATCCCCCCTTACCTCACACTGTCAGTCAGTAGGAGAGTACCCTATACCATCCCCCCTTACCTCACACAGTCAGTCAGTAGGAGAGTACCCTATACCATCCCCCCTTACCTCACACAGTCAGTCAGTCAGTAGGAGAGTACCCTATACCATCCCCCCCTTACCTCACACAGTCAGTCAGTCAGTAGGAGAGTACCCTATACCATCCCCCCTTACCTCACACAGTCAGTCAGTCAGTAGGAGAGTACCCTATACCATCCCCCCCTTACCTCACACAGTCAGTCAGTCAGTAGGAGAGTACCCTATACCATCCCCCCTTACCTCACACTGTCAGTCAGTAGGAGAGTACCCTATACCATCCCCCCTTACCTCACACAGTCAGTCAGTCAGTAGGAGAGTACCCTATACCATCCCCCCTTACCTCACACAGTCAGTCAGTAGGAGAGTACCCTATACCATCCCCCCTTACCTCACACTGTCAGTCAGTAGGAGAGTACCCTATACCATCCCCCCTTACCTCACACAGTCAGTCAGTCAGTAGGAGAGTACCCTATACCATCCCCCCCTTACCTCACACAGTCAGTCAGTAGGAGAGTACCCTATACCACCCCCCCTTACCTCACACAGTCAGTCAGTCAGTAGGAGAGTACCCTATACCATCCCCCCTTACCTCACACTGTCAGTCAGTAGGAGAGTACCCTATACCATCCCCCCTTACCTCACACTGTCAGTCAGTAGGAGAGTACCCTATACCATCCCCCCTTACCTCACACTGTCAGTCAGTAGGAGAGTACCCTATACCATCCCCCCTTACCTCACACAGTCAGTCAGTCAGTAGGAGAGTACCCTATACCATCCCCCCTTACCTCACACAGTCAGTCAGTCAGTAGGAGAGTACCCTATACCATCCCCCCTTACCTCACACAGTCAGTCAGTAGGAGAGTACCCTATACCATCCCCCCTTACCTCACACAGTCAGTCAGTCAGTAGGAGAGTACCCTATACCATCCCCCCTTACCTCACACAGTCAGTCAGTCAGTAGGAGAGTACCCTATACCATCCCCCCTTACCTCACACAGTCAGTCAGTCAGTAGGAGAGTACCCTATACCATCCCCCCTTACCTCACACTGTCAGTCAGTAGGAGAGTACCCTATACCATCCCCCCTTACCTCACACAGTCAGTCAGTCAGTAGGAGAGTACCCTATACCATCCCCCCTTACCTCACACTGTCAGTCAGTAGGAGAGTACCCTATACCATCCCCCCTTACCTCACACAGTCAGTCAGTCAGTAGGAGAGTACCCTATACCATCCCCCCTTACCTCACACTGTCAGTCAGTAGGAGAGTACCCTATACCATCCCCCCTTACCTCACACAGTCAGTCAGTCAGTAGGAGAGTACCCTATACCATCCCCCCTTACCTCACACTGTCAGTCAGTAGGAGAGTACCCTATACCATCCCCCCTTACCTCACACAGTCAGTCAGTCAGTAGGAGAGTACCCTATACCATCCCCCCTTACCTCACACTGTCAGTCAGTCAGTAGGAGAGTACCCTATACCATCCCCCCTTACCTCACACAGTCAGTCAGTCAGTCAGTAGGAGAGTACCCTATACCATCCCCCCTTACCTCACACTGTCAGTCAGTAGGAGAGTACCCTATACCATCCCCCCTTACCTCACACAGTCAGTCAGTCAGTAGGAGAGTACCCTATACCATCCCCCCTTACCTCACACTGTCAGTCAGTCAGTAGGAGAGTACCCTATACCATCCCCCCTTACCTCACACTGTCAGTCAGTCAGTAGGAGAGTACCCTATACCATCCCCCCTTACCTCACACAGTCAGTCAGTCAGTAGGAGAGTACCCTATACCATCCCCCCTTACCTCACACTGTCAGTCAGTAGGAGAGTACCCTATACCATCCCCCCTTACCTCACACAGTCAGTCAGTCAGTAGGAGAGTACCCTATACCATCCCCCCTTACCTCACACAGTCAGTCAGTCAGTAGGAGAGTCAGTCAGTAGGAGAGTACCCTATACCATCCCCCCTTACCTCACACAGTCAGTCAGTCAGTAGGAGAGTACCCTATACCATCCCCCCTTACCTCACACAGTCAGTCAGTCAGTAGGAGAGTACCCTATACCATCCCCCCTTACCTCACACTGTCAGTCAGTAGGAGAGTACCCTATACCATCCCCCCTTACCTCACACAGTCAGTCAGTCAGTAGGAGAGTACCCTATACCATCCCCCCTTACCTCACACAGTCAGTCAGTCAGTAGGAGAGTACCCTATACCATCCCCCCTTACCTCACACTGTCAGTCAGTAGGAGAGTACCCTATACCATCCCCCCTTACCTCACACAGTCAGTCAGTCAGTAGGAGAGTACCCTATACCATCCCCCCTTACCTCACACTGTCAGTCAGTAGGAGAGTACCCTATACCATCCCCCCTTACCTCACACAGTCAGTCAGTCAGTAGGAGAGTACCCTATACCACCCCCCTTACCTCACACAGTCAGTCAGTCAGTAGGAGAGTACCCTATACCATCCCCCCCTTACCTCACACAGTCAGTCAGTAGGAGAGTACCCTATACCATCCCCCCCTTACCTCACACTGTCAGTCAGTAGGAGAGTACCCTATACCATCCCCCCTTACCTCACACAGTCAGTCAGTCAGTAGGAGAGTACCCTATACCATCCCCCCTTACCTCACACTGTCAGTCAGTAGGAGAGTACCCTATACCATCCCCCCCTTACCTCACACAGTCAGTCAGTCAGTAGGAGAGTACCCTATACCATCCCCCCTTACCTCACACTGTCAGTCAGTAGGAGAGTACCCTATACCATCCCCCCTTACCTCACACAGTCAGTCAGTCAGTAGGAGAGTACCCTATACCATCCCCCCTTACCTCACACAGTCAGTCAGTCAGTAGGAGAGTACCCTATACCATCCCCCCTTACCTCACACTGTCAGTCAGTAGGAGAGTACCCTATACCATCCCCCCTTACCTCACACAGTCAGTCAGTCAGTAGGAGAGTACCCTATACCATCCCCCCTTACCTCACACAGTCAGTCAGTCAGTAGGAGAGTACCCTATACCACCCCCCCTTACCTCACACAGTCAGTCAGTCAGTAGGAGAGTACCCTATACCATCCCCCCCTTACCTCACACAGTCAGTCAGTCAGTAGGAGAGTACCCTATACCATCCCCCCTTACCTCACACAGTCAGTCAGTCAGTAGGAGAGTACCCTATACCATCCCCCCTTACCTCACACTGTCAGTCAGTAGGAGAGTACCCTATACCATCCCCCCTTACCTCACACAGTCAGTCAGTCAGTAGGAGAGTACCCTATACCATCCCCCCTTACCTCACACAGTCAGTCAGTCAGTAGGAGAGTACCCTATACCATCCCCCCCTTACCTCACACAGTCAGTCAGTCAGTAGGAGAGTACCCTATACCATCCCCCCTTACCTCACACAGTCAGTCAGTCAGTAGGAGAGTACCCTATACCATCCCCCCTTACCTCACACAGTCAGTCAGTAGGAGAGTACCCTATACCATCCCCCCTTACCTCACACAGTCAGTCAGTAGGAGAGTACCCTATACCATCCCCCCTTACCTCACACAGTCAGTCAGTAGGAGAGTACCCTATACCATCCCCCCTTACCTCACACTGTCAGTCAGTAGGAGAGTACCCTATACCATCCCCCCTTACCTCACACTGTCAGTCAGTAGGAGAGTACCCTATACCATCCCCCCTTACCTCACACTGTCAGTCAGTAGGAGAGTACCCTATACCATCCCCCCTTACCTCACACAGTCAGTCAGTCAGTAGGAGAGTACCCTATACCATCCCCCCTTACCTCACACAGTCAGTCAGTCAGTAGGAGAGTACCCTATACCATCCCCCCTTACCTCACACTGTCAGTCAGTAGGAGAGTACCCTATACCATCCCCCCTTACCTCACACAGTCAGTCAGTCAGTAGGAGAGTACCCTATACCATCCCCCCTTACCTCACACTGTCAGTCAGTCAGTAGGAGAGTACCCTATACCATCCCCCCTTACCTCACACAGTCAGTCAGTCAGTAGGAGAGTACCCTATACCATCCCCCCTTACCTCACACTGTCAGTCAGTAGGAGAGTACCCTATACCATCCCCCCTTACCTCACACAGTCAGTCAGTCAGTAGGAGAGTACCCTATACCATCCCCCCTTACCTCACACTGTCAGTCAGTCAGTAGGAGAGTACCCTATACCATCCCCCCTTACCTCACACAGTCAGTCAGTCAGTAGGAGAGTACCCTATACCATCCCCCCTTACCTCACACAGTCAGTCAGTCAGTAGGAGAGTACCCTATACCATCCCCCCTTACCTCACACAGTCAGTCAGTCAGTAGGAGAGTACCCTATACCATCCCCCCTTACCTCACACAGTCAGTCAGTCAGTAGGAGAGTACCCTATACCATCCCCCCTTACCTGACACAGTCAGTCAGTAGGAGAGTACCCTATACCATCCCCCCTTACCTCACACAGTCAGTCAGTCAGTAGGAGAGTACCCTATACCATCCCCCCTTACCTCACACAGTCAGTCAGTCAGTAGGAGAGTACCCTCAGTCAGTCAGTAGGAGAGTACCCTATACCATCCCCCCTTACCTCACACTGTCAGTCAGTAGGAGAGTACCCTATACCATCCCCCCTTACCTCACACTGTCAGTCAGTAGGAGAGTACCCTATACCATCCCCCCTTACCTCACACACACAGTCAGTCAGTCAGTAGGAGAGTACCCTATACCATCCCCCCTTACCTCACACTGTCAGTCAGTAGGAGAGTACCCTATACCATCCCCCCTTACCTCACACACACAGTCAGTCAGTCAGTAGGAGAGTACCCTATACCATCCCCCCTTACCTCACACAGTCAGTCAGTCAGTCAGTAGTGTAAGAACATGGTGGCAGTCCTGTTTCAGTTTAATCCACCTTCATTCCAGACACACACACACACTCCAACCCCCTTCGTTGTTCACCCCCTTGTTCGTCAAAAGTAACTTTCCCCCCACAGGACATAGAAAACGGGGCATCAATGGAGTCCATTCACTTCCCAGCCCTTTAACGTTCCCTGTATTTTCTCCATTCATATGGTTTCAATCTAACAGGGAGGAATTCTCCACATAGTCCACATGAGAAGAGAGAGAAGAACCCCCCTCCCCTCCCCCAACCACACACACACACACACACCTCCTCCTCCCCAAAACCTGAAACAGGAACGACCTCACCGGCAGCCAGATTCCTAGTCCGCACTGGGAAAATCCCAACGTTCCAGAAAAGGAAGAACAAAGTTACTTCCTTAAAGAAAGAGTAATGGCTACCCAAGCTGCATTCAAAATGGCATACTGTTCCCTGTATAGTGCCCATAAAGGCATCCTCATGCTTCCCATTCAAAATGGCATACTGTTCCCTGTATAGTGCCCATAAAGGCATCCTCATGCTTCCCATTCAAAATGGCATACTGTTCCCTGTATAGTGCCCATAAAGGCATCCTCATGCTTCCCATTCAAAATGGCATACTGTTCCCTGTATAGTGCCCATAAAGGCATCCTCATGCTTCCCATTCAAAATGGCATACTGTTCCCTGTATAGTGCCCATAAAGGCATCCTCATGCTTCCCATTCAAAATGGCATACTGTTCCCTGTATAGTGCCCATAAAGGCATCCTCATGCTTCCCATTCAAAAAAAGTTCAGATAAGTTTGTGCTCGTATTATGAGTACGTTTGTGTGACGTTTTTGTTGATATTGGTCTTCGTCAAGGGTTGTTTCATGCTGCTCGTACACACCAGTTTTTTCTTCTTCTCTCGAGGCAAGCCGGAAGTTCAGGAGCTGAAGTCGACACCCCTTTTGTCATGTCGTTGGTCAACAGTACGGATTCTTCAATGAACTGTTTGTCATTCAACCATAGACGACTTGATTTCATGGACAACTGAGGGTCCCTATTCTGGTGTATTAGCACCCTGCTCTACCAACTGAGGGTCCCTATTCTGGTGTATTAGCACCCTGCTCTACCAACTGAGGGTCCCTATTCTGGTGTATTAGCACCCTGCTCTACCAACTGAGGGTCCCTATTCTGGTGTATTAGCACCCTGCTCTACCAACTGAGGGTCCCTATTCTGGTGTATTAGCACCCTGCTCTACCAACTGAGGGTCCCTATTCTGGTGTATTAGCACCCTGCTCTACCAACTGAGGGTCCCTATTCTGGTGTATTAGCACCCTGCTCTACCAACTGAGGGTCCCTATTCTGGTGTATTAGCACCCTGCTCTACCAACTGAGGGTCCCTATTCTGGTGTATTAGCACCCTGCTCTACCAACTGAGGGTCCCTATTCTGGTGTATTAGCACCCTGCTCTACCAACTGAGGGTCCCTATTCTGGTGTATTAGCACCCTGCTCTACCAACTGAGGGTCCCTATTCTGGTGTATTAGCACCCTGCTCTACCAACTGAGGGTCCCTATTCTGGTGTATTAGCACCCTGCTCTACCAACTGAGGGTCCCTATTCTGGTGTATTAGCACCCTGCTCTACCAACTGAGGGTCCCTATTCTGGTGTATTAGCACCCTGCTCTACCAACTGAGTCCGACGGTTGGCTTGTAAAATGACGTCTAACTTCCTTCATGCTGGACACAGAGACATAAAAATGTCATCCACGACTTTATCTGACTCTGGGGAAGTAGATCAAGGACCTCTTTGCCAAAATCCTAAAGTATTTCTTTAAGAGGTGTAGTAGCTTTTGGCTAAATAACCATCCATGAACACTGACATCTACACTGTAGACTGACCAGTTCTACTGCCTACCAAGCAAGAGTAACCATCCATGATCACTAGGACATCTACACTGTAGACTGACCAGTTCTACTGCCTACCAAGCAAGAGTAACCATCCATGAACACTGATATCTACACTGTAGACTGACCAGTTCTACTGCCTACCATGCAGCAGCAGTGTGTGTTTGAGAATTTTCTCCATGTATTTTTAGCATGTTGTCACAATGGCCGAACATTAACCTAATGTTTTACACTAGAATCACCTAGACTTCATCTCGGTTAACCCAGAACTGAAATCTGGATTCAATTTGGGTCACATGCTTTGATGTTTACATATTCTATCCACTAGAGATTTTTACCTAGACTATATTTGAGTTGTTAGCTTTGTGCAATCAGTCTGGTCTGCACCAGGACATGCTTTGGCTGTAGCACCCCCACCCACCCCACCACCACCCCCCAAACACACTAACTGTAGAGAATAATGGTCAGTTCCATGCAAGAGTCAAGTAATTCCAATCTAAAACCAAAGTTTCCATTCAAACCTCTCCCCTACAGTCCCCTACTTTCCCCTACAGTCCCCTACAGTCCCCCGTACTAAATTGTATGACATTTAGTTTAATATTGATGAAGTGATGAACGTGGGCTCATCTTGCCTGGAACCTGAGTGATAATGAGAGCTGTGCCTGAGCATCTTGTTTAGACAGTGTGATGAGTAGCTAGGGTCCTGAGTTTCTCCTGACCTGGGAAAACTCCTGGCCCTAAGTGATAATGATTTCTAAATAATGAGGGACTAGTAAAAGCAGAGGGGGGGGGTCAGGGGGAAGACAGAACGGAGGAGAGGCACCGTCTCTCACCTCCCTCCCCCCTGACCACAGTAGTGGTTCTGAGACCTTAACTCTTCCCTTCTCCTCCTATAGGAACCTGCCGGACCAAGAAGACATGGCCCAAGTCCTTCTCTCAGGAGGAGCTGAAGAAACGTCTCTCCCCCATTCAGTTCCATGTCACCCAGGAGAGAGGAACAGAGAGGTATAGGTCCCCCTCACAGCCCAAAGCCTACAGTATAGAAACCCCCAAAGCCTACAGTATAGAAACCCCCAAACGTCTACAGTATAGAAACCCCCAAACGTCTACAGTATAGAAACCCCCAAACGTCTACAGTATAGAAACCCCCAAACGTCTACAGTATAGAAACCCCCAAACGTCTACAGTATAGAAACCCCCAAACGTCTACAGTATAGAACCCCCCAAACGTCTACAGTATAGAACCCCCCAAACGTCTACAGTATAGAACCCCCCAAACGCCTACAGTATAGAAACCCCCAAACGTCTACAGTATAGAAACCCCCAAACGTCTACAGTATAGAAACCCCCAAACGTCTACACTATAGAAACCCCCAAACGTCTACACTATAGAAACCCCCAAACGTCTACACTATAGAAACCCCCAAACGTCTACAGTATAGAAACCCCCAAACGTCTACAGTATAGAAACCCCCAAACGTCTACAGCCTAAAGTGCATTTGGAAAGTATTCAGACCCCTTGACATTTTCCACATTTTGTTACGTTACAGCCTTATTCTAAAATTGATTAAATAGTTGTTTTCCCTTAATCTACACACAATACCCCACAATGACATCACAATACCCCATAATGGCAAAGCCAAAATAGGTTTGTAGAAATGTTTGCAAATGTATTAAAAAATAAACTTATCACATTTACATAAGTTTTCAGACCCTTTACTCATTACTTTGTTGAAGCACCTTTGGCAGCGATTACAGCCTCAAGTCTTCTTGGGTATGACGCTACAAGCTTGGCACACCTGTATTTTTGGAGTTTCTCCTATTTCTTCTCTGCAGATCCTCCCAGAGTTCCTGAGCGCTCTGGAGCAGGTTTCATCAAGAATCTCTCTGTACTTTGCTCCGTTCATGTTTCCCTCGATCCTGACCAGTCTCCCTGTCCCTGACGATTTAAAAAAAACACTAAAAAACATCCCCACCAGCATGATGCTGCCACCACCATGCTTCACCGTAGGGATGGTGCCAGGTTTCCTCCAAACTTGGCATTCAGGCCAAAGAGTTCAATCTTGGTTTCTTCTGACAAGAGAATCTTGTTTCTCATGGTCTGAGAGTCTTTAGGTGCCTTTTGGCAAACTCCAAGCGGCCAGTCATGTGCCTTTTTACTGAGGTGTTGCAGCGATGGAAGAATCTTCCAGAAGGACAACCATCTCCACAGAGGGGCTCTGAAGCTCTGTCAGAGTGACCATCAGGTTCTTGGTCACTTCCCTAACCAAGGCCCTTCTCCCCCGATTGCTCAGTTTAGCCAGGCAGCCGGCTCTAGGAAGAGTCTTGGTGGTTCCAAACATCTTCCTTTTAAGAACGAGGGAGGCCACTGTTCTTGGGGACCTTCAGTGCTGCAGAAATGTTTTGGTACCCTTCCCCAAATCTGTGCCTCAACACAATCCTGTCTCTGAGCTCTCTCATGGCTTGGTTTTTGCTCATGACATGCACTATCAACTGTAGGACCTTATATATAGACTGGAGTGTGCCTTTCCAAATCATGTCCAATCAATAGAATTTACCACAGGTGGACTCCAATCAAGTTGTAGAAACATCTCAAGGATGATTAATGGAAACAGGATGCACCTGAGCTCAATTTACAGCCTCATAGTAAAGGGTCTGAATACTTATGTAAATAAGGTATTTCTGTTTTTATTTTTGCAAAGATTTCTAAAAACTTGTTTTTGATTTGTCGTTATGGGGTATTGTGTGTAGATTGATGAGGAAATTGTTTTATTGAATCCAATTTAGAATAAGGCTGTAATGTAACAAAATGTGGAAAAGTCAAGGTGTCTGAATATTTTCCAAATGCACTGTACAGTAAAGGGACCCCCAAAGCCTACAGTCTACAGTCCACTGACCCCAGTAGTTGGAAGACAAGTCTTGTCACAAAATGTCTATGGTACTGCTACTGCACCATCAAGTCAATTCATTTAGGGGGTTATATAGACAAGTGTATAACAATAAGCATTTCTGTAAACACCAATGCAAGGAAAAAGATGTGCAATAATTATTGCGTAATTATAGTTAAGATGCGTTAATTATTTAAAAAAATGTTTTTTAAATTGCAGTTCATTATTTTTCTGCTCTGATTGGTCAGTTACATTTCACGAGCCGTCATTCTTTTTCCAACGCAACATTCCAGAACATTCCTGTGTCACATTAAAGCTTGGCTGGTTTATCCTAAAGGTCCTAGCTGGGTCCGCACTAACCCGCCTTAGAGGCTACAGCGTGTCTAGTCAGTCGGCAGCTAAACAGTTGTTTGTTGGAAAATAAGGGGGATGTCCCAAATGGGACCATATTCCCATAATGGGTTCTGGTCAAAAACAGGCTCTATATAGGGAATAGGGTGCCATTTGGGCTCTGGTCAAAAACACTGCTCTATATAGGGAATAGGGTGCCATTTGGGCTCTGGTCAAAAACACTGCTCTATATAGGGAATAGGGTGCCATTTGGGCTCTGGTCAAAAACACTGCTCTATATAGGGAATAGGGTGCCATTTGGGTTCTGGTCAAAAACAGTGCTCTATATAGGGAAAAGTGTGCCATTTGGGACACGAAGAAACTCTGTGACACTAGTCTCTACACCTCCCTCCCTGCCCTGCCCCCCTCCCTCCCTGGCAGGGCACACGTGGGAAAAGTGTTTGTCGGCCCATTTTGATGGAGGAATGTGAAAAATGCCCTGGATGGTGGTTGGAGGCAGAGAATGCATCCCAAACGGAACCCTATGCCCTATTTAGTACACTACTTTTGTCCAGGACCCCAATGTACCCTGGTCAAAACTGGTGCACTATATAGGGAAGTGGCATTTGGGAATCATCCAGGGAAACGAGGCGGCAGGGGGATTCTGGGGTGTGGTGGTATGTCTCCTCCAATCGGGTTAGTTTCTGGCCAGGTTTAAAGCTTGTGGGCCCCTGTTGCCATAGCCCCTGTTGCCATAGCCCCCGTTGCCATAGCCCCCGTTGCCAAGCTGTTCTAAGCTGGTGTGGCTGTAATTTACACTAGTTTATATACTGTTGGTCTGTGGCTCCCGTACCAAACGACCAGAGCCCTGTTTTAGACACACAACTGTTGTTAGTAGCTCAGATACCTAATAAACAGCTGGTCCATAACTAAGCAGTCAGGCACAACAGTCTAGTGCTGCTGTATCATGACTACAGTCACAGGTAAATGGCTTTGTTTGCACTGATCCCATTTACCTGTGACTGTCTTCATCATACACCACTGCCCCTCCTGCCTTATTGCTTTTATGAAACTGTTACCGACATATTAAAATAACAATGAATTACATATGTTTATTCAAATGTTATTTTGACAAGTCAATTCATACAATTTGAATTATTCCACCAGAAGATATAGTCCGGACAAAACTCAGGTTGTTCAGTTATTTTGGTCATGTTGCTACAGACGCCACCCAGTCTGCATAGTTGCTATGCAAAAGGACAGGTCATCTGTTCTAAACAAAATGGTTGCCATGCAGGCTGGGTAACGTTTTTGTGACTTGCTAGCTACAGTAGCTAGCTGACCAACTTCAGCTACCTAAATCAGTCACGTCAAACCTAGAATGACAGTACAGAAGATATATTTTGGTTTATATTTTTTTCTATTGGCATTTACTTGGATATGTCCATACATTACATTTTTTTATCTTTATTTAACTTGGCAAATCAGTTCTTATTTTCAATGGGGCAGAACAACAGATTTGTACCTTCTCAGCTCAGGGATTCGATCTAGCAACCTTTTGGTTACTAGTCCAACACTCTAACCACTAGGCTACCTGCTGGTTACTAGTCCAACGCTCTAACCACTAGGCTACCTGCTGGTTACTAGTCCAACGCCCTAACCACTAGGCTACCTGCTGGTTACTAGTCCAACGCCCTAACCACTAGGCTACCTATTGGTTACTAGTCCAACGCCCTAACCACTAGGCTACCTGCTGGTTACTAGTCCAACGCCCTAACCACTAGGCTACCTGCTGGTTACTAGTCCAACGCCCTAACCACTAGGCTACCTGCTGGTTACTAGTCCAACGCTCTAACCACTAGGCTACCTGCTGGTTACTAGTCCAACGCTCTAACCACTAGGCTACCTGCTGGTTACTAGTCCAACGCTCTAACCACTAGGCTACCTGCTGGTTACTAGTCCAACGCTCTAACCACTAGGCTACCTGCTGGTTACTAGTCCAACGCTCTAACCACTAGGCTACCTGCTGGTTACTAGTTCAACGCTCTAACCACTAGGCGCCCTGCTGGTTACTAGTCCAACGCTCTAACCACCAGGCTACCTGCTGGTTACTAGTCCAACGCTCTAACCACCAGGCTACCTGCTGGTTACTAGTCCAACGCTCTAACCACCAGGCTACCTGCTGGTTACTAGTCCAACGCTCTAACCACCAGGCTACCTGCTGGTTACTAGTCCAACGCTCTAACCACCAGGTGTAACAGTGTAGGTTCCGTCCCTCTCTTCGCCCCAACCTGGGCTCGAACCAGGGACCCTTGCACGCATCAACAACTGACACCCCACGAAGCATCGTTACCCATCGCGCCACAAAAGCCGCGGCCCTTGCAACGCAAGGGGAAACCCTACTTCAAGTCTCAGAGCGAGTGACGTCACCGATTGAAACGCTATTAGCGCGCACCACCGCTAACTAACTAGCTATTTCACATCGGTTACACAGGCTACCTGCTGGTTACTAGTCCAACGCTCTAACCACCAGGCTACCTGCTGGTTACTAGTCCAACGCTCTAACCACTAGGCTACCTATAATGACGTTGATTCGCGATTTCGACTGTCTCAGAAAAAGTTGTCTCATCTAGTCTGGGCACGTTAACTTATATGTATGGTACTACAGAGATCAACATTCAAAAGGGAAACATTGTTTCCGAGGTCGGACTGGCAGACTGTGAGGCTAAAATTAACCCCGCTGTACCAAACTAAATGCTAGGCTTATATTAACCCCCGCTGTACCAAACTAAATGCTAGGCTTATATTAACCCCCACTGTACCAAACTAAATGCTTATATTAACCCCCACTGTACCAAACTAAATGCTTATATTAACCCCTGCTGTACCAAACTAAATGCTTATATTAACCCCTGCTGTACCAAACCAAATGCTTATATTAACCCCCGCTGTACCGAACTAAATGCTTATATTAACCCCCGCTGTACCAAACCAAATACTAGGTTTATATTAACCCCGCTGTACCAAACTAAATGCTTATATTAACCCCCGCTGTACCACACCAAATGCTAGGCTTATATTAACCCCCGCTGTACCAAACCAAATGCTAGGCTTATATTAACCCCCGCTGTACCAAACTAAATGTGAAGCTTATATTAACCCCCGCTGTACCAAACAAAATGCTTATATTAACCCCTGCTGTACCAAACTAAATGCTTATATTAACCCCCACTGTACCAAACTAAATGCTTATATTAACCCCCGCTGTACCAAACTAAATGCTTATATTAACCCCCCGCTGTACCAAACTAAATGCTTATATTAAGCCCCGCTGTACCAAACTAAATGCTTATATTAAGCCCCGCTGTACCAAACTAAATGCTTATATTAAGCCCCGCTGTACCAAACTAAATGCTTATATTAAGCCCCGCTGTACCAAACTAAATGCTTATATTAACCCCTGCTGTACCAAACTAAATGCTAGGCTTATATTAACCCCCGCTGTACTAAACTAAATGCTAGGCTGATATTAACCCCCGCTGTACCAAACTAAATGCTTATATTAACCCCTGCTGTAACAAACTAAATGCTAGGCTGATATTAACCCCCCGCTGTACCAAACTAAATGCTTATATTAACCCCCTCTGTACCAAACTAAATGCTTATATTAACCCCCGCTGTACCAAACTAAATGCTTATATTAACCCCCGCTGTACCAAACTAAATGCTTATATTAACCCCCGCTGTACCAAACTAAATGCTTATATTAACCCCCTCTGTACTAAACTAAATGCTAGGCTGATATTACCCCCCTCTGTACTAAACTAAATGCTAGGCTGATATTAACCCCCTCTGTACCAAACTAAATGCTAGGCTAGAAGCCAGGGGAAGTAATATGTGAGTTGAGATAAATACAAGAGATGATTCAGACAGCAACGTGAGCATGATGTTGTTATTGAGGCTCATTGGCCCATGACTGTGGTTGTCTTAAGTTGACTGCACTTAACCGTAAGTTGCTCCGGATAAATGACTAAAATGACTTGGCTGGACTGTACCAGTGTAACTAGTGTGTTTATCCATCTCCCCCCCTCACAGTGCCTTCAGAGGAGAATACACTGAATATAAAGAGGATGGGATCTACACCTGTGTTGTCTGCGGCGCCCCGCTGTTCAAGTAAGTTTAGTATGTCGGTGACATCATTACTGTATCCCCACTTCCGATCTCCTTCTGACTGGGTCTAACCTTCCTCTCCTCAGAGCCAATGTCCCTGTTTAGTCCCTTCTGGTCTCTCTCTGAGTTGGTTCAAGAGCCACTGTCCCTCCTCTTAGTCCCTAGTCTCTCTCTAATTGGTTAAAGAGCCCCTGGTTTGTACGGCAGCGGCCTGCCTGAGCCAGTGAAGGTTAACTGTAGCTGACAGGCGGCCAGAGCCATCCTCCCAGCCTCGTTACCAGGTCACCTGTTTCCCTCCGCAACACACAGAGCTTCAAAGACAACCGGACAGGATTTACAGCTATGTAGCCTTACAGAGAGACACACACACACACACACACACACAGCCTCATAGCTTAGACCCTGTGTTCCCATTGGAGACGGTTTGGGAAGAATATCCCATGTATATCAAGGAGAGGAGAAAACACAATTTTCATTTATCTTTTATTTATTTTTCTCAGTTTTTTGGGGACTTTTGAAGTGCCTGCTGCTTGTTGTAAAGTTGTATTTTTTAGGTGAGAGAAAAGAGACATTGTCTAAAATCCGCTGTCTCCTCTTTGCAGGTCAGAGACAAAGTTTGACTCTGGATCAGGTAGGTTTGATACAGCGACATTAACCTCACACCTTATTCCATGACTTCATCTGGCGCCGACCAACCGCTCACAACGCAACACCGAGGAGCTCTGAGTCACGTTGTCTTGTTTCACTTTACTTGCTTCATGTCAAAATACATGGTACAATATACCTTGTATTGAGTCCCAAATGGCACCCTATTCCCTATTTAGTGCACCACTTTTGACCAGGGCCCCATAGGGGTAGTGAACTACTTTAGACCAGGGCCCATAGGGGTAGTGAACTACTTTAGACCAGGTCCCCATAGGGGTAGTGAACTACTTTAGACCAGGGCCCATAGGGGTAGTGCACTACTTTAGACCAGGGCCCATAGGGGTAGTGCACTACTTTAGACCAGGTCCCCATAGGGGTAGTGCACTACTTTAGACCAGGGCCCATAGGGGTAGTGCACTACTTTAGACCAGGTCCCCATAGGGGTAGTGCACTACTTTAGACCAGGTACCCATAGGGGTAGTGCACTACTTTAGACCAGGGCCCATAGGGGTAGTGCACCACTTTAGACCAGGGCCCATAGGGGTAGTGCACTACTTTAGACCAGGTACCCATAGGGGTAGTGCACTACTTTAGACCAGGGCCCATAGGGGTAGTGCACTACTTTAGACCAGGGCCCATAGGGGTAGTGCACTACTTTAGACCAGGTCCCCATAGGGGTAGTGCACTACTTTAGACCAGGGCCCATAGGGGTAGTGCACTACTTTAGACCAGGTCCCCATAGGGGTAGTGCACTACTTTTGACCAGGGACCATAGGGAACACACAGAGAATAGGGTGCCATTTGGGAAGTACTCCTTGTTCAACTCAACATAATGTATAGCTGCCATCCCAAGGCCTCATATCAAAAAGAGTTCCAGATTAGAGAAGTTGAGCTGGTCATATTTCTCTCTCTTTATCTGCTCTTTTTTACACCCTGCTGGCTAATTAACCTTCTTTGCAATGATGTGTGTCTAGGTGTGTGTGTGTCTAGGTGTGTGTCTAGGCGTGTGTGTGTGTCTGTTTTGTCACATGCTTGGTAAAGAGAAGGTGTAGTCTGACAGTGTGTGTGTGTGTGTGTGTGTGTGTGTGTGTGTGTGTGTGTGTGTGTGTGTGTGTGTGTGTGTGCTCCTTCAGATTTCTGATGGGTTCTTAGAACAGTAAAAAAAAAATACACTCCAAAGTTATTAATGTTTGTGATTTTAAAGCATGAAACACACAGTGGGAGGCTCTTCTCTAGCTAGAACACTGAGCATCTCACTGCTGATAGGTAGTTATCACAGTGGGAGGCTCTTCTCTAGCTAGAACACTGAGCATCTCACTGCTGATAGGTAGTTATCACAGTGGGAGGCTCTTCTCTAGCTAGAACACTGAGCATCTCACTGCTGATAGGTAGTTATCACAGTGGGAGGCTCTTCTCTAGCTAGAACACTGAGCATCTCACTGCTGATAGGTAGTTATCACAGTGGGAGGCTCTTCTCTAGCTAGAACACTGAGCATCTCACTGCTGATAGGTAGTTATCACAGTGGGAGGCCCTTCTCTAGCTAGAACACTGAGCATCTCACTGCTGATAGGTAGTTATCACAGTGGGAGGCTCTTCTCTAGCTAGAACACTGAGCATCTCACTGCTGATAGGTAGTTATCACAGTGGGAGGCTCTTCTCTAGCTAGAACACTGAGCATCTCACTGCTGATAGGTAGTTATCACAGTGGGAGGCCCTTCTCTAGCTAGAACACTGAGCATCTCACTGCTGATAGGTAGTTATCACAGTGGGAGGCTCTTCTCTAGCTAGAACACTGAGCATCTCACTGCTGATAGGTAGTTACCACAGTGGGAGGCCCTTCTCTAGCTAGAACACTGAGCATCTCACTGCTGATAGGTAGTTATCACAGTGGGAGGCCCTTCTCTAGCTAGAACACTGAGCATCTCACTGCTGATAGGTAGTTATCACAGTGGGAGGCTCTTCTCTAGCTAGAACACTGAGCATCTCACTGCTGATAGGTAGTTATCACAGTGGGAGGCTCTTCTCTAGCTAGAACACTGAGCATCTCACTGCTGATAGGTAGTTATCACAGTGGGAGGCCCTTCTCTAGCTAGAACACTGAGCATCTCACTGCTGATAGGTAGTTATCACAGTGGGAGGCTCTTCTCTAGCTAGAACACTGAGCATCTCACTGCTGATAGGTAGTTATCACAGTGGGAGGCTCTTCTCTAGCTAGAACACTGAGCATCTCACTGCTGATAGGTAGTTATCACAGTGGGAGGCCCTTCTCTAGCTAGAACACTGAGCATCTCACTGCTGATAGGTAGTTACCACAGTGGGAGGCTCTTCTCTAGCTAGAACACTGAGCATCTCACTGCTGATAGGTAGTTATCACAGTGGGAGGCTCTTCTCTAGCTAGAACACTGAGCATCTCACTGCTGATAGGTAGTTATCACAGTGGGAGGCCCTTCTCTAGCTAGAACACTGAGCATCTCACTGCTGATAGGTAGTTATCACAGTGGGAGGCCCTTCTCTAGCTAGAACACTGAGCATCTCACTGCTGATAGGTAGTTATCACAGTGGGAGGCCCTTCTCTAGCTAGAACAAAAGTGCTACCTGCTGCGTGTCGACCCGATAGCGACGAACCTCAATCGCAATGCTCGTCAGTGGCCAAAAACTTCACTTTGAGCCAATCAGAGAGCATGAACCCCTACGTGGGAGCCAACAAAATCTTTAAAAGAAATGTCCGTACAGCCATGGATGAGCCAGTCACACTTCATATGCAGTGTAGGCTAAGGGATGGTAGCTAGCTAAATGCACAGATGCAATGCACACAACACTAATGCCTCCAAGCTAGCTAGCCACTGTAGCTAGTATTGACATTTTATAATTAAATCGCAATGGATTAGCTAGTTTCCATGAAACAGCGACCTGTGTTAGCTGCCAAGTTAGTGCAGTGTCCTTAACTAGCTAGCTGTATTGAGCTAGCTACTGAATATGCTAAGGTTAGCTAGCTAGCTAAACATACGGCTATGTTCTGGCACTTGGCAGTATGGGATTATCGAGAGTAGCATATTCTCAATTTAATTCAATGTTAGCTAGCTAGCTGTGTTGTGCTAGCTACTTAATATGCTAAGGTTAGCTAGCTAGCTAAACATACGGCTATGGTCTGGCACTGGCAGTATGGGATTATGGAGAGTGAATTAAATTGTCTTCATAATCTTGCTAGGTAATTATCCAACTGTTGCTATCAACAAGGGCTTTCTACAAAATGCCAACATTAGCGCAGATAGCTGGGAATCTAGACCATAGACCACAGATTTTATTTATTGAACCTTTATTTAACTAGGCAAGTCAGTTAAGAAAAAAATTCTTATTTACAATGACGGCCAACCCCCGGCAACTGATATCTATTGCCAAACAACACTACTGCCACCTTCTGGTTTGGGAGTATTTGAACAAAGCTGACCACTTCCAAGGTTTTTTTTTGTTGTTGCTGTGTGAAAAAAACAAAAAGAGATTGACTGCCGACACTCTGTTCAGAGGTGCTAAGTGCTGTCGACCAGGCGAACGTTGGACAGTCCTACCTGTGTCTGAGTTTTTACACCTCTGACTGACCAGTGTGAAGTAACTGGGTGATTTTAATAAGGTTAAGACTGCACCCCAAGTTGCACCTTATTCTCTAGTCTAGATGGTGCACTACTTTGACCAGGGCACCCTATTCTCTAGTCTAGATGGTGCACTACTTTGACCAGGGCACCCTATTCTCTAGTCTAGATGGTGCACTACTTTGACCAGGGCACCCTATTCTCTAGTCTAGATGGTGCACTACTTTGACCAGGGCACCTTATTCTCTAGTCTAGATGGTGCACTACTTTGACCAGGGCACCTTATTCTCTAGTCTAGATGGTGCACTACTTTGACCAGGGCACCCTATTCTCTAGTCTAGATGGTGCACTACTTTGACCAGGGCACCCTATTCTCTAGTCTAGATGGTGCACTACTTTGACCAGGGCACCCTATTCTCTAGTCTAGATGGTGCACTACTTTGACCAGGGCACCCTATTCTCTAGTCTAGATGGTGCACTACTTTGACCAGGGCACCTTATTCTCTAGTCTAGATGGTGCACTACTTTGACCAGGGCACCTTATTCTCTAGTCTAGATGGTGCACTACTTTGACCAGGGCACCCTATTCTCTAGTCTAGATGGTGCACTACTTTGACCAGGGCACCCTATTCTCTAGTCTAGATGGTGCACTACTTTGACCAGGGCACCCTATTCTCTAGTCTAGATGGTGCACTACTTTGACCAGGGCACCCTATTCTCTAGTCTAGATGGTGCACTACTTTGACCAGGGCACCTTATTCTCTAGTCTAGATGGTGCACTACTTTGACCAGGGCACCTTATTCTCTAGTCTAGATGGTGCACTACTTTGACCAGGGCACCCTATTCTCTAGTCTAGATGGTGCACTACTTTGACCAGGGCACCCTATTCTCTAGTCTAGATGGTGCACTACTTTGACCAGGGCACCCTATTCTCTAGTCTAGATGGTGCACTACTTTGACCAGGGCACCCTATTCTCTAGTCTAGATGGTGCACTACTTTGACCAGGGCACCTTATTCTCTAGTCTAGATGGTGCACTACTTTGACCAGGGCACCCTATTCTCTAGTCTAGATGGTGCACTACTTTGACCAGGGCACCCTATTCTCTAGTCTAGATGGTGCACTACTTTGACCAGGGCACCCTATTCTCTAGTCTAGATGGTGCACTACTTTGACCAGGGCACCCTATTCTCTAGTCTAGATGGTGCACTACTTTGACCAGGGCACCCTATTCTCTAGTCTAGATGGTGCACTACTTTGACCAGGGCACCCTATTCTCTAGTCTAGATGGTGCACTACTTTGACCAGGGCACCCTATTCTCTAGTCTAGATGGTGCACTACTTTGACCAGGGCACCCTATTCTCTAGTCTAGATGGTGCACTACTTTGACCAGGGCACCCTATTCTCTAGTCTAGATGGTGCACTACTTTGACCAGGGCACCCTATTCTCTAGTCTAGATGGTGCACTACTTTGACCAGGACACCCTATTCTCTAGTCTAGATGGTGCACTACTTTGACCAGGACCTGGTCCCATAGGGCTCTGGTCAAAAGTTATATTTTTTTAAATGTATTTTTAACCTTTTTTATTTAATTAGGCAAGTCAAATTCTTATTTTGCAATGACGGCCTGCAAAAAGGCCTCCTGAGGGGACAGGGACTGGAATAAAATAAAAAATATAGGACAAAACCACACATCAAGACGAGAGACAACACTATATAAAGAGAGAGACCGAAGACGACAACAACAGCAACACATGACAACACAGCATGGCAGCAGCACAACATGGCAGCAGCACAACATGGCGGCAACACAACATGGCAGCAGCACAACATGGCGGCAACACAACATGGCGGCAGCACAACATGGCGGCAACACAGCATGGCGGCAGCACAACATGGCAGCAACACAGCATGGCAGCAACACAGCATGGCAGCAACACAGCATGGCAGCAACACAGCATGGCAGCAACACAGCATGGCGGCAGCAACACAGCATGGCGGCAGCAACACAGCATGGCGGCAGCACAGCATGGCGGCAACACAGCATGGCGGCAACACAGCATGGCGGCAACACAGCATGGCAGCAACACAGCATGGCGGCAGCAACACAGCATGGCGGCAGCAACACAACATGGCGGCAACACAGCATGGCGGCAACACAGCATGGCGGCAACACAGCATGGCGGCAACACAGCATGGCGGCAACACAACATGGCAGCAACACAGCATGGCGGCAGCAACACAGCATGGCGGCAGCAACACAACATGGCGGCAGCAACACAGCATGGCGGCAGCAACACAACATGGCAGCAACACAGCATGGCGGCAGCAACACAGCATGGCGGCAACACAGCGCGGCAGCAACACAGCATGGCGGCAACACAGCATGGCAGCAACACAGCATGGCAGCAACACAGCATGGCGGCAGCAACACAGCATGGCGGCAGCAACACAGCATGGCGGCAGCAACACAGCATGGCGGCAACACAGCATGGCGGCGGCAACACAGCATGGCGGCAGCAACACAGCATGGCGGCAGCAACACAGCATGGCGGCAACACAGCATGGCGGCAGCAGCACAGCATGGCGGCAGCAACACAGCATGGCGGCAACACAGCATGGCGGCAGCAACACAGCATGGCGGCAGCAGCACAGCATGGCGGCAGCAACACAGCATGGCGGCAACACAGCATGGCGGCAGCAACACAGCATGGCGGCAGCAACACAGCATGGCGGCGGCAACACAGCATGGCGGCAGCAACACAGCATGGCGGCAACACAGCATGGCAGCAAAACATTATTGGGCACAGACAACAGCACACAGAGCAAGAAGTATGAGCAGTGCATTACATAGAGGATACAATTTAGGACATAGTCTAAGACACTTCCAGAGAGGCGTTTTTAAATGAAAGCTATCTGGGAGTCTGTCATAGCTAATCCTTTTGGGTTTAATTGCAGTCTCTCTCTCTGACCAGCGATTTGTCTTAGGCTGTAATTAGGAAATACCTGAGAGGAGAGATGGGCCGCTGTGTCACTGGAGACGGAGGAGGAGCTGTGATGAATGTTACCATTATTTTACTAAACAACCCTCCTTCTGGAAAGCTATGTGGGCAGGCTTTTGCTCCAGCCCTACTAGAAGACACCTGTTTTCAGCTAGCCAAGGTCCTGAGGAGCAGTGGCCTAGTGGAGAAGTTGAGATGAACAATAGGGGGAGACAGAGAGGTGTGTGTGTGTGTGGGTTGGGAGATGGAGAGACATGTTGTGTGTCCACAAGCACTAAAACATTTGCAGAATTTTCTACAAAATGTTAAAGTCCCTCAAATCAACGTTTCCTTCAACAACTGAACAGATGGTGAAATACAGAAGTGCTGCTCAGCTCGCTACCCTGTTACCTTAACAGGGCTGTGTACTAAATGCTACCCTGTTACCTTAACAGTGGACTACTGTTGTCCAAACCAGGGCTGTGTACTAAATGCTACCCTATTCCCTTAACAGTGGACTACTGTTGTCCAAACCAGGGCTGTGTACTAAATGCTACCCTATTCCCTTAACAGTGGACTACTGTTGTCCAAACCAGGGCTGTGTACTAAATGCTACCCTATTCCCTTAACAGTGGACTACTGTTGTCCAAACCAGGGCTGTGTACTAAATTCTACCCTATTCCCTTAACAGTGGACTACTGTTGTCCAAACCAGGGCTGTGTACTAAATTATACCCTATTACCTTAACAGTGGACTACTGTTGTCCAAACCAGGGCTGTGTACTAAATGCTACCCTATTCCCTTAACAGTGGACTACTGTTGTCCAAACCAGGGCTGTGTACTAAATTCTACCCTATTCCCTTAACAGTGGACTACTGTTGTCCAAACCAGGGCTGTGTACTAAATTCTACCCTATTCCCTTAACAATGGACTACTGTTGTCCAAACCAGGGCTTGTGTACTAAATTCTACCCTATTCCCTTAACAGTGGACTACTGTTGTCCAAACCAGGGCTGTGTACTAAATTCTACCCTATTCCCTTAACAGTGGACTACTGTTGTCCAAACCAGGGCTGTGTACTAAATTCTACCCTATTCCCTTAACAGTGGACTACTGTTGTCCAAACCAGGGCTGTGTACTAAATTCTACCCTATTCCCTTAACAATGGACTACTGTTGTCCAAACCAGGGCTTGTGTACTAAATTCTACCCTATTCCCTTAACAGTGGACTACTGTTGTCCAAACCAGGGCTGTGTACTAAATTCTACCCTATTCCCTTAACAGTGGACTACTGTTGTCCAAACCAGGGCTGTGTACTAAATTCTACCCTATTCCCTTAACAGTGGACTACTGTTGTCCAAACCAGGGCTGTGTACTAAATTCTACCCTATTCCCTTAACAGTGGACTACTGTTGTCCAAAACAGGGCTGTGTACTAAATTCTACCCTATTCCCTTAACAGTGGACTACTGTTGTCCAAACCAGGGTTGTGTACTAAATTCTACCCTATTCCCTTAACAGTGGACTACTGTTGTCCAAACCAGGGCTGTGTACTAAATGCTACCCTATTCCCTTAACAGTGGACTACTGTTGTCCAAACCAGGGCTGTGTACTAAATTCTACCCTATTCCCTTAACAGTGGACTACTGTTGTCCAAACCAGGGTTGTGTACTAAATTCTACCCTATTCCCTTAACAGGCTACACTGCTCCATTCACTGAGGCTTTAACCAATGGTAATAAAGCCCACACACACATACACTCCAGTGTGTGGAGTTGGAGTTAGGGATTCTCCTCTTCTGACTCATAGATTTCCTCTATTCCCCAGTGTGTTTCCTGTGTTGCTGTGGAATTTCAGGCCAAAGCCATCTCTTCCCCTAACTGCTCAGGGGTAGACGGTTAACAGCTTGAGGGGGATGGGGAGTGTGGTTGTTGATGACCTACCACAGGGAGACCATGGTATTGGAGCTGTAGCTGGTGGTCCAGGGGGATGGACAGGGGGGATGTGGTGCTTGTTCCAGGGAGCTGGAGGCTCCAGGGGGATGGACAGGGGGGATTGTGGTGCTTGTTCCAGGGAGCTGGAGGCTCCAGGGGGATGGACAGGGGGGATGTGGTGCTTGTTCCAGGGAGCTGGAGGCTCCAGGGGGATGGACAGGGGGGATGTGGTGCTTGTTCCAGGGAGCTGGAGGCTCCAGGGGTAGACTGATAAGACCTGAAGAGGAGGAACATGGAGGAGAGTCTGATTGTTGATGACCTACCACAGGGAGATGGAAGGAGGGAGAGTTGTAGGAAGGAGAGGGAGGGAGGGAGGGGAGTCTGGTTGTTGATGACCTACCACAGAGAGATGGAAGGAGGGAGAGTTGTAGGAAGGAGAGGGAGGGGGGAGGAGAGTCTGGTTGTTGATGACCTACCACAGGGAGATGGAAGGAGGGAGAGTTGTAGGAAGGGAGCTGGTGGGTGCAGGAGGTAGACGGTTAGGGGCTTGAGGAGCATGGTGGAGGATGGATGGGGGGGTTTAGGGTCTGGTTGTTGTACTACAGAGAGCTCTGTGGGGTCCAGGGTGGAGAGGGGTGGTGGAGGGCTGCAGGATCTGCAGGATGCAGGAGCTCGGGTCCAGGGATAGACGGCTATGCCTGAGGAGGAGAGAACGGTGGAGGGATGGGAGGGGTCTGCTTGTAGTATTACAGGAAGCTTGGTTGGGTCCTGCGGACTCTGGTCACATCCAGTGGGGACTTCTGTTTTCCACCGCAGATAGAGATATGATCTCCCCAGTGGTTTCTTAACCTCACCTCTAAACCGATCAGTCTGAAGTATCTGATGCTATCTTCTGTTAGAGCACTGGTCACGGTGTATATTAATACACAGCTGCTTCTCATCCCTCTCCTTCTCCCTCCTGCCCTCCCTCCCCTTCTCCCTCCTGCCCCCCCTCCCCTTCTCCCTCCTGCCCTCCCTCCCCTTCTCCCTCCTGCCCTCCCTCCCCTTCTCCCTCCCTCCTGCCCTCCCTCCCCTTCTCCCTCCCTCCTGCCCTCCCTCCCCTTCTCCCTCCTGCCCTCCCTCCCCTTCTCCCTCCCTCCTGCCCTCCCTCCCCTTCTCCCTCCTGCCCTCCCTCCCCTTCTCCCTCCTGCCCTCCCTCCCCTTCTCCCTCCCTCCTGCCCTCCCTCCCCTTCTCCCTCCCTCCTGCCCTCCCTCCCCTTCTCCCTCCCTCCTGCCCTCCCTCCCCTTCTCCCTCCCTCCTGCCCTCCCTCCCCTTCTCCCTCCTGCCCCCCCTCCCCTTCTCCCTCCTGCCCTCCCTCCCCTTCTCCCTCCCTCCTGCCCTCCCTCCCCTTCTCCCTCCTGCCCCCCCTCCCCTTCTCCCTCCTGCCCCCCCTCCCCTTCTCCCTCCTGCCCCCCCTCCCCTTCTCCCTCCTGCCCTCCCTCCCCTTTCCCTCCTGCCCTCCCTCCCCTTTCCCTCCTGCCCTCCCTCCCCTTCTCCCTCCTGCCCTCCCTCCCCTTTCCCTCCTGCCCTCCCTCCCCTTCTCCCTCCCTCCTGCCCTCCCTCCCCTTCTCCCTCCTGCCCTCCCTCCCCTTTCCCTCCTGCCCTCCCTCCTGCCCTCCCTCCCCTTTCCCTCCTGCCCTCCCTCCCCTTCTCCCTCCTGCCCTCCCTCCCCTTTTCCCTCCTGCCCCCCCTCCCCTTCTCCCTCCTGCCCCCCCTCCCCTTCTCCCTCCTGCCCTCCCTCCCCTTCTCCCTCCTGCCCTCCCTCCCCTTCTCCCTCCTGCCCTCCCTCCCCTTTCCCTCCTGCCCCCCCTCCCCTTTCCCTCCTGCCCTCCCTCCCCTTCTCCCTCCTGCCCTCCCTCCCCTTTCCCTCCTGCCCTCCCTCCCCTTTTCCCTCCTGCCCTCCCTCCCCTTTCCCTCCTGCCCTCCCTCCCCTTCTCCCTCCCTCCTGCCCTCCCTCCCCTTCTCCCTCCCTCCTGCCCCCCCTCCCCTTTCCCTCCTGCCCTCCCTCCCCTTCTCCCTCCTGCCCTCCCTCCCCTTCTCCCTCCTGCCCTCCCTCCCCTTTCCCTCCTGCCCTCCCTCCCCTTTCCCTCCTGCCCTCCCTCCCCTTTCCCTCCTGCCCTCCCTCCCCTTCTCCCTCCTGCCCTCCCTCCCCTTCTCCCTCCTGCCCTCCCTCCTGCCCCCCCTCCCCTTTTCCCTCCTGCCCTCCCTCCCCTTCTCCCTCCTGCCCTCCCTCCTGCCCCCCCTCCCCTTCTCCCTCCTGCCCTCCCTCCCCTTCTCCCTCCTGCCCCCCCTCCCCTTTTCCCTCCTGCCCTCCCTCCCCTTCTCCCTCCTGCCCCCCCTCCCCTTTTCCCTCCTGCCCTCCCTCCCCTTCTCCCTCCTGCCCTCCCTCCCCTTCTCCCTCCTGCCCTCCCTCCCCTTTCCCTCCTGCCCTCCCTCCCCTTCTCCCTCCCTCCCTCCCCTTCTCCCTTCTCCCTCCTGCCCTCCCTCCCCTCCTGCCCTCCCTCCTGCCCTCCCTCCCCTCCTGCCCTC
The DNA here is from genome assembly GCF_965601325.2 of Salmo salar. Lineage (NCBI taxonomy): Eukaryota > Metazoa > Chordata > Actinopteri > Salmoniformes > Salmonidae > Salmo > Salmo salar. Next base: position 71,571,270 of record NC_138297.1, read on the forward strand.
CCTCCTGCCCTCCCTCCCCTTCTCCCTCCCTCCCCTTCTCCCTCCCCTTCTCCCTCCTGCCCTCCCTCCCCTTTTCCCTCCTGCCCTCCCTCCCCTCCTGCCCTCCCTCCCCTTCTCCCTCCCTCCCCTTCTCCCGCCCCTTCTCCCTCCTGCCCTCCCTCCCCTTTTCCCTCCTGCCCTCCCTCCCCTTCTCCCCTCCCCTTTTTCCTCCTGCCCTCCCTCTCCTCCTCTCTCCCTTTAATACTCAACCGATGGATCTTGGATCTGAGAAACAGGCAGGCAGAGTGAAAGCTCCCTTCCTGTCACAGACTGAGACAGTGCCCAGGGAGCCCTGAACGGGGTGGACCACCCGTGAGGAGGCCCTGTAGCACTGCAGCGTCTCAACCCTCCAGAACAAACCAACTAGAGAGAGATGGAGGCTTGGACACTTCCTTTAATTAGCTTGATGTTCAGAAACTGCGTCAAGCCTTCTGCTCTGGTCTTAGAAAGGTTGATTCAGAATATTCCTACTTCTATATATAAAAACTACATTTTGATTTAAGAAGTTAATTCACAGCTGTTCTATTGTGATCTAATCCCCTACATTTAAGAAGTGGATGGAAAAAGGTTCTAATTTCAGACTGATGTCATCAACACTTCCATTAGAGGACACCATCCTCTGTTCCTCATAACAACCTGAAATAAACCTATTTGGAGGGAGGAGGAGGGAAAGGGGAGGGAGGGAGATCCCAGCCAAGGGGTAGTATGGGGAATCCTCTGGTTCACTGGGAAGATACACACAGGCGTGCACGAATGCAAGCAGGGAGGCACGCTGGCAGGCACACACATACACACAGCTGTGCGACCTGCACTTTTTTATTTTGGGAGCACCAGTGTGAAAACACTATAAAAATTCATTGCGTAACAATATTTAGGCCTGACACTCTTCTCTACACTGCTCAAACAAATCAGACTACCTCCTGTGGCCCACCGTTTCTCCACGCTGTTTATTCTCTATGCATGCTGTCAATTCATGCACTCAACATGTTCTTCCAGAACAAAGAACGCTGCTGCTTTCCACGTTGCTTCTAAATATGAATCCACATGTTTTCTCTTTTTCTACTATTAGTTTGATCTATCTTGCTCTCTGCAAAACGCTAGTTAGTTAGGAGGATGGCATGTGCTTAAATAATGCTAATCGCTAACTAGCTAGCTGGCTAGTAAAATGCCATTTAGCTAAATGCGCTATCTAGGGCAAAGCCAACGTTAGCTCTAATACATGTAGTTACCAGTGGTGGTGTATAGATCAGTATGTTGTTTATTCAACGTCCCCTGGGAAAAACTGATCAACACTTTGGTTCCTACCCTGTCATTAACTGCTACCTGGCTTTTTCCATTTGTTGTCATGTAACACCAACCATAGAATTACAATAGTCATTGTGTTTGTATGATTCCAACAGTTCAGATGATTGGAGCTCAGGCAGGTCAAAACACTGAAGTCATCTAGAGACGTTCAGTCTCCATCTTCATTTAAATATGTTTGTTTTGCTCCATGCACTTAAGGGACCACAATGGAAATAAGTCAGACTTTTTATTTTGTTATCGCCCTCAATTAAAAAACATAAAAACTGATAAATAAAATCAATCAATCTAAATTGCAATATTTTGTTGAAAAATTGCAAGTATATTATTTTGCCCAAATGGTGCAGCCATACTAACAACCTGGTAACTTTAGCAGTATATGAAAACACTTGATGGCACAGAAAGAAAGGAAGTCTTGTTCATGTGCTTCGAAAGTCAGTACGATCCAAAGGCTACATTTAGACAGGCAGCACAATTCTGAGCTTTTTTCTTCTTCACTAATTGGTATTTTTTGACAAATCAGATCAGCTCTGAAAAAGATCTGATGTGAAAAAAATTTGATGTGAAAAGACCAATTTTAATGGAAAAAAGATCAGAATTAGTCTGCCTGTCTAAATGCAGCCATATGGGCCCCAATGTAGGCTAGTTTTCAATCAATTAAAAATATATATTATTCTGGTCATTTAGAGCTCTACACACACACATACACACAGTTACACTTTGCACTACTTTGAACAACATTAGCTTCTCAGACATTAATACATTCTAAAACGGGCTTTAAACCGGTAACACAAAGAGGCAGCAGGCGTTCTATCTATAAACAGCTCTGATACACATTTCCACCCAGCCGAGCAGTCTTAGTACAGTAGAGCTGTCTGGGAATTAGACTGATTGGCTAGACTGAGCATTACGAGGTAGAGAGGCACAGGAGAGACAGACTGAACTATGACAGACTGAACACTTTAACTAGTCCCTACTAACCTGGTTGCATCCTGTAGTACAAACTCAAAAAAAGTTCTGGGACACTGTAAAGTCCATGGAGAATAAGAGCACCTCCTCCCAGCTGCCTACTGCACTGAGGCTAGGAAACACTGTTACCACCGATAAATCCACTATAATTGAGAATTTCAATAAGCATTTCTCTATGGCTGGCCATGCTTTCCACCTGGCTACCCCTACCCCGGTCAACTGCCCGGCACCCTCCACAGCAACCCGCCAAAGCCCCCACCATTTCTCGTTCACCCAAATCCAGATAGCTGATGTTCTGAAAGAGCTGCAAAATCTGGACCCCTACAAATCAGACGGGCTAGACAATCTGGACCCTCTCTTTCTAAAATTATCTGCAGAAGTTGTTGCAACCCCTATTACTAGCCTGTTAAACCTCTCTTTCGTATCGTCTGAGATTCCCAAAGATTGGAAAGCTGCCGCGCTCATCCCCCTCTTCAAAGGGGGTGACACTCTAGACCCAAACTGCTACAGACCAATATCTATCCTACCCTGTCTTTCCAAGGTCTTAAGTTAACAAACAGATTACCGACCATTTCGAATCCCACCGTACCTTCTCCGCTATTCAATCTGGTTTCAGAGCTGGTCATGGGTGCACCTCAGCCACGCTCAAGGTCCTAAACAACATCATAACCGCCATCGATAAGAGACATTACTGTGCAGCCGTATTCATAGACCTGGCCAAGGCTTTCGACTCTGTCAATCACCACATTCTTATTGGCAGACTCGACAGCCTTGGTTTCTCAAATGATTGCCTTGCCTCGTTCACCAACTACTTCTCAGATAGAGTTCAGTGTGTCAAATCGGAGGACCTGTTGTCCGGGCCTCTGGCAGTCTCTATGGGGGTGCCACAGGGTTCAATTCTCGGGCCGACTCTCTTCTCTGTATACATCAATGATGTTGCTCTTGCTGCTGGTGATTCTCTGATCCACCTCTACGCAGACGTCACCATTCTGTATACTTCTGGCCCTTCTTTGGACACTGTATTAACTAACCTCCAGACGAGCTTCAATGCCATACAACTCTCCTTCTGTGGCCTCCAACTGCTCTTAAATGCAAGTAAAACTAAATGCATGCTTTTCAATCGATCACTGCCCGCACCTGCTCGCCCGTCCAGCATCACTACTCTGGACGGTTCTGACTTAGAATACGTGGACAACTACAAATACCTAGGTGTCTGGTTAGACTGTAAACTCTCCTTCCAGACTCACATTAAGCATCTCCAATCCAAAATTAAATCTAGATTCGGCTTCCTATATCACAACAAAGCATCCTTCACTCATGCTGCCAAACATACCCTCGTAAAACTGACCATCCTACCGGTCCTCGACTTCGGTGATGTCATCTATAAAATAGCCTCCAACACTCTACTCAACAAATTGAATGCAGTCTATCACAGTGCCATTTGTTTTGTCACCAAAGCCCCATACACTACCCACCACTGCGATCTGTACGCTCTCGTTGGCTGGCCCTCGCTTCATATTCGTCGCCAAACCCACTGGATACACGTTATCTACGAGTCTCTGCTAGGTAAAGCCCCTCCTTATCTCAGCTCACTGGTCACCATAACAGCACCCGCTCGTAGCATGCGCTCCAGCAGGTATATCTCACTGGTCACCCCCAAAGCCAATTCCTCCTTTGGTCGCCTTTCCTTCCAGTTCTCTGCTGCCAATGACTGGAACGAACTGCAAAAATCACTGAAGCTGGAGACTCATATCTCCCTCACTAGCTTTAAGAACCAGCTGTCAGAGCAGTTCACAGCTCACTGCACCTGTACATAGCCCATCTGTAAATAGCCCATCTATCTACCTCATCCCCATACTGTATTTATTTATCTTGCTCATTTGCACCCCAGTATCTCTACTTGCACATCATCTTCTGCACATCTACCATTCCAGTGTTTAATTGCTATATTGTAATTACTTCACCACCATGGCCTATTTATTGCCTTACCTCCCTTATCTTACCTCATTTGCACTCACTGTATATAGACTTTTGGTTTTCTTGTTTTCTACTATATTATTGACTGTATGTTTTGTTTACTCCATGTATAACTCTTGTTGTATGTGTCGAATTGCTATTCTTTATCTTGGCCAGGTCGCAGTTGCAAATGAGAACTTGTTCTCAACTAGCCTACCTGGTTAAATAAAGGACTTGTTCTCAACTAGCCTACCTGGTTAAATAAAGGACTTGTTCTCAACTAGCCTACCTGGTTAAATAAAGGACTTGTTCTCAACTAGCCTACCTGGTTAAATAAAGGACTTGTTCTCAACTAGCCTACGTGGTTAAATAAAGGTTAAATATTTTTTTAAGTTGGACCAAAACACTCAACAAACATGTCCTGGACTAAAAAGCCGCTTTGTCAGATGAATGTAGTCCCAAACATTTATTCCAGACATCTCCAGTTACATGACACAGTGCTCTCAGAAAGTACCCAGACCCCTTGACTTTTTCCACATTTTGTTATGTTACAGCCTTATTCTAAAATTGATTCAATAGTTTCCCCCCCCCCCATCAATCTACACACAATAGCCCATAATAACAAAGCAAAAACAGGTTTTTAGAAATGTTTGCTAAGTTATTAAAAATAAATAGCTGAAATAACATTTACATAAGTATTCTGACTCTACTTTGTTGAAGCACCTTTGGCAGCGATTCCAGGGTATGACGCTACAAGCTTGGTACACCTGTATTTGGGGAGTTTCTCCCATTCTTCTCTGCAGATCCTCCAAGAGTTCCTGAGCACTCTGGAGCAGGTTTTCATCAAGAATCTCTCTGTACTTTGCTCCATTCATCTTTCCCTCGATCCTGACTAGTCTCCCCATCCCTGCTGCTGAAAAACATCCCCACAGCATGATGCTGCCACCACCATGCTTCACCATAGGGATGGTGCCAGGTTTCCATTCAGGCATTCAGGCCGAAGAGTTCAATCTTGGTTTCATCAGTCTTTAGGTGCCTTTTGCCAAACTCCAAGCGGTCTGTCATGTGCCTTTTACTGAGGAGTGGCTTACGTCTGGCCACTCTACCATAAAGACCTGATTGTTGGAGTGCTGCAGAGATGGTTGTCCTTCTGGAAGGTTCTTCCATCTCCACAGAGGAACTCTGAAGCTCTGTCAGAGTGACCATCGGGTTCTTGGTCACCTCCCTGACCAAGGCCCTTCTCCACCGATTGCTCAGTTTGGCCGGGCGGCCAGCTCTAGGAAGAGTCTTGGTGGTCCCAAACTTCTTACATTTAAGAACGATGGAGGCCACTGTGTTCTTGGGGACCTTCAATGCTGCAGAAATCTTTTGGTACCCTTCCCCAGATCTGTGCCTCAAAACAATCCTGTCTCAGAGCTCTACGGACAATTCCTTTGACCTCATGGCTTAGTTTTTGCTCTGACATGCACTGTCAACTGTGTAGACAGGTGTGTGCCTTTCCAAATCATGTCCAATCAATAGAATTTACCACAGGTGGTCTGCAATCAAGTTGTAGAAACATCTGAAGGATCATCAATGGAAACAGGATGTACCTGAGATGCATTTACAGTCTCAGAGCAAAAGTTCTGAATATCTACAGTAGCAGTCAAGTTTGGGCACACCTACTCATTCAAGGGTTTTAAGTTTTATTTAAAAAAAATATGTTTTTGCTTTGTCATTATGGGGTATTGTGATGTCATTATGGGGTACTGTGTGTAGATTGAGGAGGAAAAATATTTATTTAATCCATTTTAGAATAAGGCTGTAATTAAAAATTGTTGGACATGTAAAAGGGTCTGAATACTTTCCGAATGCACTGTATTGTAAATACTATTTAGTTCTATATAACATACTATGTTATACACTCTATTGTAAATACTATTTAGTTATATGTAACATTATGTTAAACACTGAGTACTGTTTCCATTACATAGCTTTCACCTGTTCAGTCTATTCTATGATCCCTTATTGATGTCACTTGTTAAATCCACTTCAATCTGTGTAGATGAAGGGGAGACAAGTTAAAGAGGGATTTTTAAGCCTTGAGACAATTGAGACATGGATTGTGTGTGTGTGCCATTCAAGATTGTAAAGGGGCAAGACAAAAGATTTAAGTGCCTTTGAACGGTGTATGGTAGTAGGTGCCATGCGCACCGGTTTGTGTGTCAAGAACTGCAAAGCTGCTGGTTATTTCACACTCAACAGTTTCCCGTGTGTATCAAGAATGGTCCACCACCCAAAGGACATCCAGCCAACTTGACACAACTGTTGGAAGCATTGGAGTCAACGTGGGCCAGCATCCCTGTGGAACGCTTTCGACACATTGTAGAGTCCATGCCTCGACAAATTGACACTGTTCTGAGGGAAGGGGGGGGGGGGGTTAGTTGTGGTTGCAACTCAATATTATAAATGTACTCTTAATGTTTTGTACAGTCAGTGTAGATAACCTTCCTCCTATTGGATATCTGCCCTGTAGCGAAGGCACCAGTGTAGATCCAGTTCCAATATTAGGCTGTGTTGTTTCTGTGTTCCAATATTAGGCTGTGTTGTTTCTGTGTTCCAATATTAGGCTGTGTTGTTTCTGTGTTCCAATATTAGGCTGTGTTGTTTCTGTGTTCGAGTTCCAGTAATAGGATGTGTTTTTTCTGTGTTCCAGTTCCAATATTAGGCTGTGTTGTTTCTGTGTTCCAATATTAGGCTGTGTTGTTTCTGTGTTCCAGTTCCAATATTAGGATGTGTTGTTTCTGTGTTCCAGTTCCAATATTAGGATGTGTTGTTTCTGTGTTCCAATATTAGGCTGTGTTGTTTCTGTGTTCCAGTTCCAGTAATAGGATGTGTTGTTTCTGTGTTCCAGTTCCAATATAAGGATGTGTTGTTTCTGTGTTCCAGTTCCAGTAATAGGATGTGTTGTTTCTGTGTTCCAGTTCCAATATAAGGATGTGTTGTTTCTGTGTTCCAGTTCCAGTAATAGGATGTGTTGTTTCTGTGTTCCAGTTCCAATATAAGGATGTGTTGTTTCTGTGTTCCAGTTCCAGTAATAGGATGTGTTGTTTCTGTGTTCCAGTTCCAATATAAGGATGTGTTGTTTCTGTGTTCCAGTTCCAATATAAGGATGTGTTGTTTCTGTGTTCCAGTTCCAGTAATAGGATGTGTTGTTTCTGTGTTCCAGTTCCAGTAATAGGATGTGTTGTTTCTGTGTTCCAGTTCCAATATAAGGATGTGTTGTTTCTGTGTTCCAGTTCCAGTAATAGGATGTGTTGTTTCTGTGTTCCAGTTCCAGTAATAGGATGTGTTGTTTCTGTGTTCCAGTTCCAGTAATAGGATGTGTTGTTTCTGTGTTCCAGTTCCAGTAATAGGATGTGTTGTTTCTGTGTTCCAGTTCCAGTAATAGGATGTGTTGTTTCTGTGTTCCAGTTCCAGTAATAGGATGTGTTGTTTCTGTGTTCCAGTTCCAGTAATAGGATGTGTTGTTTCTGTGTTCCAGTTCCAGTAATAGGATGTGTTGTTTCTGTGTTCCAGTTCCAGAAATAGGATGTGTTGTTTCTGTGTTCCAGTTCCAATATAAGGATGTGTTGTTTCTGTGTTCCAGTTCCAATATAAGGATGTGTTGTTTCTGTGTTCCAGTTCCAGTAATAGGATGTGTTGTTTCTGTGTTCCAGTTCCAGTAATAGGATGTGTTGTTTCTGTGTTCCAGTTCCAGTAATAGGATGTGTTGTTTCTGTGTTCCAGTTCCAGTAATAGGATGTGTTGTTTCTGTGTTCCAGTTCCAGTAATAGGATGTGTTGTTTCTGTGTTCCAGTTCCAATATAAGGATGTGTTGTTTCTGTGTTCCAGTTCCAGTAATAGGATGTGTTGTTTCTGTGTTCCAGTTCCAGTAATAGGATGTGTTGTTTCTGTGTTCCAGTTCCAGTAATAGGATGTGTTGTTTCTGTGTTCCAGTTCCAGTAATAGGATGTGTTGTTTCTGTGTTCCAGTTCCAGTAATAGGATGTGTTGTTTCTGTGTTCCAGTTCCAGAAATAGGATGTGTTGTTTCTGTGTTCCAGTTCCAATATAAGGATGTGTTGTTTCTGTGTTCCAGTTCCAATATAAGGATGTGTTGTTTCTGTGTTCCAGTTCCAGTAATAGGATGTGTTGTTTCTGTGTTCCAGTTCCAGTAATAGGATGTGTTGTTTCTGTGTTCCAGTTCCAGTAATAGGATGTGTTGTTTCTGTGTTCCAGTTCCAGTAATAGGATGTGTTGTTTCTGTGTTCCAGGTTGGCCTTCCTTCTATGACCTGATAAAGGAGGAATCAGTCACTGTAACAGATGATTTCGCCTATGGGATGCACAGAGTTGAGACCAGCTGTAGTCAGGTAAACTGGTTCACATTATTTCACCTTAATTTGAAGTCATTGATAACCAATTCTCTGTTACAATAATGACCTGGTTAGATATGAGGTCTATCTAGAGGGTAAAGAGTAGCAGAGATTGGATGCTCTGTTTGGATGAGCGGAAGTAGAGACTAGATTATTGGTTCTCCTTGGAGGGGTTCCAGATTTTAGTTTTCATATTTACAATACAACAAAATGTTGCTTGGATATTGCTGAGTAATCAGTCCTTTCTGTGTGTTTCAGTGTGGTTCTCACCTCGGACACCTGTTTGATGACGGCCCCAGACCCACAGGGAAACGATACTGCATCAACTCTGCCTCTCTGGGCTTCCAGTCAGCCTCTGCCTCAGCCTCTACCCCACCCAGCAACGGAGATGGGACAGGAGCTGGAGCTGGGCCAGGTGGTGCGGACGGGGCAGGAGCTGGGGCTGGGCCAGGTGGTGCGGTCGGGGCAGGAGCTGGGGTCGGGTCAGATGGTGCGACTGGGGCTGGGCCAGGTGGTGCGGTCGGGACAGGAGGTGGGGCGGTCGGGGGCAAGACTGAGCTCTGAGTAGGGTCTCCTTGGTCTTGGACAGATTTCAGGATTACAGGAACTACAGGCATGGTCACTCACTCCTTATCCAAACTGGTAGCCTAGGTCCTGGTCGAAATGTTACAAACAGAACAGAGAACAGCTGGAGAATATAGGTTACACAGATCCGAAAACAGTCAGACAACTAGGTTGCACAGATCCGAAAACAGTTAGACAACTAGGTTGCACAGATCAGAAAACAGTCAGCCAACTACAGTCAGCTCAGTAAGGGGCCATCAGCACCCCTTAGAAACATGTGGAACATGATGCCTCTTCTGTGGCTTTGTAGGTTATACACACACACACCCAAATACAGTTGGTCAAACAGTCAGTCAAATACAGTCAGACAAATGACCACAGTGGCCATGTACCAAGCTGGCCAACCACTGGCTGCCTGCCTTTATAAAGTCCCAGGCCTCTACTGTACTATACAACTGTCTGAGGAGGTAAATATTGTCTTTATAAAGTCCCAGGCCTCTATTGTACTATACAACTGTCTGAGGAGGTAAATATTGTCTTTATAAAGTCCCAGGCCTCTACTGTACTATACAACTGTCTGAGGAGGTAAATATTGTCTTTATAAAGTCCCAGGCCTCTACTGTACTATACAACTGTCTGAGGAGGTAAATATTGTCTTTATAAAGTCCCAGGCCTCTATTGTACTATACAACTGTCTGAGGAGGTAAATATTGTCTTTATAAAGTCCCAGGCCTCTACTGTACTATACAACTGTCTGAGGTAAATATTGTCTTTATAAAGTCCCAGGCCTCTACTGTACTATACAACTGTCTGAGGAGGTAAATATTGGATGCAGTATCACGTTGCTCACATTGCTTTTGACCGTTACAAGTTTTGATCATATTTAAAGTATATCAACTGTTATATTTTTCTTTCTAGTATATTTAAAGCCTTTTGCTTTTGGGGAAAAAAAGTGAATGATTTATTATTATGATTGTGTGTACTTGACTTTGAAGAGCAATGTGTGTTGTTTTTAAAAAGAAAGTGATATTTGATACAGAGGGGTGGATAGTTTAAGGACAACGCTCATATGAGCTGTAGAATAAACACCAAGAGGAGAAATAAGCATTCTGTCCAATAAGAAAGGCGCGCATACACACACACACACACACACACACACACACACACACCAGATTGACTTCTGTTTAGTGTGAATACAACACTAACCTGTCTTTTTAAAGGTTTCTTCTCCTGCCCCCTACTTCCTGCTGTTCGTCATTCTATTCTCTAGCTGAATGTTTTTCTTGCGTTTTTGTTTCCCAGACTTGTATTGACACAAAGTTATATTAAAATAAAACTTGACACAGCAATGTTGATGTTTACTTGAGTTATTTGGATGTTTTCTGACCATGTTTAATTTTAAAATGCCATATTTGTTTGAGAGAAGAGTTGAAGACTAGTTTACATTGTAGCAAACAGACCAAAATATTTGAACCTTCCAAAAGGAGACAATGAATGAGGTGCCACACCAACAGAGGACCTCTGTACACTGTAAGGAACATTTCTCCCGTGTTAACCTGGGACTGGACAGAACCTGCCTGCTGTAAGGAACATTTCTCCTGTGTTAACCTGGGACTGGACAGAACCTGCCTGCTGTAAGGAACATTTCTCCCGTGTTAACCTGGGAGTGGACAGAACCTGCCTGCTGTAAGGAACATTTCTCCCGTGTTAACCTGGGAGTGGACAGAACCTGCCTGCTGTAAGGAACATTTCTCCCGTGTTAACCTGGGACTGGACAGAACCTGCCTGCTGTAAGGAACATTTCTCCCGTGTTAACCTGGGAGTGGACAGAACCTGCCTGCTGTAAGGAACATTTCTCCCGTGTTAACCTGGGAGTGGACAGAACCTGCCTGCTGTAAGGAACATTTCTCCCGTGTTAACCTGGGAGTGGACAGAACCTGCCTGCTGTAAGGAACATTTCTCCTGTGTTAACCTGGGACTGGACAGAACCTGCCTGTGTAAGGAACATTTCTCCCGTGTTAACCTGGGACTGGACAGAACCTGCCTGCTGTAAGGAACATTTCTCCTGTGTTAACCTGGGAGTGGACAGAACCTGCCTGCTGTAAGGAACATTTCTCCTGTGTTAACCTGGGACTGGACAGAACCTTCCTGCTGTAAGGAACATTTCTCCTGTGTTAACCTGGGAGTGGACAGAACCTGCCTGTTGTAAAAGTCTGGAGACCCAGTTAAATAACAGGTCATCTTCAGGTCAGCGAATCTGTTTAGAAGAGATCCATAGACTCAGAATACAGCCATTTATAAATGGAGCTTGTCCTATTCATAGACCATGTACCTGCTGCTGGTATAGGGGTTTCCTGTCTTTACATAGGGGGAAATGGCTCAGATAAGGTCATTAATAGTTACCAGCAGAGTATCAAGCACCTGGGAGTGTTGAACTGGGAACCCCTTGTCTGTCTGTTGACGACACTTTGTTGTAGCTAAATGCACCATGGCAACCTAATCATCCCCAGCTTCCAATTGGCTCATTCATCCCCCCCTCCTCTCCCCCTGTAACTATTTCCCAGGTCGTTGCTGTAAATGACAATGTGTTGTCAGTCAATTTACCTGGTAAAATAAGGTAACAAAACACCAGTCTGGATCTACAGTATTCTGCTGCCGTCTCTGCTGTGAAGCCAGGCGAGGTAGAGACTGGCACGTTGTGGTGTGTGTGTGTTAGGGGGGGGGGGTAGTCTTGTGCAGTGTTTTCTGGGAAACAGCCTCAGAATGCAGCTTTGTGTTGACAGATTATTCCTCTTTCATAGATCATCAACTTCCTTCACACACACAAAATAAAAAAAAAACGTTTTTTTAAGGTGCCAAAACAAATGTGTCGTTGTAGTGCATAGACTAGACAATGTATGGTGTAGAGATGACTCCTTTTTATTTATGGCTGGCCGGTAACATTCTGATTGCATCGTAAACCATTTTCCTCAGCACAAAAGTTCTACCTAAACCACAAGTCCACTAAATCTGAATCAAACACAAACTGCTCTCAAGCCATTCTACAGTCATTCTGTTGGATTAGATCTCCATTGTCTTGTTCTGTTTGTCCACTGGTTTCAGGAGAGTGTGTACAGTGGTAAAGGATCTGACCCTAAATACTGTCTGGAGGGTGTAGTTAGTAGGAAACCCTGGTATGGAATATGGTCTAATTAGATTGTTAATTAACCAGAGAGTTGGTTGAATACGGTCTAATTAGATTGTTGATTGACCAGAGAGTTGGTTGAATACGGTCTAATTAGATTGTTAATTAACCAGAGAGTTGGTTGAATACGGTCTAATTAGATTGTTAATTAACCAGAGAGTTGGTTGAATATGGTCTAATTAAATTGTTAATTAACCAGAGAGTTGGTTGAATACGGTCTAATTAGATTGTTAATTAACCAGAGAGTTGGTTGAATACGGTCTAATTAGATTGTTAATTGACCAGAGAGTTGGTTGAATACGGTCTAATTAGATTGTTAATTAACCAGAGAGTTGGTTGAACGGGGCCTTCCTCCACATCTACGCACGTACTCACGCATACATGGCAATCAACGATGGTGGCATGTTACGATTTCGAAGTCGACGTCAGCAACCTTCCGTCCCTGATCTGGATCGATTGGGGCTTCTCCATCTGTCAGGGGGGCCTGCACCATCCTGGCAACCTTCCGTCCCTGATCTGGATCGATTGGGGCTTCTCCATCTGTCAGGGGGGCCTGCACCATCCTGGCAACCTTCCGTCCCTGATCTGGATCGATTGGGGCTTCTCCATCTGTCAGGGGGGCCTGCACCATCCTGGCAACCTTCCGTCCCTGATCTGGATGGATTGGGGCTTCTGCATCTGTCGGGGGGGCCTGCACCATCCTGTGAAGCTTGGGAGTGGGCGGATTGCCTCGTCCTTCTCGCCAGCCGTGATTTTGGGCAGCTCCATGGTAAAAAATGTGATTGTTTTTGCACCAGAAACAATGTCTTATCCCAGAACTTGAGTAAATGACATTACTGAACTGCACCTGAATGTACTAGGCCAGGACATGGCCATCGATTCTATCGTAGTCCATGTGGGTTTTAATGACATTATGAAGGGCAGCTCTGAACAGTTGAAACTGGATTTTAAAGAGCTGGTTGACTCTCTGCTAGACACTAATAAAAAAAACATATCTGGCCCTGTGCCCTCTCTGAATCCATGGCATTGAACGCTTTAACAGGATTCTTTCTCTTCGCAACTGGCTACGTGATTATTACAGCTCAATAGGTGTAACTTTTGTTGACAATTTCAATACCATTTTGGAAACAAAACACGTTTTATAAGGAGGATGGGATCCACCCGAATAATTTGGATTCCTGGATCCTTTCACAGCATTATAAGGCTGCGTTGAGACAATGACTTATCATTGACCCAAGCCCAGCTCTGTTAATCCCTACCATTGTGACGCTGAGACATCATAATGCTTTAGCAAATGTACATTACACCAGGGGCGTTGGTAGACACAGCTAATTTATGACCGTCTAACTGCCCTGAATGCCTCTGCTGATCCTACAGCTAATGTATGCAGAAATCATGTGTCTATGAACCAGATTTATGCTGTTAGCACTGAGGCGGTGTGCGCTAGTAGGAATTCCACTGTGTCCAGCTCACCCTGCACTAACATAAACAACATGAACATATCTACTTCTGCTAAGCTTCCCAGTAAAGCAATGAAAACAAGCAAGCATCCCAGAAAAGTGCTCAAAATAGCCCATGTTAACTAATGTAGCTTAATAAACAACGTTCATGAAATTAATAAATTGCTAGTAACAGACTACATTCATATTCTGACTATCTTTGAAACTCACGTAGACAATACTGTTGATGATACAGTGGTAGGAATACAAGGTTATAACATTTACAAAAAAGACAGAAATGCCAGTGGTGGAGGCTGTTTTTATTCAGAACCACATTCCTGTAAAGATTAGAGAGGATCTCATGTTAAATACTGTTGAAGTAATATGGCTACAGGTTCATCTGCCTCACCTAAAGCCCATTCTTGTCGGAAGCTGCAATAGATCACCAAGTGTTAAACAGTCAGTATCTGGATAACATGTGTGAAATGCTTGATAATGTGATATCAACAGAGAGGTATACTTTCTGGGTTATTTAAATATTGTCTGGCTTTCATCAAGCTGCCCACTCCAGAAAAAGCTTCAAACTGTAACCAGTGCCAGCAACCTGGTTCAGGTTATCAGTCAACCTAGCAGGGTAGTTACAAAGAGCACAGGAATTAAATCATCAACACGTATTGATCCCATCTTAACTAATGCTGCAGAAATGTGCTTGAAAGCAGTATCCAGATCCATCGGATGTAGTAGGTAGTGCTTGTTGATAGTGCTGTAGAGAGCCCTTGATTCTCTATGGTGTAGTAGGTCAGGGCGTGACTAGGGGGTGTTCTAGTTCAATATTTCTATGTTGGTGTTTTGTATGGTTCCCAATTAGAGGCAGCTGGTAATCGTTGCCTCTAATTGGGTATCATATTTAGGTAGCCATTTTTCCCACCTGTGTTTGTGGGATATTGTTTTGTGCTTGTTGCACCACGTAGTCACGTTTTGTTGCTTGTTATTTGTTTGGTTGAAGAAGGTTCACTGTAATTAAATATGTGGAACTCAACACACGCTGCGCCTTGGTCCGTCTCTTACAACAACTGTGACACTACAAGACCTGCCAGCAGAGGTCTCTTCACAGTCCCCAAGTCCAGAACAGACTATGGAAGGCACACAGTACTACATAGAGCCATGACTACATGGAACTCTAATCCACATCAAGTAACTGATTCAAGCAGTAAAATGACATTTAAAAAACAGATAAAAATACACCTTATGGAACAGCGGGGACAGTGAAGCAACACAAACATAGGCACAAACACATGCATACACACACATGATAACATACGCACTATACACGCACGTACACATGGATTTAGTACTGTAAATATGTGGTAGTGGAGTAGGGGCCTGAGGCACATACTTAGTGTGTTGTAAAATCTGTGAATGTAGTTTAATGTTTTTAAAATTGTATAACTGCCTTCATTTTGCCGGACCCCAGGAAGAATAGCTGCTGCCTTGGCACCATCGAATGGGGATCCATAAGAAATACAAATACTGTCCTCCCGACTGTGTTCCATCTTTGAAGACATGTATTTTCACTGTTAGAGTGGCCAGTACAGTATCTGGCCAATACAGTGGCTTGCGAAAGTATTCACCCCTCTTGGCATTTTTCCTATTTTGTTGCCTCACACCCTGGAATTAAAATAGATTTTTGGGGGGGTTTGTATCATTTGATTTATACAACATGTCTCAAAAATGTCCCTGTATTTAGCGCCATCCGTCATTCCTTCAATTCTGACCGGTTTCCCAGTCCCTGCCGATGAAAAACATCCCCACAGCATGATGCTGCTACCACCATGCTTCACTGTGGGGTTGCTGTTCTTGGGGTGATGAGAGGTGTTGGGTTTGCGCCAAACATAGCATTTTCCTTGATGGCCAAAAAGCTCATGTCTCATCTGACCAGAGTACCTTCTTCCATATGTTTGGGAGTCTCCCACATGCCTTTTGGCGAACACCAAACGTATTCTTTTTATTTTGGGGAATTTTTTGAAACAAGTAATTTTTTTCATTTCACTTCACCAATTTGGACTATTTTGTGTATGTCCATTACATGAAATCCAAATAAAAATCTATTTAAATTAGAGGTTGCTGTCTAGAGAGGGTTGGGGTTGGTGTGGACTGTCTAGAGAGGTTTGGGGATGGTGTGGACTGTCTATAGAGTGTTGGGGTCGGTGTGGACTGTCTAGAGAGGGTTGGGGTTGGTGTGGACGGTCTAGAGAGGTTTGGGGTTGGTGTGGACGGTCTAGAGAGGTTTGGGGTTGGTGTGGACTGTCTAGAGAAGGTTGGGGTTGGTGTGGACTGTCTAGAGAAGGTTGGGGTTGGTGTGGACTGTCTAGAGAGGGTTGGGGTTGGTGTGGACTGTCTAGAGAAGGTTGGGGTTGGTGTGGACTGTCTAGAGAGGGTTGGGGTTGGTGTGGACTGTCTAAGAGAGTTTTAGCATTGGTGTGGACCTTCTAAGAGAGGCTTGGAGTTTTAAAGGGGGGGGGGGGTTGAGTGTGGAATCAAAAAATATATTAACTTGAGATTTTTTTTGTCAATATCCCATATTGTCAAAGTGGAATTATGTTTTTCAAAAAATGTATACATTTATAAAAAATGAAAAGCTTTGTTGGGGCAAAGCTTATGTTTATGAACTACCTCATCTCTGTACCCCACACATACAATTATCTGTAAGGTTCCTCAGTCGAGCTGTGAATTTCAAACACATTCAACCACGAAGACCTGGGAGGTTTTCCAATAACTCACAAAGAAGGGCACCTATTGGTAGATGGGTAGAAATAAATGAAAGCAGACATTGAATAACCCTTTGAGCATGGTGACGTTATTAATTACACATTGGATGGAGTATCAATACACCCAGTCACTACAAAGATACAGGCGTCCTTCTTAACTCAGTTGCCGAAGAGGAAGGAAACAGCTCAGGGATTTCACTATGAGGCCAATGGTGACTTTAAAACAGTTACAGAGTTTAATGGCTGTGATCGGAGAACACTGAGGATGGATCAACAACATTGTAGTTACTATCTCAATACGAACCTAAATGACAGAGTGAAAAGAAGGAAGCCTGTACCTGGAGGAAAACCTGGTTCAGTCTGCTTTCCACCAGACACTGGGAGATGAAGTCACCTTTCAGCAGGACAATAACCTAAAACACAAGGCCAAATATACACTGGAGTTGCTTACCAAGAAGTCAGTGAATGTGCCTGAGTGACAGTTATGACTTAAATCTACTTGAAAATCAACTGCAAGACCTGAAGATAGCAATTACATTTTACATTTTACATTTAACTAGGCAAGTCTGTTAAGAACAAATTCTTATTTTCAATGACGGCCTAGGAACAGTAGGTTAACTACCTTGTTCAGGAGAACGACAGATTTTTACCTTGTCAGCTCAGGGATTCAATCTTGCAACCTTTCGGTTACTAGTCCAACGCTCTAACCACTAGGATATTTTATCAATTTTAAATTCAGGCTGTAACAAAATGTGGAATTAGTCAAGGGGTATGAATACTTTCTGAAGGCTCTGTATATGGTACAGTGAGTGAGTATGGGATGCCAGTCGGATACGGCCTCTAATCCAGAGCCCATCTCCCAAACAAACCTCTCTTAATGTCCCTCTTTCTCCCTCTCTCCAGTCTCTCCCTCTCTCCCTTCCTCTCCCTCTCTCCCCTTCCTCCCCCTCTCCCCCTCTCCCTCTCCCCATCTCTCTCCCTTCCTCCCCCTCTCTCCACCTCTCCCTCTCCCCATCTCTTTCCCTTCCTCCCCCTCTCTCCACCTCTCCCTCTCCCCATCTCTTTCCCCTCCTCCCCCTCTCTCCCCCTCTCCCCATCTCTCTCCCCCTCTCCCTCTCCCCATCTCTCTCCCTTCCTCCCCCTCTCCCCTCCTCCCCCTCTCCCCTTCTCTCTCCCCCTCTATGCTGGTGTGACTTATATTCACATGTTAAGACAGTGGCTCCATTAGCTCCAGGACAGAGGAAGCAGGAAGCAGCCCATCACCACCAGGCATCACACAGCACACACACACACACACACACACACACACACACACACACACACACACACACACACACACACACACACACACACACACACACACACACACACACACACACACACACACACACAGTCCTGCAGCCCTCCCCACCCACCCAGGCATTACACACACACACACACACACACACACACACACACACACACACACACACACACACACACACACACTCCTGCAGCCCTACCACCCACCCAGGCATCACACACACACACACACACACACACACACACAGCAGCCCTACCACACACACACACAGGCACTACACACACACACACACACACACACACACACACACACACACACACACACACACACACACACAGTCCTGCAGCCCCACACATAAACACCTTCTAACATCCGGGGGCCAGCGCTCCTAATACAACTGCACTTTCATTCACATTGTGTGTGTGATCACTCATGTGTGGAT
This sequence comes from Salmo salar, assembly GCF_965601325.2. Classification (NCBI taxonomy): domain Eukaryota; kingdom Metazoa; phylum Chordata; class Actinopteri; order Salmoniformes; family Salmonidae; genus Salmo; species Salmo salar. Next base: position 71,589,630 of record NC_138297.1, read on the forward strand.
AAGGTCTGGGCTTTGACATGAACTATCCAGTCTGTCTGGAATTACTCTGAAGAATGACTGAAGACTCTCTTCCTCCATCTCTCTCTCTCTCTCTCTCTCTCTCTCTCTCTCTCTCTCTCTCTCTCTCTCCCTGGAAGGGAAACCAGTGATCTCATTCTACTCTGTAAACTCAAGCTAACTCAAGCCAACTATTTTATTTTTGGGTAAGGGAGAGAGAGGGAGAGAGAAAGGGGAGGGGGGAGGAGAGGAGAATAGAGGAGAAGAGAAGAATAGAGGGGGAGGAGGGGGGAGGAGAGGAGGGGGGAGGAGAAGAGAAGAATAGAGGGGGAAGAGGGGGGAGGAGGAGAGGAGAGGAGGGGAGGAGGTTTGGACGGAGCCTGCCTGTGGCCTCGGTCCAAATGATGCAATTTGATGGAAACCACATGAAGAGAAGGGGAGAGCGTAGCTGCCCAGTGTGACCAGAGGTCTGTAGTGTGGAGAACAGTAGAGCACACACACACACACACACACACACACACACACACACACACACACACACACACACACACACACACACATACACACACACACACACACACTGAAACATATACACAGACCCCCTGAGCTGAGGTGGGGCTCTCCCCTCCACTCCCACTCAGTACTGCTCCTGCCTGATTTACTTCCAAATGGGAAATGTCTGAGAACCACCGGCAACAAGACCAACCCCGGGAACCCCACACACACACACACACTGATTCAAATACTATTTTGAGTCATTTCATGTACTGTATCTGTGCTTGATTGAGATCGCCTGGTACAATGGAGGCAATAGAATAGTCCCAAAACTGCAAAGCCCTACCCATCTTCACTCCAGGCAGGCTAAAGTGAAATGATGAAAGTATTTGAAAGATTTTAAAGTGTATTGTAACCTCGGGTCTGGTTAGAGTACAGCTGGTTACCTTGCTGTTGTGAAAATCACCATCAAGAGCTGAATAGGAGGATCTGTGATTCAACAACACTTCATATGTTGTTGGTTGATCTGTGATTCAACACTTCATCTGTTGTTGGTTGATCTGTGATTCAACACTTCATCTGTTGTTGGTTGATCTGTGATTCAACAACACTTCATCTGTTGTTGGTTGATCTGTGATTCAACACTTCATCTGTTGTTGGTTGATCTGTGATTCAACACTTCATCTGTTGTTGGTTGATCTGTGATTCAACACTTCATCTGTTGTTGGTTGATCTGTGATTCAACAACACTTCATCTGTTGTTGGTTGATCTGTGATTCAACACTTCATCTGTTGTTGGTTGATCTGTGATTCAACACTTCATCTGTTGTTGGTTGATCTGTGATTAAACAACACTTCATCTGTTGTTGGTTGATCTGTGATTCAACAACACTTCATCTGTTGTTGGTTGATCTGTGATTCAACACTTCATCTGTTGTTGGTTGATCTGTGATTCAACACTTCATCTGTTGTTGGTTGATCTGTGATTCAACAACACTTCATCTGTTGTTGGTTGATCTGTGATTCAACACTTCATCTGTTGTTGGTTGATCTGTGATTCAACACTTCATCTGTTGTTGGTTGATCTGTGATTCAACACTTCATCTGTTGTTGGTTGATCTGTGATTCAACACTTCATCTGTTGTTGGTTGATCTGTGATTCAACAACACTTCATCTGTTGTTGGTTGATCTGTGATTCAACACTTCATCTGTTGTTGGTTGATCTGTGATTCAACACTTCATCTGTTGTTGGTTGATCTGTGATTCAACAACACTTCATCTGTTGTTGGTTGATCTGTGATTCAACACTTCATCTGTTGTTGGTTGATCTGTGATTCAACAACACTTCATCTGTTGTTGGTTGATCTGTGATTCAACACTTCATCTGTTGTTGGTTGATCTGTGATTCAACACTTCATCTGTTGTTGGTTGATCTGTGATTCAACACTTCATCTGTTGTTGGTTGATCTGTGATTCAACACTTCATCTGTTGTTGGTTGATCTGTGATTCAACACTTCATCTGTTGTTGGTTGATCTGTGATTCAACACTTCATCTGTTGTTGGTTGATCTGTGATTCAACACTTCATCTGTTGTTGGTTGATCTGTGATTCAACAACACTTCATCTGTTGTTGGTTGATCTGTGATTCAACACTTCATCTGTTGTTGGTTGATCTGTGATTCAACACTTCATCTGTTGTTGGTTGATCTGTGATTCAACACTTCATCTGTTGTTGGTTGATCTGTGATTCAACACTTCATCTGTTGTTGGTTGATCTGTGATTCAACAACACTTCATCTGTTGTTGGTTGATCTGTGATTCAACACTTCATCTGTTGTTGGTTGATCTGTGATTCAACACTTCATCTGTTGTTGGTTGATCTGTGATTCAACACTTCATCTGTTGTTGGTTGATCTGTGATTCAACACTTCATCTGTTGTTGGTTGATCTGTGATTCAACAACACTTCATCTGTTGTTGGTTGATCTGTGATTCAACACTTCATCTGTTGTTGGTTGATCTGTGATTCAACACTTCATCTGTTGTTGGTTGATCTGTGATTCAACAACACTTCATCTGTTGTTGGTTGATCTGTGATTCAACACTTCATCTGTTGTTGGTTGATCTGTGATTCAACAACACTTCATCTGTTGTTGGTTGATCTGTGATTCAACACTTCATCTGTTGTTGGTTGATCTGTGATTCAACACTTCATCTGTTGTTGGTTGATCTGTGATTCAACAACACTTCATCTGTTGTTGGTTGATCTGTGATTCAACACTTCATCTGTTGTTGGTTGATCTGTGATTCAACACTTCATCTGTTGTTGGTTGATCTGTGATTCAACAACACTTCATCTGTTGTTGGTTGATCTGTGATTCAACAACACTTCATCTGTTGTTGGTTGATCTGTGATTCAACAACACTTCATCTGTTGTTTGGTTGATCTGTGATTCAACACTTCATCTGTTGTTGGTTGATCTGTGATTCAACACTTCATCTGTTGTTGGTTGATCTGTGATTCAACACTTCATCTGTTGTTGGTTGATCTGTGATTCAACAACACTTCATCTGTTGTTGGTTGATCTGTGATTCAACAACACTTCATCTGTTGTTGGTTGATCTGTGATTCTTCAACACTTCATCTGTTGTTGGTTGATCTGTGATCTTCAACACTTCATCTGTTGTTGGTTGATCTGTGATTCAACACTTCATCTGTTGTTGGTTGATCTGTGATTCAACACTTCATCTGTTGTTGGTTGATCTGTGATTCAACACTTCATCTGTTGTTGGTTGATCTGTGATTCAACACTTCATCTGTTGTTGGTTGATCTGTGATTCAACAACACTTCATCTGTTGTTGGTTGATCTGTGATTCAACACTTCATCTGTTGTTGGTTGATCTGTGATTCAACACTTCATCTGTTGTTGGTTGATCTGTGATTCAACACTTCATCTGTTGTTGGTTGATCTGTGATTCAACAACACTTCATCTGTTGTTGGTTGATCTGTGATTCAACAACACTTCATCTGTTGTTGGTTGATCTGTGATTCAACACTTCATCTGTTGTTGGTTGATCTGTGATTCAACACTTCATCTGTTGTTGGTTGATCTGTGATTCAACACTTCATCTGTTGTTGGTTGATCTGTGATTCAACACTTCATCTGTTGTTGGTTGATCTGTGATTCAACACTCTATCTGTTGTTGGTTGATCTGTGATTCAACAACACTTCATCTGTTGTTGGTTGATCTGTGATTCAACACTTCATCTGTTGTTGGTTGATCTGTGATTCAACACTTCATCTGTTGTTGGTTCATCTGTGATTCAACAACACTTCATCTGTTGTTTCAACACATTCTGTTCCCAGTTGTGAGGTATCTCACAGGACAGTGTGTGTGGTGTGTGTGTGTGTGTGTGGGTGTGTCTGCATGTGGGTCTGGTCGGTGTGTGTGTGTCTGTGTGTGTGTGTCTGTGTGTGTGTCTGGTCGATGTGTGTGTGTGTGTGTGTGTCTGTGTGTGTGTGTCTGCGTGTGGGTCTGATCGATGTGTGTGTGTGTGGGTTTCTGTGTGTGTGTGTCTGCATGTGGGTCTGGACGGTGTGTGTGTGTGTGTGTGTGTGTGTGTGTGTGTGTGTGTGTGTGTGTGTGGGGCGGGGGGGGGGTCTGGTCGGTGTGTGTGTGTGTGTGTGGGTCTGGAGGGTGTGTGTGTGTGTGTGTGTGTGTGTGTGTGTGTGTGTGTGTGTGTGTGTGTGTGTGGGTCTGGACGATGTGTGTGTGTGTGTGTGGGTCTGGAGGGTGTGTGTGTGGGTCTGGAGGGTGTGTGTGTGTGTGTGGGTCTTGACGGTGTGTGTGGGTCTGGACGGTGTGTGTGGGTCTGGACGGTGTGTGTGTGTGTTGTGGGTCTGGACGGTGTGTGTGGGTCTGGACGGTGTGTGTGTATGTGTGGGTCTGGACGGTGTGTGGTGGGTCTGGACGGTGTGTGGTGTGTGTGTGGGTCTGGACGGTGTGTGTGGGTCTGGACGGTGTGTGTGGGTCTGGACGGTGTGTGTGGGTCTGGACGGTGTGTGTGTGTGTGTGGGTCTGGACGGTGTGTGTGGGTCTGGACGGTGTGTGTGGGTCTGGACGGTGTGTGTGTGTGTGTGGGTCTGGACGGTGTGTGTGGGTCTGGACGGTGTGTTGTGGGTCTGGACGGTGTGTGTGGGTCTGGACGGTGTGTGTGGGTCTGGACGGTGTGTGTGTGTGGGTCTGGACGGTGTGTGTGTGTGTGTGGGTCTGGACGGTGTGTGTGGGTCTGGACGATGTGTGTGTGTGTGTGGTCTGGACGGTGTGTGTGGGTCTGGACGGTGTGTGTGTGTGTGTGGGTCTGGATGGTGTGTGTGGGGTCTGGACGGTGTGTGTGTGTGTGTGTGGGTCTGGACGGGTGTGTGTGGGTCTGGACGGTGTGTGTGTGTGTGTGTGTGTGGGTCTGGACGGTGTGTGTGGGTCTGGACGGTGTGTGTGGGTCTGGACGGTGTGTGTGGGTCTGGACGGTGTGTGTGTGTGTGTGGGGTCTGGACGGTGTGTGTGGGTCTGGACGGTGTGTGTGTGGTCTGGACGGTGTGTGTGGGTCTGGACGGTGTGTGTGTGTGTGTGGGTCTGGACGGTTGTGTGTGGGTTCTGGACGGTGTGTGTGGGTCTGGACGGTGTGTGTGGGTCTGGACGGTGTGTGTGTGTGTGTGGGTCTGGACGGTGTGTGTGTGTGTGTGGGTCTGGACGGTGTGTGTGTGGTGTGTGTGGGTCTGGACGGTGTGTGTGGGTCTGGACGGTGTGTGTGTGTGTGTGGGTCTGGACGGTGTGTGTGGGTCTGGACGGTGTGTGTGTGTGTGTGTGGGTCTGG